>NC_090924.1:1283803364-1284129614 GCF_040938575.1 Ambystoma mexicanum
GGAGCAGCCAGGCTTATCTCAAGAGTATATGAGCAGTAGCAGAGATTACACAAAGCACCACAATTACTGTGACTCAAGCAAACACTGACTCAAGGTTTCAGGTAAAAAAATATAAGTACATTTATTTTTTAAACCATCAGTAAAACACAGCACTTCTAGAACTTCTAAACCACACGAAAAATATACTACAACCAACCAATTCTCTTGGCACAGAATAGCTCAAGGTAAGTACCTTGTGATTAGGCCGGCCGGCGTTGCAAAACAAAAGTGGCACCGTGAATACATTTGCGATCAATTTGTGACAGTTCGGTCATATTAAAGAAACACGTATCCGCAGCAACCGGGGCAAAAGCACACTTAGCACCTGGGCTAACCAGAGAGAGTTGGGGGCAAAAATCACACACAATACTTTTGTCGAGGCAGACAGAATCGGAGAACACTCGCTGATAGAAATACTAACATTTAATAGGCCTGAGCCGATGTCAATTGGAACCGGGTGCCTGATGCGGAGGATCACAAAGACAGTTCAAGATTCAACGTAGCCAGGAGTACTTCGATATTGTTGAAGGATGAAGCAAATGTTATAAGAAGGAGGGAAGACAAGGGCAAGCCTTGGAGATCAAGAAAGGGGATTCACCCTACTTCTTCAAGCACAACACAGTACCTTATTCAAGGGAAGAGCTGGTGCCACTGCAGTTGTTCCTGGTAGTTTCCTGCAGACCCACGGTTCCTGGAACTTCGGCACGAAGGAGGACGTCTGGAGGGGTCTGCACCACACAGGGATGAAGCCGACAGCAGCAACGATGAATAAAAGGTGCGCTCCTTAAAAAACAGGAGAGGCTCTTCAGGTGGCTATCCGGACCACTACAACAGTGTGCAGCGATTTCGACCAAGAAGAGGATCCTCTGGCTGTGGAAGATGAGCTGGTTATCCCCACCAGGCTCAAGGCAAGAAGACTCCGGGCTGGATCTTCTCTGGTCGTTGAAGGGTAGATAGCTCAGGGCTGCAGCAGGGCTTCACCGGGACGGGGTAGCTGCAGCAGTCGTAGTTCTCTCCGCTTCTCTTGGGTTCCTTGTAGTTCCAGCAGCGCCTCTAGCCCAAGAGACCTGACTTATGCACAAAACCCCCATTCACACAGCCTGGCTGTCAATCACGCTGCAGGGGGGTTGTCCAGCCTGAACAACCACCTCAGCCAATCATGACAAAGTGCGACTTGGGTTTCCTACACCCCTCCCTCACACTCAGTCCACCTAGACACCCAGGCGCCAAGAGGAGGGCTTCTCTGCAGAAGCCCGCCAAAAGACAGTGAACAAAGAAGGCAAACCTGGATTGTCGCACAAAGTAAAACACAAGAAAGACTTTAACAAAATGAAATGGCGAATAAACCTGACCGGAGCCAAAAGAAAGACAATTTGGTCAAGCGGGTTTATGCTTGAGGCTGCTAATATAGCCAAAAGCACTACCACGTTTATATAGTATAACGCGGTAGAAAAGTCAGGGTAGATACCACTGCCACCAGCCAAGTCTAAATGTTAAAAGAGCGAAACAATGCTCTAGGAGGTACAGATAAAAAGGGCTAAGGATTAACCCTTTCCAGTACTCCATGTAAGATGGGGTGTACTGGATCTGTGGTTCAAGTGACTATGTAAAGTTAATGGCAACTTTACTTTTCTCTGGGGGACAGTAGTCAGCCCCAGAGAAATGGAGTCAGAGGGAAGTCTCAAAGACAACCCCATGTTACTGCACTGAAGGTGCTGTGTAACACACAATAAAGGGGGCTCCTGGAGTGGTGTGCTCCAGAGCGCAAGATCACACAAACAGTAGAAACACACATGGCAAAACACATGTAAGAGTGGACAAAAAGGGGTACACTCTTACCAAGTGAAAAAAATAAACTGCAGAAATCCAGCAAAGCTGCTGGGGGACTCCCTGGGTGAAGGAAATTAGCCCTAGAAGGAGAATTCTCCCCAAATGAAGGGTAGATTGTAGGCCACGTACCTGGTTGAAGCTAGTTGATGCTTGACACTCGTTCTTCAACAAATTCATGGAATGGCGTCAGATGAGTGCCCCTTTCTGGCGCGGAGGGCATTTTGTGGAGCTGCCTGCGACGTGTTGCTCAGCCCACTGGGCCCGGCCTCGTCCCAAGACTCTTGCGTGTGGATCACAAGGCCTACCCTGCTCCTCGGGCCTCAGACCGGTAGGTGTGACACCCTCGACCTGGGGGTCGGTAGAGCTGCGTTTAGGCGCCCCCTCGGACGTATTGCTGGTGTTAGGGCGTAGCCCCTCGGCCATTGTGCCAGTAAAAGCAGTCTCTAGGGTGTAGACCCGGTACAAGAAACTTCTGGTTATTCGACACTGTGCCCGGGAGGATCCGAGGACCCCTCGACCCAAAGGGCAGTAGCTGTAGCAGCCTCGGGGCACGTGCCGGTAGAAGGACCTGGCCAGTCCCTCCGCGCCGGAGAGTCCCTGGGAAGGAGTCTCCCTTGCGGGGTGCGCTGGAAAATATCGGCCCTACCTTGGGCCTGGTTCGATGCTTCACGAAGTTCTTAAGATCTTCTGGAGGCGACTTCTGGAAGAGTTCCCTCCACCTGGCGAGTCTGTTCTTCAGCACCTTCGAGGACAGCGAGCCACACGCAGAACATGATTGCCAACTGTGGTCTGAGCCAAGTCAGCGTAGGCAGAGGGTATGGGGGTCTGAAGTTGGGAAGAGCCGTGTTGCAGGATGGACACCTGCTGAACCCTGTGGAAGTCGACATGCGCCAGGGAGGAGTGGGACGCCTGAGGATCGAGTACCTGAATGATAGATAAGATCAAAAGAAAAGAAAGAAGATATAAGTCAAAAAAACAGAAGTAGTATCTGCACGTGGAATTACATGGCCGAAGCTAAACCCAGGAGCGCTGGTGAATTCGGCCCGTTCCCGTCGACGCAGAAAAGGGGACTGAGGTGTGGCGCCGGAGGGCGGTGTCAGGGCAGCGCATGCTCCCTGGGCCACGCCCCGCGCGCCTCTAAATTTAAAGGGGAAGAAGGTTTTTCTGGGTAAAAAGGTTCCGTCTCCCGTTCCTTGGAAGGGACGCCCATACAGTATGGAGGAAAGGGGACGGGAAGAGTATGGGGGGGGGATGGATCGTGAGACGTATGAGGAAAGGGGACTATGAGTACGTTAGTTACTCCAGTGAGTAACACTTAATTATTCCTACATCCCGTCCCCTTTCCTCCATCCTGTATGGGCGATTACAACTGACAACGCCCTGGAGAGGAGAGCCTGACATTCTAGGCAAATAGATTATGCAGCACCACTTGGCCAAACGCTGTATCAGCTTTGGCACTGGTATCTAAGCAGTAGTGCTTGCAAAAGGCCGAAGGCGTGGTTCATGTTGCTGCCCTGCTGATCACATGCCAGGGAACGTGGCGCTGGAAAGCGACTGCGGTCGCCTTAGCCCTCACTGCATGCATGCCCTGCAGCAGATCCTTACACTGCACCTTGTATGCCTCCTGGATAGCTGCTGTTATCCATCGAGCTATGGATGCCCTGGAGGCCTGCTGCCCAGGCCTAGAGCCTCTGAATGTTACAGACACCGAGTCTGTCTTGCAGATGCCCTTTGTCCCATCTAGATAGAATTTCAACGCCCTTCTGACATCCAGGCAGTGGAGCGTTGTCTCTGCATCTTCCTTGGGGTTTGGGAGGAATGTTGGGAGAATGATCTCCTCATTGATATGGAAGGATGAAGCCACCTTTGGATGGAATTTGGGGTGTGTGCGGAGCACAACCTTGTCCTTGTGAAATTTAGTGTATGGCTCTGAGGCGAGTAACACCTGCATCTTGCTTACTCTGCAAGCTGATGTAAGCCCAACCATCAGGGCTGTCTTTAGTGTGACCAATCTAATGTCTGCCATGGCACTGGGTTCAAATGGTTTATGCGCTATAGAGTTTAGGACTACATTCAGGTCGCAAACGGGATGAGAGCGCTTCACCGGGGGGGTACAGCCTGGTCAGTCCCTTGAAGTGCCTCTTTACTACAGGATTGGCCGAGAACAGGACGAGAAGTCAGAGTTCCTATAAGCACCAATAGCGGCCAGGTACGTTCTGCAGTTATCAACCTGAACGCCAGACCTGGTGAGATAGACCGAAAATGACAAGACGTGGTCGAGGGTGGATGTCAGTGGGTTCACCCCATGTTCCTCAGCCCAAAAGCAGAAACTTGTCCATTTGCTTTTGTACTGCTTGCTTGTAGCCAGGCTCCTGGCCTTCTGAATGATCTCTAGATTGTCGCTGGACAACTGAAAGTGCTGGAGTGTCATCTGCTCAGGAACCAGGCCGCTAGGGCTAGCCTCTCTGGAAAGGGGTGTAGCACTGCACCTCCCTGCTGCACTAGTAGAAGGCCCGTCCACGGGGGTCGGGCAGCACAGAGTCTAATTTCTGGCTGAAGAGACATCTGCCTCAGGTCCGAGAACCATGGTCGCGCCGGCCAATGAGGCGCCACGAGATTAATCCGGAAGTTCCTCGAGTTCCTGATCTTGCTCACTACCCTGTGCACGAGCGGTGTGGGAGGGAATGCATACACCCACATCCCGTCCCATAGAATCAGGAGTGCATCCCAGAGAGAGTTGCATCCCCTTCCTCCCCAGAATGTGCACTGTTGACACGTCCGATTCTGTGCTATCGCAAACTGGTCTGCTGTTGGGTGACCTCATCTGCTGAATACTTCCTGGAGGAGTCTCCTGTTGAGTTACCACTTGTAATTTTTGGCAGCCAGGCGACTGAGTCTGTCTGTTTCCAGGTTGAACTCTTCCGGGAGGTGGACCGCCGAGAGCCACACTTCCTGGCTGATGGCCCATTCCCAGATTGATTTCCAGAGTCAACACGCACAATTGCAGGGATCTGGTGCCCCCCTCCCCCGAGCCCCATTCTGTTTGTAGATATAGAACATGCAGGTCGTGTTATCCGTCTTGATTCACACCCACCTGCCCTTGATGGTCGGTTGAAAAGACCCGAGTGCCAACTGTATCGCCATAAACTCCAGCCAGTTGATGTGATTCTGCCTGTCCGTCAAGGTCTAGAGGCTGTAAACAGAGTGAGCTCCCAGGGTGGCTCCACGCCGCTGGAGTGAGGAATACGTAGTGATTGTGTTCTCTTTGGGGAGTGGCTGGAAGGGTCTGACCATCATAATGTTCTCTTCCTGTTGCCACCATCTCAGGTCCTGGTCCAGGTGTTGTGGGATGGAGATTGGGGCCCACTGATGCCACGATTCCTGTATCCAAGAATCTGCAAAAGACAACTGGAGCCTCCTCATGTGGTGTCTGGTGTACGGCACCGCCAGTAGACATGCCGCCAGTATGCCCAGAAAGTGTTGATACCACCAGGCTGTGGTGATTCACCTGCTGTGAAAATGGGAGACTGCCGATCAAATTGCTGTCACCTTGTCCTCAGTGGGAAACTGCTTTGCTGCTGTATGTCCTACACCAGGCCAAGAAACACCTGTGTCTGCGCAGGATTGAGCTGAGACTTTTGGTAGTTGATCGAGAAGCCCAGGTCGAATATAGTTGAGATGAGCCTGTCTGCTCAGTCCCAAACCTGCTCGGGAGAAATAACCCTGAAAAGCCAGTCGTCGAGGTATGGGTAGACATGTCGCCCTTCGGACCTCAGGAGAGCAGCCACCACATTCATGAGCATCATGAAGACTCTCAGAGCGGAGTTTAGTCCAAAAGGCAGTACCTTGTACTGAAAATGCAGACCTGTGACCCAGACCCTGAGGAAGGCCCGGTGAGGCTGCACAATGGACACATGGAGATCTGCATCCTTCAGGTCCAGGGAACATGTCCAGTCTCCCCCACAGTGTCTCGGCAATGAGCGCTGGCGTCACCACCTTTTAACATCTGCAAGGGTAGGTAAAGGTTCAGGCAAGCAGGTCCGTCTGGTTCTTCTTCTGGATAGAGAAGGTGCAGGAGTAAAAGCCCTGCCCCCTGCTGGGAGGGATGGGGACTTGCTCCATCGCTTCATTCTCTACGAGGGAGCGAATCTCCGCTAGCAGTGATGGTGTGCCAATCTGTGGGAGGGGAGGGGAAACCAGAGGGGGAGAAGGTAGAGGTAACTGGAAGCCCCAGGACACCACTGAGATGACCTACGCGTCCACGAACATCGCCCCCAATCCTGACTGTGTAGGGCCAGCCTGCCCCCAACTGGGGTGCTGTGGACCCGATACACAAAGTAATAGTTTCTTCTGGTCAGAGGCTGAGGACGTGTAGATCGACTGGAAGAACCCTTTATGAGACACTTCATGGTGTTTTCTCAGGTGCCGACTAGGAGACCTGTCCGGCTGTCTGCCCTTGCAGTCCTGGAACCCCCTGAACCCGCCAAATGAAAGCCCCCTGTATGAGGACTGTGCCTGTGAGAACCGTTTTAGCACATGTTTTGTCAGGATGGCCTGGGACTTCCCAGTCTAATAGCTCCTCTTCTTCTTATCAAGCTCCTCATCAGTGGAGGAATGGAAGAGATTACTCCCCTCAAACGGAAGTTCCAAGATTCTATCCTGCACATACAGGTTGAACACGGCAGCCTTACGCAGGCCATCCTCCACATGTCTGTTGCCAGACAGATTGCCCTGTTGGCCGTGTCAATGTGACACATGAATGCCTCCATTATGTCCTGGCCCACTTTGAAAGAGGCCTGCTTGTCCTTAGGGATGTCAGGCAGGAAATCTGCGACCTCCATCCACAGGCGTTGATTACCCGCAGCAAGGATAGCATCTGTGTTTGCATGCCTGAGGTGCAGCCAGGCATTTGAGTAGATGTTCTTGCCATATGATTCAACAGTCTTTTCTTCCTTGTTCAGAAGGGCTGTCGTGGCGGTACTGGATGAGGCCTGGGGCTTGGCATACATGGATACAGCAGCAATTAATGCAGAGGCTGCGGTTGCGTAGATGATCTGTTTGTCTGAACCTAGCATTCAGGTTCTTGTTAATGGGTTGCGTAGAGTGGGGCTTGAGCCAGCACATTTTGTCCAAGGCCTCCACATCCTTTTGTAGGAGGATGCCAAACCTAGCCTCCGCCCTGATGCTCTGGACCACCGCTAGAACTCATGCTTCGGGGAGCTCCTTCTGTGGCTCGGTCATATCCAGGTATTCCGACAGGCTGTCATGGAAGGCTTTTGCTGATGAGGGAGTATCCTGCTCCTCCTCATCTGTGTCTTGCTGGTCTCCTCTGACAGCGGAAGGGTGGTGCTCCGTTGGATTACGGGGGTCCTCCGTGGAAGGGGCCTGGAATTGTACCAGGTTATCTGGAGCCTCAGAACTGGGCTGCTACGGCGATGAGCCGGAGGAGGAGGCATGGGCTGTGCTGGCGTGGGTTGCGCCGGCGAAGACAGGGGCAGCATGTCCTTAAAATGCCGCTGAGAATTGAGCCCATTTGTGGGCATGTTGCCAGGCTCGGCCTGCATGCCCAACTGCCCCTCAGGTATACACCCGGTAGGCTGTGCACCCTCGGCCTCTCGGACGCTAGTGCTGGCTCTGCTTTAAGGCGCCCTCGAGTAGAGACCCGGTATCAGGATGACCCTCAGGACGGGTCCCGGTGGTAGCAGTGCTGACAAGCCCCTTGGCTGCAGGACCAGTAGGGCCCTTGGACCCCCTCGGCCGTGAGGCCGGTAGCTGCGTGAGCTTCAGTGCTCCCTGAGCCGGTGCATTGCCCAGACTAACCCCTCCCACCAGAGGGCTTCCCCGGGAAGGAGTGACTTGGAGAAAAATGCACCTACCTTCTGTGTCTTCCTCCGAACTTAGTCATTGATGTTCTGAGGCGCAGTACTGTTGAACAGTTCCCTCCAATGCTCTAATCGGTGCTTAAGTGGCCTGGGCATGAGGGAGTCGCACGCGGAGCATCTGTCCCAACCATGGTCCTCACCAAGGCATCGGAGACAGAATGCATGGGGCTCAGCTGTCAGGGAGAAACCATCACACGATGGACACCTGCTAAAGCCTGTTGGGCCAACAGGCAGCAGGGACAGAGCTAGGGCACCGGTGGACAGTGTTCCCAATTCTGTAGAGAAAGAAAAAACAAGTTAAGCTACAAGGGAAAGGCAGGTGGAATTACAAGGCTAGGCCTCACCCAGGAGCGCTGGTGGAGCGGTCCGTGCCCGTAGACATGGAAAAGGTGACTCCGGTGTGGCGCCGGTGTGCAGGCTTACGGGAGACGTTGCTCGCTGGGCAGTGCCCCCATGCACACAAGTACATTTAAAGGGGAAATGTCTTTCTGGTGGAAAAGAGGTTCTGTTCCCATCCCTCGCGAGGGACGCCTATAAATGGTGGAGGAAAGGGGACTGACCTTAGGAGTATCTGGCATAGATGGCCATACTGAACTGAATTATATGGAACTGTAATACTGGAATTCCTAAGAAAAATCAAGGAGCACGTGCAATGCAGCAACTATCTTAAAACCATTATCAGCTTTCATCTGATAGTTGTATCCCAGAAGTGCATAACCCATATATCGTCCTGCTAGGAACCAAGAGGCCTCCATGCCAAAGCAATGCCTGAATTAAACAATACACATATTAATGTGAGAATCCAGCCTGGGTTTTAAAGAAGGACATGTATGAATCCTTACCAGCCATGCATTAGTTACGACCTCTCCAACAGTGGACTCAACATCACAACCTAGTAAAGGGACCACAGCATAATCTGCAATGCTCCGGATATGTGGTGGTTGTACTTTTCCAGCATTCTTGGTTATAAGATCTGTAATGATGGCCTGATCCTTTTCAGCAAATCCCACAATCAGGAACTTTCGTCTGCTGAACAAACCTTCTTCAACCATGGTGGAGGTATCAGCAAGGCCACTCTGGCTACTGAATGAACGGTGTTCACCATGGGTGGAAATCTGAGTCGATACATTTAAGTTATTAGTTTCCTGGGTTCCTGGATCAACTGTAAAAAAAAAAAAAAAAAAATTATAGAGTGATGCTAGTACATACTTATTTGCAGAGAGATTAACAGAAACACTAGCATGACATTACTAAGGAGTTGGACAATGAAAAGCAATCAAATGTAAACACATTGCACAGTCTCACGAAATAATTAATTAAAAGGTAGGTTTCTGGAGATCCATATATTGAGAAATACAATGCACCTCTACTGGTTGGCCAGAAAAAATGACTATGCATCAGGGGATGTAGGGCCAGACAGTTGTGAGTGGATGATGTGTTTGACTCTGTTCCAAGAAATAAAGGTAGCAGTGTCTAGGTTTACACAACCTGATGGAATACAAATGTTGCCTAACAACCATCAGTGGATGTTACCTTTGCATGAAAGCAGATTCTTAATAGCTGTAAAAGAAGTAGATTTGGTTGTAGCACTGATTTTATATCCCAACCTTGCCAAAGTGTCTAAGGGAGATGTGGTAAACGGCCTGCTGTAATTTGGTATGATGTGTCCTGTGCACTGCAATGCTAGTACCTGGGCTGTGTGTGGATTGTGTGGTCTTTGCCAGGTTTAGCAAAAGCACTGTACTGGTGCAATGGCTTTTACTATGGGCACATTCTGCACACTGAAATGCAAGGTGTGCAACCATTTTCTGCATCTTGCAAGTTTATAAAGCACCATGCAGTTAACCTACAAGCGCTAGACCATAACCATAAGCATAGCAGGTTTTGAGTTGCTTTGTTTCCTAACAAGTCCTCGAGGTCCACAGCATGCTAAATATTAAATATGTGCAGAAACATGCGGTATGCCGTCAGTCAGGGCTGGGTTTTTACAGGGAAAGTGTTGCACAGCTTTGTCTTCGTTCACTCCAATTTCCAATAGGAGCAAATCAAAACCAGCAGCAAACTGGTAATGCCATTGAAGAATGACCTAACAAGATTCTATTCAAATCACTATACAGTGAATTTAAAATCGGTGATAAGATCTTAAATGTAAAGAGAGACCACCTGCCACTGTACATAAATCAACACAGAATAAAGGCTCAACCCGTACCTAATTATCACACTTGGTACACACGCAGCAGGCTTAAGACCTTTCTCCAAACAATTCCCTCTAGTATATTTAGGAAGTGTCAATCAATATTTTGTAATATCTACAACCCAAAGCGCAATGCTGCTATAACCTTATGTTTATAAAAATGTATGAGAGAATTGTGTACAATTCCCATATTTCTTCTTGAAAATTTTCATTTGTACTACAGGGGCTGGGATTTTCAGTCTTGGTCTGTCAATTACTCCAGTCAAATAAGGACACCTAAATATAGGGAAACCCAGATAAATACGATTTTTTGACACTTCTAGTTCTCTCCCATTTAGGTGCTATCAAAACTGAATAGGATTTATTAATGAAAAGCACATCACTGTTAATTTGGAGATATTGTTAATTAAGGATTAGTCATGTTTTCAAGGAGTGCATTTACTAAAAGTTGGCGACCTACAGGAGTATGATCTATATAATGTGAAGGCATCATGGAGAAGAACAAGTTACTTTCTTACCTGGTAACGTTCTTTCGACGGGATGTCCCTCCGACGTATTCCTTATCTTTGATATACGTTTCCAGCTTGCTGGCCTCAGAAATGTTTTCTCTGTAGAGGGCGCTGCGCGTCGACTTCCGCCGAGTCGATGTCCCTCGACGGCCACCGTATCGGCGCCGACGTCACCATGCCCATAAATAGACACGCGCTGCGTCCGTTGCTTAGTTCCGTTTTGTAGTATAAGAAAGACATGCCTGAATTGGTTAGTAACCTTGAAGGAGCGAAAGCTGCAACCACAAGGGAAGTTATCACTGCAGGGATGGATGGGAGGGGCGATAAAGAATACGTCGGAGGAACATCACGTCGAAAGAACGTTAACAGGTAAGAAAGTAACTTGTTCTTCGAAGGCATTGTGTCCTCCGACGTATTCCTTATCTTTGATAGACTCCCATAGCAGTGGTATGTAATTGGAGGAGGGAGTGATAGTGTTATATATCCCTTTAGGGATGGACCGAGTGTAATACGGCTTTGCCAAATCTGGTCTCTTGAGCAGTGGGGGAATCCAGATTGTAAAATTTTGTGAATGTATGTGCGGACGACCATGTGGCAGCCGCACATATGTCCCGGACCGGTACCCCTCTCTGGAGAGCCGAAGAAGCTGCGTTACCCCTGGTTGAATGAGCCCTGAGGTTTTGGGGTGGCTCTTTACCTGCTAGTCTATAACATTCCAGGATGGCCAATTTAATCCACCTGGAGATGGTTTGTTTTGTTATGGGTAGTCCCAACTTGTGACCCGAGTATCCTACAAACAGCTGGTCTGCTTGCCTGATTCTAGCCATTCTGCTGATGTAAAAGCTGAGAGCTCGCCTAGGGTCCAGCCTGTGTAGCCTTTCCTCCTCTTTCCCCGGATGGGGAGGGTAGAATGAAGGCAAGGTAATTTTCTGAGTAATATGGAATTCAGAAAATACCTTTGGGAGAAAATTAGGCTTCACCTGGAGGACAACCTTGTCCTTGTGGAAGATTGTATGTGGGGGATTACAGGAGAGAGCCTGAAGCTCACTCACCCTCCTAGCCGATGTTAGTGCTACAAGTAGGACAGTTTTAAGTGTGAGAAATCTTAATGCGCAAGAGTGAAGTGGCTCGAATGGAGTGCCCATTAAGAAGTTTAAGACTAAATTTAAGTCCCATAATGGAACCTGGAATGGTTTTGGAGGGTAAACATTAGTCAGACCCTTGAGAAATTGTACCACTAGAGGGATTTTGAAATACAATGGTTCCTCCGCAGTGCGCTTGAAGATAGAAAACGCTGCGAGATAGCCTTTTACAGTGCCAACTTGAAGGCCTGAGTTTTCCAACTAGAGTCGAAACGATAGCACCGTTGCTGTACCGCATGAAAAAGGGTCGATATTCTCTTCCCTACACCAGCTTCAAAACTTGTTCCAACGGCAGCGGTATAAAGACTTTGTTGTTGGTCTTCTGGGCGAAAGCAACACCTCCATGACGTCATCAGGGAGATCCCAATCCTTGTACCTCAACCTTTCAGAAGCCAAGCGTGAAGGTTGAGGGTTCTGATGTCTGGATGGAGAACCTGACCTCCCTTCTGCGAGAGAAGATTCTCTTTGAGTGGAAGACGGATTGTAGGACAGATGGACATATCTAGAAGGTCCGGGTACCACGTTCTCCTGGCCCAGTCCGGGGCAATTAGGATCATGGTTTTCCGGAATCTTCTCAACCTCCTGCTCATTTGAAGAATAACAGGGACTGGTGGAAACGCGTAAAGGAGTGGAAACTCCCAGTCCACTACGAACGCATCTCCCAGAGCTCCTCTCGGGGGAAATTCCCTTGGACAGAAGAGATCGCACTTCCTGTTGGTGCTTGTGGCGAACAGATCCACCTGAGGGGTTCCCCAAAGGGCGAAGATCTCTTGAAGGACTTCCTGAGCTAGCTCCCATTCGTGGGAGACTGTGCTCTGCCTGCTCAGAGCGTCCGCTGTCAAATTCTTCTCTCCGGCTAGATGGAAAGCCGATAGAGGGATTCCTTCCCGAATTGCCCAAAACCAGAGCTGCATTGCCTCTCTGCAAAGTGGTAGTGAACCTACGCCTCCTCTTTTGTTGAGGTTGTGCATGGCCACCGTGTTGTCCGTCATTATCAGGACATTTCTCCCCTGTACTGATGGCAGGAAAGCTTTCAGAGCTAGTCTGATCGCTCTCAGCTCTAATAGGTTGATATGTAGTCTGGACTCCGATGGAGACCAACGACCGCTGATGGTCAAGTCGTTGGCATGGGCTCCCCACCCTGTGAGCGAGGCGTCTGTGACTACTGTTATCTCCGGCCATGGTTGCCAAAACAGTTCTCCTTTCAAGATGTTCTCTGAATAGGCCCACCACTGAAGGTCGTGGGCTACCTTGTCCCGAATCCGGAGGAGGTCTGACATTCTCCCTGAGAATTGTGACCACTGACTTCTCAATGCCCACTGAAGAGATCTCATTCTCAGGCGAGCCTCTGGCACAAGGAAGATGCAGGATGCCATGAGGCCTACCAACCTCAAAAAGTCGAAGGCTGGGAGACGTTGGGCATTTAGAAACTTGGTGACCATCTGTAGAATATCTTGAGCCCTCACCTCTGGTGGCGAGGCTTTTCCCAGGGAAGTGTCCAGGACCGCTCCAATGAACTGGAGTCTCTGAGATGGTATCATCTGTGACTTCTTTAAATTGAGGGAGACGCCCAGTCTGTGAAGGAAGAGGTAGACATAATCTAGCTGGGTCCGGGCCTGTTCCGAAGATCCGGCCCTGATCAGCCAATCGTCCAGGTAGGGATAGACATGGATCCCTTCCCTCCTTAGACTCGCCGCCACTACCGACATCAGCTTGTAGAAGACCCTCAGGGCTGAGGTCAGCCCAAATGGCAGAACTCGAAATTGATGAGAGTTGCCAATTGCGAACCTGAGGTATTTCCTGTGCTTGAGATGGATTGGCACATGGAAATAAGCATCCTGAAGGTCCAGAGATACCAGCCAGTCCTGGAGCTGGAAGGCCTGAAGGATCTGAGAGAGCGTTACCATCTTGAACTTGTCCTTCCTGAGGAACTTGTTCAATTCTCTTAAGTCCAGGATGGGTCTCAGTCCTCCGTCCTCCGTCCTTCTTTGGTATGAGAAAGTGTGGAGGGGGGGGGGGGGGGGGAGTAACAGCACTTGTTCCTGTCCGCTACAGGTACCGGTTCTATGGCACCTTTCTCTAGCAGGTCCATAATTTCCTGCAAGAGGAGCGGATCTGGAGCTTTTCGGGAGCTGTTCAAAGGTGGATGACTCTGAGGGTTGTGTAGAAAGGGTAGGCAGTAACCTTGGTCAACTGTCTCCAACGCCCAAGCATCTGACGTTATAGCCTGCCATTCCGTCAGATGGTGAGTTAACCTGCCCCCTACAAGTGTCTTGTGTGCAAAGGCCTCAGAGTGGTTTAGGGCGGCTGATGCAGATGCCGAGGGTAAAGAGGCACCTGCTGCGGTCTTAGTACCTTTGACCCGTCCACCTCAGGTGGATCTTCTTTGGCCTCTTTGAGCCGGCTGTCCTCTGCCTTTTCCGAATGCGGAATAATAGCGAAAGGACTTTCCTCTCCCAGAGGTTCCTGAGGGGCGAAAAGGAGTTCGGCGGATAGCAGCTCCTAAGGATTTTGCTGCTGCTTTAGAAGTCTGTAACTTTTCCAGACTGTCATCAGCCTTTTTTCCGAATAACGAAGAGCCGTCAAAGGGCATATTCAAAAGTCTGGCCTGTACATCTGGAGCAAAGCCAGACTATCGCAACCACGCATGCCTGCGGATTGTTGTACTAGCCGCCATGGCCCTGCTGATACTGTCAGCGGAATCGATGCCAGTTTGAAGAGACTCGCAAATGGCATCTTTGCCATCTTGAATGATGTTAAGGAAGGCTTCCTTCTCCTCTCCATCGGGTATGCAGTCAGCCGCTGATGAAGCACACTCCCATAATGTGTGATTGAACCTGGCGAGCGTACAGGTGGCGTTGATGGACTTCAACGCCATACTACAGGCAGAGAAGACTATCTTTGCCATAGAGTCTTACCTCTTGTCATCCCTGTCCTGTGGGACAGTAGGGTAAAGCAGTCCTACTGCTGGATGAAGTTGCCGCTTGAACCACCAGGCTCTCTGGGGTCGGGTGTTTTGACAGGTATTCAGGGTCAGCAGCCGCTACCCTATACTTTGTCGACAGTCTTTTATTGACTGCTGGGATGACTTCGGGAGTCTCCCAATTGGATGCAATTTTTCTTTGTAGGGCTGCATGGAAGGGGACCACCGGGTCCTCCTGTGGGCCTTTGTCCAATATATCCGTTAGATCATCCTGTTGGAAAAAAGGTGACGGTGCAGACCAACCCATAAACTCAATTATTCTTGCCATCAGGGTTCTATATGGTGTTTCTGCATGTTCCCCTGGGTCTGGCTTTACAAATTCCACTTCTGGGGAAGTGTCAAGTCCACTGGCCTCATGAAGCGAGTCCTGTAGTTCCTTCAGCCTCCTTTCTTCAGAGGTGAAATCCTCTGCAGCAGGCAGTGAGGATCTCTGTAAACCAAAAGATTCTTGGTTAGAATCTTCTCTTTCTTCATAAATTGAAGAAAGACATGGGTATTCTCTCTGAAATGGAGTAAAGCCCATCTCTAGGGCTGAAGGAGCCAAACTCGTCGTTATTGGACGAGAAAATGTCAAAGAAGTCGACGCCGATGTAACCGGCCTCGAAGGCGCCGAAAATGGCGTTGAAAAAACTGGAAGGGGCTCAAAGAATTCGAGAGGATCGGGATCCTACTCGAGGGCATCGACGACGGTCTCGGCGTCGTGCCGGAGGCCCTTGAAAACACTGTTGGCTGTGGAGCCTTGGTCCTCTCTTTCATCGGCGTCGAGTCGATCGACCGATTCGTCGAGGAACCCTTCGACAACGGCGTCGTGGCGCCGACCCTTGCATCGAGGGAATCTTCGGCGAAGGAACCCTCGACGACGGCGAAGACGGTGCCTTCTTACCCGATGGCTCATGGCGCTCTTGGGTGGAATGTTTCGCAGGGTGCTGCGACTCGCAGCGTTTTGATTTTTTGGGTTTTTCACCCGTGGTAACACCCTCAGCTGTCTTCGAGGGGGTCTAGGCCACGTTCTGGAAGACGCTTAACATTTTCTTTCTGAATTCCTCCCACTCAGTTTGAGAACTGTGTTTGGTGGGACAGGAAACTCTTTCTGGGGACACCGAAGACGACGAGGAATGGGACCTTCAACGTCTCTTTTTTGAGTGTCTAGATCTCGAAGCAGCTCCCACCATTCGTCAAGATCTAGAATGGGAGTGTTTGACGGCGAGGAGACGAATGTCTCGGCCGACGAAACCTTTGAGGAGGTTTTGGCTGACTTACCTCTCTCGAGCTTCCCCTTTCGCTCCTTCAGGGCTTTCGCCGTCATGGACATGCAGTCCTCACACTCCGAACAATGGTGCTCGGACCACAAGCACCATAAACAGACCCTGTGTGGATCCGTTATTGAAATTCTTTTACCGCAGTGTCGACATTTCTTGAAGCCGGATCGTGGCGTCGTCGGTTCTGATGAAGAAGCCATCGAGAACGATAAGGAATATTTGTCGAATTAGATAAACCTGACTGAACTGAGCAACAACGTTCCGAGGCCCCACGAAGCGCGGAAAAACAGAACAGAGCAACGGGCGCAGAGCGTGTCTATTTAGGGGCATGGCGACGTCGGCGCCGATACGGTGGCGGTCGAGGGACATCGACTCGGCGGACGTCGACGTGCAGCACCCTCTACAGAGAAAAAACTTCCAAGGCCAGCAAGCTGGAAACGTATATCAAAGATAAGGAATACGTCGGAGGACACAATCCCGTCGAAAGACACAGACACCGGATTCAATGTTTTAGTTAAACACTTATTTATTTAAATGTCAGGATGGTGTAAGGTCTAACTTGCCCTATGCCAAGGTGGAATTTCCCTACCTAAAGAAACTAAGGGTAGTTTGAGTCAGTAAGTTCAACTTAAAAGTCTGTCTGCGTCCAAAACCTGTACTTGCCCTCACAACTAAAACTAAACAATGTTTTGGGATATCGGCAGCAAAAGAAAGAGTGATCCAAATAAAGTTCTGAGCTTCCAGCTCTTGGCTTACTCTTCAGCTCCCCTTCCCCAAGTTCGAAACAGTTCCAAAAGGCCTTGGTGTTTCCCTGACCAAGTTGTAATAAGGCCGGAGGGTTCCCTTAACCCAAGACGACAACACAGTTCTCAAAGTCCTGGGTTTCTCTTGCCCAAGATGTCAGCTCTTCCAGCTTCTCTACTTACAATCAGTTCAAGTCTTAGTTTTCAAAACCCAGTCAACTTTATGTTAGTTTACAGGTTCGTCAATAGTTCATACAGATTGCTCTCTTTCTCATTCACTACAGCAACCCTATTCCAAAGTGTCAAAAAGGCTTTGAGGTTCCTCTCCTTAAGGATTCAACATCTATAGTTAGTCTCATGGTTTTCAAAATAGTCCCAATTCAACTTTGTACTTCTCTTGGCTTTTCTAATTAGGGTTCACTCGGTCTAGGCGTAGTTGTCGGACAGCACGGTCCACCCATCACAGGTCACACAACCGATAAACGTTGTCACTCTTATTCTTCCATAGCCTTTGGGGTTGTATTGCTAACACAGGTAGTCCTCCTTTGTACGTGTGTTTGAGGTTTACATCCCCTTCTGATTCTCCTTGGTAGTCTATGGGGTATATCACAAACTGTTTTCCATATTGCAATCTTTCTTACTAACACAGACTTCCTCTCTCTGCACCTGTGTCATGGGTATCCATTCATTTCAGACTCTCTTTGCCGGTCTCTTTGCTTTGCCACAATTGGTTCTTCACCCACAACTTACCACGCTGTGTTCACCCTCCTCTACCACCTTGCTTTCATAGTATAAGTGCTAATCACTTGTTTATCACTTTATTCATAAAGAATCATCATTTGCCATTTAATTGTTCATCACTTGCTTTTTTTACGTGGTTCAAAACAGTTTACTTTGTAAACGTTCATTACTTAATTTTTCACACTTGGTTTCACTACATTAGGCTCATCAGAACTTTCCTTTAATTCAGTATTCAATAATACTTGCTTCACTTTCATGTTCATTTACTTCTTATTCGCAGCTTGCTCGATATACAAAAACCTTCACTTTGGATTCACCATCAATTGTTGCACGTCTCAGTTCATTCAGCATTTCCATATGTTCAGTAACAGCCCCAGGACTGCCCCAGTATGAGTGTTCTCTTCATTTCACTCACCGGTACTCGGCTGGTCCTCTGGGTGTCCTCGCTATTCTTTCGCCCCGGCGTTCTTCGGCTCCCTGTCCACTTCTTGGTAGTTTGGCTAGCAACGCTTGCCTTGTACGAGCCTAACTGTGTGTTGCTGGTAGCTCTGCTCCTCACGGACACTACCAGTGGCCTGCAGTACCCGCGAGTCTTCCGTGCCTAACAGCTCCAGCTGTAGGCACCCGACAAAGGAGACTGTAGCGGTCTCAACCCTCTCACGGCCTCGACCCACTCACTGCCTCGCTCGGGCTCCAGCATCACGTCTCTCCTTTGCGGCAGCCAGCGTCCTGTCCTCCATGCAGGAAACTTCTCGGCAGCTCCCTCCTGATGAGCTTTCTTCCTCATTCAGGCAAGGTTGCCTGCTCTCATCCAGGCCAGTCTCTCCTCGGCTGTTGGTGGTCCCACCTTTTATACGCCCGTTTCCTGTTAACTGGTTGTAAGACCTTGATGTCAATTGCCTAACCACAATTACTGCACTACTCTTGATTGTTTCTTCCTTATTTTGGTCTGATATTTCTCTGAAATAATATTAGGGGGTTAGTATGAATTTACCCTCTCTGAATACAGAACTAGCCTAGTATTTAACCTCTTCCTAGTACAAGTATACTGATAGCGTTTCCTTGGGTCAAATGGAAAGGAAGAAAAGGGGAAAGGATGACAATACCCTACAAAGGCTGCTGGGACTGGAAAGTTCATCATGAAAAAGTAATGGGATACCATGCCTTACCCAAGGACGTCCTCTCCCCAGTCCCCAAATCTCCTCCATCCAGGTGATCCTCCCTCGCATATCCACCCCAGGGTTGGGATCCAAAAGCGATGACCTTTCCCCAGCCACATGAGCAGAGGATGTTGGGGAAAACAAAGTGAGGACACCCTCAGGTTCCTCACAACAGTGAAATTGTCAATGTAGGCCAACCACTGTATATATTTGTCTCGCTGTCCAGTTAAAGCATCGAATGAAAAAGGATCGACACAATAGGGCCGAAAACAAAAGGATCACATTTTTTTTTGGCTTTCAGATAGGTAAAAAATATGGTTTTTACCCAAAAAACAGGGGAAGGGGACCAAGGCCCAAAAAAATAAAAAAAATAAATAAAGTTAAAAAAAATAACAAAATTTCAATCCTTTTGTTTTCAGAACTTTTGAGTCGATCCTTTGACCATTCAACCCTTTTTTTTCGATCCTTTAACCTATAACCTATTTGTCTCAAATGCAAGGTGGAAAGAATTAACTTTGAAGAGGTAGACGTGGATCCCCTCCAGGCGCAGCCCCGCCGCCACCGGTGCGAGGCACTTGGTGAACACCCTGGGTGCCGACCTCAATCCGAAGGGAAGGGCTCTGAACTGGTAGTGACGCCCTTGGACCACGAATCTGAGAAACTTTCGGTGTCCCTTTAGGATGGGGATATGGAAGTAAGCATCCTCCAAATCCAACGACGACAGGAAATCGCCCTCCTCCAGCTGACCCAGGACGTGCTGGAGGGTGACCATCCGGAACTTCTGTGCCTTGATGAATTTGTTCAGTCGTCGTAGGTCCAGGATGGGACGCCATCCTCCTGTCTTTTTCTTCACGAGGAAGTATCTTGAGTAAACTCCGGAGCCCCGAAGCCGCTTTGGGACGAGCTCGATAGCGCCTTTCTTGAGCATCGCCTTTACCTCCAAGAGAAGTTGAGGGACGTGATGTTCCTTCCTGGCCACGGGGGGGACGCGCGGGCACTTCTTTAGAAACTCGAGCGCGTGACCCTGGGCCAGGGCGTCCAGCACCCAACGGTCGGTGGAGATGGACTCCCACACGCTTACGAAGTTCGCCAGCCGGCCTCCCACCGGGATGCTTCGGTGGGGGCCCGACCCGACGGCCGGTTCAGTCCTGCTTTGACGAGGCTTTGCCGCCTTGTCCTCCCTGGCGACGACGGCGGGGTCCGCCCGACTTGCCTCGTCCCCTGTAGGCTTCCTGTGACGACAAACGGGCCGCTTGACGGTAGGTGGAATATCCGCCGCCGGAACCTTTGGAGGCACCCTGCTTGCCTCCGGCGCTCAGAAAGGGCGGCCGTCATTGCTGGAGAACACCAAGAGCCCGGGCCGTCTCCGTGTCCGTCTTGATGGCTTGTAGGGAATCGTCCACTGTTTTCCCAAACAGGTTGCTCCCGTGGAATGGCATGTCCAAAACTCTGGTCTGCACGTCCTGCCGGAAGTCCGTTGCCTTGAGCCATCCACGCCGTCTAAGGCACACGCCGTTGCCCAACTGGCGAAATCCAGTGTCAGCGATGTCTGTCGCTATCGAAATGGCGTGTTCCAACGCCACTTCTCCTTCCTGCAAGATCTCTAGGGCCTCCGCCCTCTTGTTGTCCGGTAGGAAGTCCAGCAGGGGGGCGATCTTGTACCACAACTCCCTGTCGTAGCGGGCTACGATAGCTAAGGCGTTGGCAGCCTTAATCGTCGTCGCTGCTGATGAGATGACTCTGCGTCCCATCGTGTCCAATTTCTTTCCCTCGCCGTCCGGGGGGGAGGTTGACGTAGAGGCCGAAGCCCCCCCCTGCTTTCTTCCTAGCCGCCTCGGAGACGACCGAGTCCGGGTGTCGGCTCTGTGCCCGAAGGCACAAGGAGGCCGCGTCCGGGACCCGGTACTTCCTCTCGTACCGATCCCTTCTCACAGGTGTTGTGGATGGGTTCTTGAGGAGGGCGAGACCCTCATCCCAGATATCGTCCAGTAGAGGTACAGCGAGGACCGTCTTCCTCTTGGTCTCGCGCCGTTGATAAAGGAAACCTTCCTTCTTCTCTTCCGGGCAGAGCTGGAAAAGCTTGGATGCCCTGGTGATCATAGCATGAAACGATCCAATCTCGTCGGGCGGGGAAGCCCGGGGAGGAGGTGACGACGGAAGATCGTCGTCGTAAACCTCATCGTCTGTACCCGTCGCGGCCGTGTCTGTCCCCGTATCATCCCCACGGGTCGTGGATGGGGAGGAGGGCTGAGCAGGGCGCGATGGTTGAAAGGGAGGTGGAGGATGAATCTTTCTTCTCTTAGGAGGAGGGCTCCCAGAAGGGCCTGGCTCCGGGTTCCCCGTCGGGAGCGGTTCCTCCGTTGGTGGTAACGGCAATCTCGTCCTTATCTCCGAGCATAAGGACTGTATAGCCAACAAAATGGCCGCCGAGTTGTCTTGCAGCACTGGTTGAGGGGATTCCGACAGGCGGTCAGGAGCCTCGTCGGCACCCTCTACGTTCTCGTCGTCTCCTACGTCGGGATCCATCCCGACGGGTTGGTCTTCTTCCACGCCAATGCCGTGGCTTAAGACTTCGACCAGCTCCTCTTCAGAGGTTGAGGCCGAATCCACGACGACCTCCTGCCCCCCCCTTTTTCTTCTCCGTCGGAGGTTTCACGGGGGTCCTGTCGATGGGCTTGAAAGAGGACTCCCTCCGCGGTGGCAGGGAGACTCTGAGCCCCGAAGTCGCCTCCACTGGTGTAGCCTCCACAGGCTGAGCCAGGGCCGCCGCGACTGTCTCGATAGAGGCCTTTGCAGGGTGGATCAAGGCTTTCGCCTCCTTAGGTGCGCTCACCGCCTTCTACTTGGAGGGAGGGTCACAGCCTCGCTCCCCCTCCGATGGGGCCTTCGAGCTCGACCGGGGTCTCTCCAGGAGCTTCGCCGGGTGCTCGGCCTTCCTCTTACCCGATCCAGAGCGTTGGCTCGTGGTTGATGGCGCCGAGGAGGATGCGCCCTGTCTGGCAACCGTAGAGCCCAACTGTTCGGCGCTCCCGGTGCCAGCGGACTCGCGGTGCTTGGCCTTCTGTTGGGCCCCCGTCGCCGGGGCACCCTCAAAGGTCTTAGAAGACCGCTCGGACTTCTTCTTCTCGCCTGACGGGCTCTTCCCTTCCAGCCAGTTGGCGAGACGCAGATGGCGGTCCTTCATGGTCCGCTCCGACATATTGGCGCAAAACACACAGTCCTTCTCCACGTGGTGCTTGTCCTCATGCAGGCAGTAGAGGCAAAGGGAGTGTTCGTCCTCCTTAAAGACATTCTGAAGCTGGCATCCAGGGCAGACCCTGAACAGCTTTCCGGGCGTTGAGCTTCCCTTCTCCTGGGCCATGTCCAAGATGGGCCTGAGAAACTTCTGGAGTCCTCCAAAAGCGTGGCTCGACGAAATCTTCACCATGAGGGGCATAGAGGAATCCGAAACGGGTCCCCGTTGATCGGATAAAGAAATGGTGGAGCTTGAGGCTCTTTTGACCGAAAAAAGAGAATTTTCCTATGAAAAAGCACGAAAACGCACTACAGCTCGAGAGCAATAACACGAGGATCCCAACACATGAACGTGTTGGTAAAAATCTGAAGATGGCTGCCAGAGGCAGTGCTTAGGGAGATGGCAGTCATTGGCTGTGGTCAGTATGACGCAGAGATCAGTGATTGGTTACTACTACGAAAGACAGATCAGAAACGAAACTGATACTGATTTTTCTTTACCGAGGATTCCCAGCCTGACGACGGGGAATATTCATGAGCATGTGAATCCATGCCAGACCCCATGCTGGAGAAATATGGTTAGTGTTTACAACCCTGATTTACACTTGGTGGGTTCAAAATTACTTCAAATTAAAGAAATTCTCTGCAGGACAGATCCGGAAACAAATAAGGGGTATAAAACATTCACACCGTTTGTTCTGAGTGATGCGCTCACAAGGGTATGTGCCTAGCATTGGCAAAACATTGACAGGGAAATGTTCTATTACCTTGCATTTTTATAGCGCCTACTGCCATAGCTCATGGGGTTGAAGCACTTTTGCCTGTCGGAGAGACAAAAGAGGAGCATGATAGAACATTCAGTCCTGGTATGGAGGAGCAGTCAGGTAGATAACTGGGGTAACGGATAGCCAAGTTGCTCAGGAAGGCAGGAGAAGGAAAAGGTGGAAAGCTATTTGTACAATTTTACTGTATTCTATGGGGCGCAGCGCTCAAAGGAGAGAGAGCTGGAAAAGAGGGGTTCGCTGCGCCTGAGGATATGTCTGGCATGGTAAGCTGGGGCATGTTGAAGCCATGCCCAAGAAAACAGGTGGCAAAGCCCTTCTTACTTACTTCGGGCCCCCAAACAACATTTGGCAGAGGTTGCATGACAACAATAAAAAATGTCTCAATTTTGCCACAGTTTCAAAAACGAGCACAAAACGGTCACTTTTTGGTTTCCTCATGTATGTGGTGCTTTGCAACTTTAAGCCTGTCTATGGCTTAGCCGTGGTCAGACGGCTTAGCCGTGGTCAGACGTCTGAGCCTTCCACAGTGTTAGGGTGAGCCAAGGCATGAAGAAACCCTTCACAAGAAAACACAGCATACAAAGCACCTACACATTCACTCCCCTGAGCTCTGAACTGCCAGGTTCTATGGATGGGAAAGTTGGAAGGAAATATGGGCACATATATATACCAAACAGCACACAGTGAAAGACAGTAGCAGCCACGACTCGCTCAGTGATCAAAGAAGCATGTTTGCGCATCCTACCGAGGCGAAACTAAGCAGTAGACCCAAACAGGAGATCCCATTCAACGACTAACCCACAATGAAGCAGATAGAAAGAGGCTAATACCCATTATTCATGCAGGTCTTGCAACTGTTCATTTATGGATTACTGCAATCACACAACTGCTTTTTGATATGTATGGATGGCTAGATTTGAGAGAAGAGGTTACACTACATATAGCACATTGTGACATGTCTAAAGACAACTATGGGTCACAGTAAAAAGTCAAAGAAGTATCCTTTAAGAACATTAAACCTCCTTTTCAGATTCAGCATTTAGACCACATAGGCACAGTGCCAGCAGTGAATAAGAATACATATCTTTTAGTGATAGATACATGCAAAAAGCTCACCGGGATGATACATCAGAAAAATGTAGATTGCAAATCTGTATTGCAGCCAGTACAGATTTTAGAAGCTATGGCAGCAAATTAGGAATTCCATGCTAATAACTTTCCATCTTTTTCAGGGAGGGCGCTAAGAAAGGCATCAGAGGTTTGTGGATGTGTGCTGCAATTGTCAAACCCATTTAAACCGCAACTAGCTGAATATTATAAAGTGCAAATCATTCCATAAAGTTGGGATTGACAAAATGTGGCCTTTCAAGAGGGGTTGGGAGTGCGGGGGGTAGGGGCTGGGGGTTTGGGTGGCAGGGGTAATGCGCCTCACTAATTTGCCACTCTAGTCTCTTTTCAGAGGTAAAACCCCATTTGAACTCTTGTTTAGGAGAACAATGTTCATGCCTGATCAGCACGTTCTGTCCGGTCCCATTTTCAGATGAGAGCAACTGATGGTAACAACGCTGTTGAGGAACACCCTCCAGATGTAACCTGCTAAGGCCACTTCTGATGCCAAATTCAAGGCAGGAGTTCTGGGGAAGATCCATGAAAAGCCTCCACTTGGCCCTTCCTACATATCAGCACTACAAATATTCCAACGGTGGGGTTCCACAACAATTGTCTTGACCACAATACCACGAAGGGGAGGTAAAACACACTTTTCTGTGGATCATCAAACTTGTTCAAACGGTTACAGTGAGTTCCCGAGCAACCATCCAATTCCAATTGAGGAGCCCGAAGGACAGGAGATGCAAATTCGACTGATGATGACTTTTGTCCAGAAAGACCCAGAATGTGCCACAATAGACCCCAAAGCATTAATTCAGGAATGTCCAGAGGCTTTGTCCATTTATGGGATGCTTATGGATTCCACTATTCAAACCCTTTAATGGTCCTGCCACGCTGCTCCAGATTCACACTTTTCTCTAACAGATGTATCCAGGCTGTTTCTATTCTACAGAGTTTTTATATTGCGCCAACACGTCCAAAAGCCTCAAGGCGCTCATTAGCCCTGCACCCAGAGCATAAAGAGAACTGTTGGGAGCTAGGCTGCAGACATTTTCAAAAAACGTTTCGTGTGATCCTCTTGATGATATAGGGTCCCAGGTATGTTATGCAAGATATTCCAATGCTTTTTTGTTTGCCAAAAATGAGCCTATCCCATACATGTCACTGAATTCCTACCATGAAGGGAATTACCAGTTTGAGAATCAGTATACCTTCCCGTCGGAGCCAAACAGCACACACAACATAGGCGTTGCTAATTCAGTTATTTTTTTACAGTTTCCTTTTCCAAAAGGGCCGAAAAACATTGCAAGAGGCTGTCCTTCTCGGGTCTACATGGAGTAAACAAATATGGCAAATTAAAAGTGTTCACGTTAGAAATGGCGTGCAAGTTCCCCCATTTAATATATATTGTTTTTATTTGCGCACACTTTGAGACCATGTATAGCAACACAGACAGATCATCCTATCCTGGTTGGGAAGCTAAGGAAGGTGGGTTCAGGAGTGCATTATATATAGAAAAAAAGAAATGCAATGGCATTAAACATATTATCTATGTACTAAAAAAAAAAAAAGTACTTGTTTTGTGGACAGTCCAGGCAAATGAACGTGTTCTTTCCCAGGTGTTTTTTTCGATGCATTTTTAACGAAAAAAAGTACATCAAAAAAACGAATCAAAATATACAGGGGAGGGAGGAGTTACGAGGGGAGGGGCTTGAGGTAGACTTAATAATATAGGGAAGTGGGGTTAGCGGGTTGTGGGACCCCCCCAAATATATACCCCAAAATATATATTTTTTTAATTACATTTGTTTTAAAAAATAATTTCTTCGAAAAAGAGTAGTTCGAAGAAAAAAAACGACACAGAACCGAGGAAGGGCAGGAATCTATAAACAGGTGCATCCTTCTACATCTGATCACCAGAAATAATGCAAATCCAGCAGTGTGGCAGCGCAGCAAGTATTTCTAACATCCGATTCCAAGGATCAGGCAGCTAGACCAGGGCTTCTATGCACATACATATGTTATTGATGATGTTTTGGGATTGCATCAATATAACATATTATTAGAAGCGACCAGGACACAGCAGTAAGTCTTTCTGTTGTAATGCACTTTCTGGACACTCCAAAGTAGAGGAGACCAGAATTGGAATGTGATTTCATGGCCAGAAAAGTGTGATATACTTAACTTGCCTACTATTGCAATAAGCCAGGCAATGTCATGTTCTACTTTCCTTTTGCTCAGCGTACAAAGGGAAGCTTGGTGGCATCATCTGCAAAGGCACCTGAAGTGTCCACTTGCAACTTGCATTCTGTCTTGAATATAGCCATCCACACCACACCTCCAATGCCTGTCATGAATTATACTCTTGGGGAAATACACATAACATGAATGAAACATGGATTAGGGAGGATTTTGTGGCTCAACATCTAGTACCACTGTACTAGTTAAAAGAACGCAACGCTGGCACTCGTTTGGTGCATATAGATGCATGCCAAAGGAATTCTTGTGAACAAAGCACTAAACGCAAACTGCCTATTCAACCATTCCACTGTCAAGTTCACAGATTATCGAATGGATCCTACCGTGTACACTTAAACTCTACCCACCATCATTACTGAGAGTGCACAAGTTGGATGCTGGGAGCTTATATTTAATGCACCCATTCAATCCAAATTAAAGTTTTTAAATTGGCCTCACAACACACTGAGGAGGCTAAAATATTCAAAGCTTGGCCTTTATTTGGCACGTTTACAAAACCTTCCAAATGACATGCGTAGCAGTCAAGATTACTACCTTGAGGCACACTTAAAGGTGGTAATGTAGGCAGCATCAACGTTATGTGATGGAGAGACTATTTTGAAGTATTTTACTCCCTATTTTTTTTTTAAGTTGGAGTAAAATGATTTTTTTGGAGTAAAAAAGTAAGTCCCATTTTCAATGGGAGTATACACATGTTTTAATTATATAAGCGAAATGTTTTTGTCATAAATATTTTGTTGAACCACCTAGTTATGCTCACACAGGATCCATTTGTATTGCTTCACATCAGGGTGGGGGGGGATTCTGCGAGGCCACCCTATTTATGGTAAACAGAGAAGACACAGAGGTTAGCCAAAACTCAATCAAGGTAGGTAAGCGAGCAGTCAAGGCGTATTCTCAGGAAAAGTATGAGTGGTCTAGGGTTATAATAAGTCCACATAGAGCAATACTAAATTCAAGTAAGACAGTAAGTATATAAAAATGGTTATTTATTTGACCGTTAGGTACACACAATGCATATAAAAATCACAGGTAATTAATGTCAATCAGGGTACGTGGCCGGCCGCACAGCATGCCCAAATACCCGTCAGCCTTCCCTATAGCCTGGGCAATGTGGGCTTTAATCCCCTGGAGGGACTGAGAGTGGAGTCAGAGTATATGGGCATAGGTATGGGCAGTGGCATCCACCTCTGGAAACACCAAACGCAGCATTCGCTGAAGCCACGTGGCAGGGTCAGATAGCGAAAATGACGCACAGGAGCATGTATCGCTGTTTGCGGAGCACATAAGAGTGTGAAACCTGCCTGAATCGCCGATACCTGGGACCGGAGGATCCTACAAGCCGGTGTCCCTGCAGCCCAGCAAAACAACGGCTGTGTCTTCCCCGCTGTGATACAGGCAACTAGAATGGGTCAAGGCCCGGTGGGCCTCTAGAGAGCTGGGAGATGAAGCGCCAGCCTGACGGTGAACGAGCGGAGGAGGAGACGAGCCCCTGACTTGGTGGGCGCCGGCTCTGCAAGTTAAAGCGAAGTCCGATAGTTGCGAGCGATAGCTGTCCAGGCCCACTGCTGGTGAGAGGGAGGTCGGCAGTACTCCGCTTGAAGAGATCGGCCTGGGCCTGCAATACAATGGATGATAGGAATAGTGTACACCAGAACGTACGGATCTAGATACTGTAGACGTGGGCACGGCGGCAGCCTTAAAACCCTGGTTTGAGAGGACCAATTCATTTCTCCAGCAGAATGACAAGCATTTAGGATGCACTGGTTGCATAGGATTGCATATTCCTCAAAGGAAGACAGACCAGGAGCAATTTCCTGCATAATGGCAGCTAGCCTTTTCAGCATACACCAGACAGACAAGCAGGAGCCAACCTGTGCATATTGCTGGGTACAGCGGGTGTGCATTTGATTCACAGCTGAGGCACCATAAATAAGTCTGGACTGGAAGGTAGCCCTTGCTGGTGGCAGAGGCACTGAAAAACCTTCCTGGGAGAGCGTTTAAATCTAGCCTTAGTAGGGATTAGCTCAGGAGGTAAGCAGCAAATGGCAAGGTGTCCCAGGGGTGAGACATCAAGGTACTGCTTCAGGGGCAGTAGGGGCTGAAGAAAGATCTGGTGGTGGCCTCTGCTCAAGTGCACTACCCTGCTGACCAGAAGCCTGAACTGCTGGATGAGAGCATTGCTGGACGAGATTAAGAGGGAAATCAAAGACAGCACAGCGACACTGTCCAAGTCTAGTCTATCGTGGAGCTGAGTAAGCAAGTGGTCGCAGTGGAAAAACAAGTCAAGGAAGTGGAGACTGCGCTCTGGGAGCAGGGTTAGGAGCAAGAACAGACCACAAAGTGGCTAGGAGAGCTAGAGCAGCCGATGGAGTTGGTGCTTAGCAAGCAGCTGAATGCCGAAAACGGGTCGGGCGTAACAACATTTGCTACTGATGCAGAATTGTAGGCTTATGTCTGTGCATTGTTTCGACGGATATTGCAAATCCTAGGGGGGAATAAAAAAAATATATATATGTAAAAAAAACGAGTCCTGGACCTCACGCACTGAGTTTACAAAGCTCCATGTGTTAATATCCTCACAAAAATATCGCCATACAAGAATGGCGCCGTTCTTTTACAGCAACATTAACCCATGGAACCTGCAGGGGTCACCCCTACATCCCCCGCTCCCATTTACCCCATAAGTTATCCCCACTATTGCCTATGGCCATTCCGGATGACCATATATATGGCGATATTATTGGTGGGGATAATATTACCTGATGTCTTTCACATGCGGTTCCAGCAAGCCAAGAATTTGCTGCCGGACATACTCACAAGGGGTCATCTGTTCCAGTTAAAAGAAAAGATAAAGGGGGTAGCACCGCGGCGGGATGCGATTAAATTCCGGGACGCTTGGATTACCCTCTACCAGGATCTAGCGCAAGTAACTTTACAAAGAAGGAAGAGTCTGTGGATGGCGACAGGCTGGCTGCGTGAGAAAGGAGTGCAGTACCGCTGGACATTCCCCTGTGAGTTATGTGAAAAACCAGAAGGTGCCTCACCCACTAGTCCCTGGGGATCAATCATCCAGGTTGCCAGGACATGGCCCTCGTTTTTGGATCCAGTTCCTGCGGGTGGACCAGTGCAGGAGGATCACCTGGGTGAGGGGTCTTCAGGGAGTGGGAGTGGGACACCGGATGGGGAGACGCGGTATCCCCTTCCCTGTAACACTTTTAACCCCATTCTCACCCGGTAGAATATTTAGGAACTCTACCCTACAAGAACACTCTCTCATGGACAGCCCGCTCTAAGGGAAAACAGACCAACACTCAAGCCGTGTACCTGCCATGTCCCAATACTGTGACCAGGCGAGGTCAGGCAATTATGGACAATAACTCACATATGACTTCCATTACACTTCCCCACACAGATAAAAGGCGGAGCACAAGAGTACACTGAGCGAGGAAAAGCACACGAGGAAACAACAGTTTTGAGACGGCATCTGAGCAGGAGGCAAGGACGGCAAAACCAAAGGGGTTCCCAAAGAGGGAAATTTCCTTGACCTTTTGAAAAAAGGAACCATAACTTTTCAGAGACCTCGAGAATAGAAAGCGTAAGGCCGGGAAACCAGGCTGAAGAATCCTGCATTGTGTGTCGGAGATACTCGGGGCCCTTCCACGTCAGTAATCAAGGTGAGGAGAATCGGCAGCCACCATGGTACCGTCCTTGGCTCCAAGAACAAAGCAGCATCAGTGAAGTCAACACAGCCGGTGAGTTGGGGAGACCGATATCAAACCGGTCTGTATTGAAGCCAAGGTAGCAAGCAGCAACATTGTATGGTGAGCGCTGGAACGAACACTGTTAAAACGCATGTGTTAATAGACGCGAGTGAAGTTGAGGGGAAATGGGATTATAGTATGCTTTCTACAGGCTCAAGTGGTGCAGAATGATGCATTATAGGCGGATGGACACAGACAGTCCAATGTTGTGGCACGTGGGGGCGGGTGGGGGCGCTTGGGTGTAAAGGAGGTTCCCGAAGGGAGATGGCTGAGCCGACGTTGGCCATCCTGAATGTTCAGGGTTTGAACTCCCCCACCAAACTTAAGTCCATAATTAGACGTCTGGGGGAATTGAAGGTGACGAGAAGCGGATGAGGCCTTCTTGATTTTGAAAGGCCTAATTGGGGTGCAAATGTAAACCCTGGTGGCATTTTATGACCCTAACGACCGACAGGACAAATCAGTCAAATCACTGGAGGTACAAGTTGAGCGGTCTGGCAGAGGGCCATATTGTCGTGGGAGGGGACTTTAATTGTGTGATGGATCCACAAAGGATAAAACATTAGCCAGACCCAAAACGATGCCAAGCACAGACAAGAGTTGGCAAGGTTCCTTAAGGAACTAGGACTCATTGAGACCTGGAGATTCTTCTGGCCTGAAGAGAGGGAATATACACACTTTTCCACAGTGCACAGGGTTTTTTTTAGAATCAACATGGTGATGGCCTCCTTGGTTCGGTGGACATAGGATTGCGAGACCTTTTGGACCATTCCCCGGTCCTGGTACAGATGGAGAGTGTGGGGGGAGGGAGGGTGTACACAGAGAAAGGAAACCCTGGTGGTTTAACAATTCCATTCCCTGGTCCCGATACAGAAGGAGATGGGGGGAGTTGTAGATAGGGAAAAGAAACTCTGGCGGCTTAACAATTTAGCGTTACTGGAATTTGCTCTTAAGGCCCATATGGTGGTCACCATTAGGAACTATTTCCAGAAGAACGATACTGACGGTATGGATTGGAGTGGTATGGGGCACACAAAGGCTCTGTTTCATGGGGAGCTCATCTCTGTAACTGTGGCCTTCCTACAGACACGGGAGGTGGTACGGGTAGCATTAGAGTAGAATGTGTAGGTGGCGGAGAGGGCCCATACTCGCAGAAACACCTTACGCTCCCAGTGTTAGGCAGAAACCTGTGCAGTTCCCTTAGGGACCACTGCTAAAGATTTAGGACTACAGGTGGTTGGCAGTAAACCCAATTGGTAGCAGTCTGTACCACCCAGATTTACCTGGTAGCTGTGGCTGAGCAGTCAGACTTCCCTCAAGATGAGTTAGGCAGTATGCAGAGTATACACAATAGGTACAGAGACACAGTAACGCTACATGTCCACCTCTTGCCCAAACAAGGTAAGCGCGCCTGCCTAACGGGCCAACGGCACTATCGCTTTAACCTCCCCTTATTATGTGCCATTAAGATCTCCCTCCCGCCGAGCTGCATAAGAGACACCAATTGCTCACCCAACCCAGACCACTACGGCGAGGCAGTGTTATTACGAGATACGCTCCGTCAATAACACCTCTCTGCATCGCATCTCCATTGGAAAAGTATTACCAATATAGCACCGCTACTTCATGCTGAGACTAATCTGGACCTCCATTGACTATTGATATCTCTCCAACAGCCTACCACATCAGATTACACCCCACCGCAAGCTGTATAACGTGTCTGCCACATACCTCGAAGCAGCCCATTATTGTTACATAATGCATATACTGAAATTGCCTATTATTGCAACGTGACGCTTATACTGGATCAACCTATTATTGCTACATGAGGCCATTAGAGAAAGAAAGGGTTTGCTCTCAAACTGCGCACACACATAGAATAATAAGCAATTGCAAATTAAATGAGTGGTTTTAATCAGAATTGGTGCAGCCTGACACGTGTTTCGAGCTTCCCGCTCTTCTACTGAGGCTTAATCTTGGCTAGTGTGTATTTTGAATACAAAGGTAGAAGTTGAGTAATCTGACAAAGTTAGGCGTGGGCTCCCATTATTTTGCAGTTGCACGAATGAATTTTCAGTAAATTATTATCTTGCAGTACTTTGTGAAAGTACTGCAAGATAATAATTTACTGAAAATTCATTCGTGCAACTGCAAAATAATGGGAGCCCACGCCTAACTTTGTCAGATTACTCAACTTCTACCTTTGTATTCAAAATACACACTAGCCAAGATTAAGCCTCAGTAGAAGAGCGGGAAGCTCGAAACACGTGTCAGGCTGCACCAATTCTGATTAAAACCACTCATTTAATTTGCAATTGCTTATTATTCTATGTGTGTGCGCAGTTTGAGAGCAAACCCTTTCTTTCTCTAATTCCAATTTCCAGTGGGAATTTGGCAGGCTCCTACTCAAGCTCTCAGCCGCAGCCCTATCACAGCCACATAAGTTACCGTTCTATGCGCTGTATCCTGCTGGCCTTTTCTGCCACTTTTTCTTCATACATGAGGCCATGTTGATACAGTCTATTAGCCTATTACAGTAGGCCTTTGTGCCTCCATTGTGCTCCTGACTGTCTAATCACTGGTGTTTTAGGCCTCCTGTGCTAAATCGAATCTAGATGCCAGCATGTCTGCATTTCATTATTGCATTCTTTCTATTCAAATGCATTGAAAGTCTGCCTACTGTGCCCTAGTCATTAGTGAGTTAGCCATCTGCGCTCTAGACATAACATTAAACATATTGGCCACCCAACGGCTTAACAAATTTAGCATATACTCTTCTACCCTATAGCCTGTATCCTGTATCCTGTTACACCTAGCCCTAAGCTGCCCCACGCTAGACTATTGTATTCAGTCTTTGCGGATCTGCCCACGCAGGACCTTGTACTTAACCTATGCTGATCTGCATATGTTCTGAGGCTCCTAGCCCAGGCTACCCCTTGCCTTACTGCCCAACTATTGTTAGAGGAAGCCCCTACTAGCCACCCACCATACTGATCATCAGATTTAGTGACCCATCTCTGTGTCTCCATGTGCCTACTAACGCCTGCCTAGCATGCACACCTAGCTGTGGCCTCAACAGCCAACCTTAGCGGGCATTTTCCAATCTAGGCACCACCCCATTGCAACCCAGCCCAAAGTGTACTTCACCTGCATCGTGCAACCCTGCGCCCAGACCATGATCACCTGGCTAACTCTCACCATGTTCCCTTTTTGCATCATGCCGGACTATGTACCCTGCAGCGGTAACAACTTCATAACCTTCAACGATGGCCTAGCCAATCTTGGATGTCCTAGGCACCACCCAATCCCTTGCCCTACGCCCTTCCTACCTTCCCAGCCACCCTTCCCTCCCAATCACTACCCTCACCCTACCTCCTCCATAGACAACAGCTCCCCAGACAATACTATCTCTAACAAAACTCCCAATCTTAGCAGACTTAGTGCCCCAAGCCTCACTGTGCCTCCCACTCTGAAATCTCCAAAACTCATATGTTCAACCTACCCGGATATCACAGCCCGCAACAGACTAGGCACTAGGATCCCCCATACAACTAGCATCCACCCCACTAAATTCAATACCAAAACAGAAAAGAACCTAAAGACCCCCAATAAGCCTGAACCACTCCCTCTTAAAGGAGCCTTACTCAATGTTAGATCCCTGGCCGCACACTCAACAGAAATTGCCGACACCATTTTAAGCAATGATCTCGACTTCCTTGCCCTAACGGAAACTTGGCTACATGAGGCATCAGGACCACACTTATCATTAGCTATTCCCACCAATTACTCCATCCTCAGAGCTGACAGAACTAATGGCAAAGGAGGCGGCGTAGCAATCATCTCTAAATCACTACTAGGCTGCAGACTAGTCTCCTCCCTATCAGTGAAATCCTGTGAGCTACTTACAGTCAAGCTACAAACCTCTCCTTCAAGCACTTTCACTCTACACCTTATATATAGACCCCCAGGCCCCCCTGGAGTCTTCTAAGAAGACATCACCGCGCTCATCACTGAAAATGCCAAGCCACTAGCACAAACCATTCTCCTCGGAGACTTCAATCTCGGCTACAACGACCCCAAGGACGCCACAGCCACATCCTTAGCAAACGCCCTAACTGAGCATGGATTCACTCAACTCAGTACTTCACTGACCCACCAGAAAGGCAGAATTATCGATTGGGTAGCTACTCTTAATTGCATTGCCACGTGCAAGGACCCCCAACCTCTCACATGGACGGATCATTACCTCATCCCCCTCGATATTCAGATCAGCCACGCAGCTCCTAAAATGTGCCCCATGGCACCAGCCTGCCCAACCAGAAACAAACGCAACATCACTGCCGAAGCCCTACTACCCCTGGTCCTACCTACCCTTAACGCTCTACCGGACAATGCTGATCTAAATCTACTTGTTGACACCTTCAACAATTCCATGTCTACTGCCATTGATAACATTGCCCCTTTGAAACTACGTAAAAGCAAACCATTAAGCCACTTGAATTCGTGGTACACCCCTGAACTTAAACTACTGAGGAAAAAGAAGGCCAAATCAGAACTCCTATGGAAAGCCAACCCTTCACCTGAAAACAAGTCCAACCTTAAGAACATTTCCGCGCTTTACAAAAGTGAGATAATTCGCACTAAAAAAGATGCCTATAACGTTAGGATCGATCAGGCAGGCTCCTCCACCAAAGAATTATTTAAAATACTAAAAGAGCTAGAAAATCCCAATCTGCCTCCAGACACCTGCTCAAAAGATAAACCCTGGTGCACCAGCATCCATAATGCCCTCAACAACAAAATCACAGGACTTCAAACTAAAATTGAGGACAAACGTCAACAACTCTTCAGCAACAAGACCACCAACCCAATTCTTAGCTCACCAACTCCTATCAAAGTTAATATAGCCTTCTCCTTCAAAAAAGTAACTATCTTAGAAGTCCAAAAAATCATCACCTCCCTAAAACCATCTAACTGCAAAGGGGACAGCTGTCCTGGCCAGATAATAAAAGACGCAGCCAGAGACCTCTCCCCTTTTATCACCAAGCTAATGTCATGATCTCTGCTTCCAAAAGATCAGGACTTGCCCGACTACCTTGGAAGAAGACCCATAACCCCGGTTCCGAGTGCCAGCCAGTCCCAATTGGGACCTTTTGGACCCTGTCCTGGCGCCAGTGGCACCAGGCTCATGAAGATGCCCAGTCCCAGCGCTGGAAGCGCCGGGCTCATAATGCTTGGGTGGACTTACCTGCAGCAGACCATGCTGCTTACTTACCTGCCAGTTGAACCCCTGATCCTCTTCTGTTTGGGACTACTTTTCCTGTTGGGTGGGGTAGGAGCCACTCCCTAGGTTCAGAACACTGGCACTCTTCTGGAAAGAAGGAACTCTTTTCTTACCTAGGCGTGGCTGTGGAAGGAGACACCTAAGCACTACAGGAGGCTATTTAAACCACACCCGATGGATGAATCTTGCTTTGCGTTATTCTGCATTCTCTGCAGCAGAACGCTCATCGTGTCTTCTGCTTCTGATCCTGGGCCTAAGGGAACAAAGGCTTACCATCCTGGAATCCAGTCTTCAGCAGCACCTGTAAAGACAAAGAAAGAACAGGTTAGCACTACGGTCTTCAGTGGCAGCGCATCTCTTACCTGGTCCATCGGCTGTCACCAACGCCTCGCGCTGCATTCCGGCATCTGAAAGACAAAAGCTTACCAGCTCTTTGCACGCTCCGGAGGCCTTCGGCGCTGCATCCCGCATCTGAAAGACAAAAGAAGGTGCGTTTAAAGACATTGGGCAACTTTATTACTCACGTGCCATTACTCCTTCCCACGCCGAATCCAGTGGGTATTCCAGCACCCTTCAGCTTCTCTAAGGCTCCGAACTTGTACCTGCAAGATAAAAGGGACAGTGCGCATCGTGAAGCAGGCTACAAGCGCTTACTTACGTGCTTCCAGGCGCTTCTATTCCTCACGCGGGTTCGATCCTCAACTCTCATCAGCCCGCCATCCGCCATCGCCGGAACCCTGCAAAACAAGAGATATCATTACAAAAGACTTTTAAGACATTTGAAGTGCCCAGAACTTACCGTTCGTGCAGTTAACGACGGACAGCAGTCCTCTGAGGTCAAGAGGCCTGCACCCTTGTCCAGTGAAGAAACTGGTTACGGCTCCCTGCCCCGAGGCAGATGGAGAGCCTGGCGTTCACTTACCTAAGGTGAGGGTGTTAACCTTTGGGGTTCTACAGGAGAAGAGAAAGGGAAGAGGAGAGAGGCACCCAATAACCCCAGTTCATTAATCCCATATTTTCTATCTGCAGACATCTTACTCTTCGAGTCAGACATACAGTGTACAGAGGTCCAGCCCAAAGAGCCAACCGTGTGTTACACATCACCTTTGAAGATACAGCATTCACCCAGTCAAGACCGGCGCCTCTGCGGGAATCAGGTGAGCGTTACAGCTAATTAACCTCTCATTCACTAATAACTTTGTCCCCAGCAACCTAAAACAATCCTGGGTCTTCCCTCTATTAAAAAAACAATCGCTAGACCCAGCCATACCGACTAATTATAGACCCATCACCACTGTCCCTTTCCTGCTGAAAATTCTGGACAGAATCGCCTACATCCAGATTCAGAAGTACCTAGAATCGAAACAACTGCTAGGCATACGTCAATCTGGCTTCAGACCTCAACATGGAACAGAAACCGCTCTGGTTGACCTCAAAAGCCAGATTGATAAAATCAAAGACAAAGGTAATGCTGCAATCCTTCTCCTCTTAAGACCTCTCAGCGGCTTTCGATTTAGTCGACCACGAAATTCTCTGCAGCCACTTGTCTAGCGCAGCCCACTTCTCCTCCTCTGCCTCCTCATGGATACAATCCTTCCTGTCGAACAGAACCATGCGTGTCTTCTCCACAACAGCAGCAGCGGACCCTATCCCCATCACATGCAGAGTTCCACAAGGCTACTGTGTCTCCCCACTTTGTATAATATATTTACAAAGCCGCTATTCGACAAATTGGACCGTCTGGGTATCACCTACACGAATTATGCAGATGACACCCAGATCCTCCTCACCATCTCGGGCAACTACAATGCAGATGTCACCCGGATTAACAAAATCTTCTCCATCATTCAGGCTTGGATGGCCACCCACGGCCTGTGCCTGAACGATGAGAAGACAGAGCTTCTTCTAGTCGGCTCCCCCAACAACCTGTCAAAACTCAGTCCTTGCTACAATAACATCATAGATGGTAATACGATCCCCATTGTTAAGAGTGTGAAAACCCTAGGCTTCCACCTAGACGCCAATACCAACCTCTCTAAACAAATCAACGCAACTGCCTCAGCCACTACCTACACGGGTGAGCGTATTAGGGCTAGCAGACTCTTCCTATCCCCAAACAGTTGCCTCACTCTTGCCAGAACCCTCATTCAGTCCAAACTGGACTACTGCAATAGCCTGTACCTAGGAGCCAACCAATCCATAATCAACAAACTCTAGGTTCTCCAAAACAATGCCCTACGCGCAGCCCTTAACATCCCTAAGCGAGAGCACATCTCCACAACCAGGAAAGCGTGTAAATGGCTGTCCATACAGCAAAAAATGTACCTAAAAACTATCTGCCTCACTTACAAGTCCCTTAACCACTTAGCCCCACCGTACCTCACCAATACATTTACCTTAAAAACCGCCGCCAGAACCACCAGATCTTCCAACTCCCTATGCCTGTCAGTGCCTAGATTTGCCCTAAAAAGAGCAGGTGGCGCTAGTTTCACAGTGCTTGCCTCCCAACTTTGGAACACCATTGCATTCAACATGAAAACTATTGAGTCCTTTCCAATATTTAGGAAACAGGTTATTGGCTGGTTACTGAACAAAGAACAGCATTTACCCTCACCTTGAAGACCTGCACCTCCCTAAGGCCGCCACCTTGCCTAAATTTTATGTAACTGCTGCCTATACCTTGTAATCTATGTAAATTGCTGTACCATGTAAATGTTTATCTCATGCCTGTAACCGCTTCCTTAAGCGCCCTTCTACCTACGGGTCTGGAGCGCTATACAAATTAATAAAACAAACAGTAGCACAAGCAAACACTGACCAGAGCTTTGGTGTAAAAGTATATAATTATTAATTTAAAGACACACTTGTAAATTACACTAGCACAAAAAAAGGTAAGTAAATTCAACACACAGTCACGATTACTAGATGTACATCCCTTATTAGACAAGTCTTAGTTAACACCACTTATTTCCAGACAGAGGTGCGCGCTTAACTAAAGATGGCACTCCAATAAGTTGAGAAAAAGGGAGGGAAAAGGCAGAAATTAGGAAAAGCACACAACACAATACTTTAGAAGCACCCAGCAAGGCAGGAAAGTCAAGTCTACTTGTGAACAAAACAAAAAGTTCAGAGGCCAGGCTCCCTCTTAGAGAGAACAGAGCACCAATGCGCCCAAGATCACACAGTTTAAAAGTCTTGAAAAGTCTTGCAGGGAGTTCAGAAAAGAATTAAGTCAGATCAGAAAAGTTCAGTTAGCCAGCCTGGGGCCAACCCAAGTGGTAAGTGGAGGCTTTAAGAGTCACCCGACACAGACCGTTGCGCGGGAGGCCAGGCGAACACAGTACCTTCAAAGTGGAGAGGATCCTCCAGCGGGGGCAGTTGTTCCTGGCAGCAGGTGCAAGTAATGGTGTCGTCCAGAGGAAGAGGTGGTCTCGACGTGGAGGAAAGCTGAAGGTCGTTGCACTGCCAGGGAAGAAACCAGCCGCGGAGTTCTCCGGTTAAAAGGTATGACCCTTTTATTCGCGGTAGTGGAAAAACCGTGGTATCCCGGTTGCCGGGTGCTTGGCAGAGGAAAGGCGGCCACGAGATGATCTGGGAAGGTGAAAAGACAGGCAAACTGGTTATCCCCCACCAGTCAAAGGAAGAAGACTCTCCGGGCAGGAGATCTCCTCTTTCGTCGGGAAAAGTGGTGAGGCGGTTCAGCAGGGCTCCACCGGTGGTGGTGTCGTTGCAGGTCGGCTCAGCTTCTCCCTCTTTGGATTCTTTAGGTCCTGTGGCAACTTCTGAAGTTCCAGTCCCCAAAGCCCTGCTTTTATGCAGTAAACCCCCATTCATTCAGCCTAGCTGTCAATCAAACATGCTAAGTGGTGAGCCGGGCGGCTCACCTCTTGGGCCAATCACACAAGAGTGCGACTTGAGTTGCCAAGGCAACTCAGTCCAGGGTGCCTAAACCCCCTCCCACACGCCCTGTGGTACCCAGACAGAGTGGCACCACTTTTGGAGGCCTCTGTGGAGAAGCCCGCCAAAAAGTGGAACAAAGGGCCCGACTTGGGTTGGAGTCACAGAAGCGAACACAAACGCCATTTTGGAACAGAGTTTCCACAAAAAATACCAACCAGTGATTTTATATTAATTTAATAAACCGGCGGTATGTTCGAGGCTGTATTAAAAAGTGGTAGCCTCGAACAATGGGAAGATCCCATGGGAAAATATTTGCGGTCAAATATAAAAAGTAGTATCCATTGCCACCAGCCAAAACTCGATCAGGGGGGACGGAGACGTGCCCCCTCGAACAACAGACCCCGGGGCAATCAAATTGCCCCGACCAGTATGTCCACAATATGATAGTTTGTACTGGTTTCTGTTCATAATTTGGGACTAGTAAAGCCAATGGTGACTTTACATGCCCTGGGTTTGGGGATCACGATGACACCCCTGGGTTACTGCACTAAGGGTGCTGTGTAACCCACATACCAAAAACACATGAAGCCCTATGGGGTAAAAGACCTCATAGCCCATAAAACACATTCAAAGTCAAAGGAACGGATGTATACGAATTGATCGTTTTACAACTGCTCGAATGATAATTGACCTTTTCACAATTGACCGAATTGTGAAGGTCAATTGTACCATATATGTGGGGGGAAACCCCCCACAACCCCCCCCCACCCAACGCTAAACCCCCCAAAACCCATATATATATAACCAAACTGATATATATATATATTCGGTCAATTGTGAAAAGGTCAATTGTGACCCTTTAAATTCGGTCAATTGTTCATTCGAACAATTGTAAATGAACAATGTGGGTAATACCAAAGGAACACCTCAAATGATGTCTAAGAGTGGGAGAAAAAGAGTCTCATTCTTAGCAGGAGAGAAAAAAATAAACCCCAAAAATCCAGCAAAGCTGCTGGGGGACTCACTAGGTTTGGGAAATTAGCCTTAACAGAGAATTCTCCCCGACACCCAGCAGGCTCCTAAAAAAGTCAGAGTCAAACTGAAAGAGCACGTGGCGGCCAGATCTTCCCAGATGTTGCTCAAGCCAAGCAATCATATTACTGCAATGGGAACAAGGATAACCGCTTTTTGGCGGTTAAACTATGCAAGCTGCGTAATAGGAACTACACTGCGCAGCAGTGGGCGGAATCAGAGAATTTATGCAGGGAGGAAAGGCATAAGCTAGACATTATGCAGGCCCACTACAGGCAGTTGGTGGAGGCGTAGGGACTAGACCCCCAAAAGCAGGCAACTTTTTTTACGCCAGGCGAATCTGACAAAGTTGTCGGACCAGGACAGTGTGGGTTAGTCGAGAACCCGATTACGGTAGAGGAGGTGGGTCAGGCCCTTGATTCCCTTCCCCCCAATAAAGCCCAGACGGATTAGGGAACGGTTTTTATAACGCCTTCAAACCTTGGTTATTGCCAGCCCTGATAGATTGTTTAATGAGACTAGGGGAAAAGGCCACATTGAGTATTTGGGTATCAAATTATCCAGGGAATATGGGACACTGTACAAGGTTAATGGGCCTCCTATGTGGGCAGAACTGAAGGACGAATTTCAGAGGTGGCACAAGCAAGACTTTGTGGTTTGCATGCATAGCTGCACTCAAAATTACCCTACTGCCCTTGCGAGCTCCGTCCCACTTACCACACCAGTGTTGCAGATCCGCACAAATCGATCCCATGCTGGAATGGATGGGACAGTCTGATCCAAAGGGCTGGTGTGATCTGGAGCAGTGTGCCACTTTCATATCCTTAGGTAGCTTTCAGTTTCTTAGTTGCTAAGCCAGGCTGGGGTGGGGGGGGGGGATTAGGTGGGGGGGGGGGGGAGAGGAGGAGACCCTGCTTGCTGCCACCAGTGGCCCTTTACGCCATTGAAATCAGGAGTGGGGAGCGGTTGCACCAGGGCTGAGCTCCTACACACTAGTTAAATGCAATTTAGATGTCAGTCCAGGCTGGTCTGATGTGTTTTTGGAGATTTGGAATGGAGGCCATGAGTTAACATTATCCGACTTGTTTAGGGGTGACTCCCCCCCACCCCCCCTCATTTGAGGAGATGAAGGCATAATTCCGGTTAGATGAAAGAGAACAGTACCGCTATGTACAGGTACAGACATTAGATCATGCAGAAGAGAGTTCAAGGGGCAGGGGGTAGGTCCCCAATTGGGCTACAGACAACCACGAGGGAAGGCGTGGTTAGGAAAAGAGTTTCTATAAGTTGTTGGTGGGGGGGGGGATTCGGCCCCAGGAAGCAGGTTCTCGTACATGAAACAAAGGGACCGCAATGTGGGGGGTTGCTATACCGGCCGAGGTATGGGAGCAGATATGCCGCAGGACACACAAGGTATCTAGATGTGCAACAATAAAGGAAGCAGCATATACACTCTGCTTTAGATGGTACCTGACCATGAAGAGGCTACACAGAATGCACCAGCAATACTCGCCCTGATACACATGTGGTGGGCCTGCCCGAAAGCCGAAACGTATTGGAAAGAGATTCTAGGGTATAATAAGGACATTACACGAGTCCAGCTATCTCAGGCTCCATTAGTTGTCCTTTTAGGAGCAGTGTAGGAGGCGGTCTACGCAACAAGTGTGCCGTGGGCAAGCCTGCTCACACATGTCAACCGCGGCCAGATTGGTTCTGGCTCACCAGTCGAAGACCCCAGAACCGAGAACCATGGCCTGGCAGGCCACCATGAAGCTAACAGAATGATGTCGAGCTGGCGAGACTCATTGATCTAGCTAATCACTCTGTATCAGCAGAGTTGGTGGAAATGTCATGCCGTTCCACTGAATCCGAAATGTGCCGCCCAGAGAGCCGGGGCCCTCTCCCTGCCAGGAGGCGAACTGAGGGCACTTCTTGTTGTGCCAGGTGGCAAAGAGATCCACCTGGGGGAGAACCCATCTGTTGAAGATCTCCTGAATAACAAGGTCGTTTAGCTGCCACTCGTAATTGTCCGCTCCCAACCTGCTGAGCCAGTCCGCCTCCATGTTGGATTCCCCCGGAAGATGGACTGCCGTGAGGTAGATGTCATTTTCCAGGGCCCTCTCCCATATGCCGATTGCCAGTCTGCACAGTGGAGGGGATCTGGTGCCTCCCTGCTTGTTGACATAGTACATGCTGGTCGAGTTGTCTGTATGAGGACAACCTTGCCCATGAGAATTGGAAGGAATGCTCCGAGCGCCAGCCAGATGGCATTCAGCTCCAACCAATTGATGTGATATCCCTGCTCCTGTCAAGTACAGGTGCTGTGCAACGAGAGATCGTCTAGGGTGGCTCCCCAGCCCTCGAGCGAGGGGTCCATGGTGATGGTGATCTGCGGGGTGGGAGGCCGGAAGGTCTTGCCCGTCCGTAGGTTGCAGTCCCTGGACCACCATGTGAGGTCCGGGCGGAGAGATGGAGGAACGTTGATTATCTCCGAGAGCCCCGCTCCTGGTTCCATGAGGCCGCGAAGTGCCGCTGAATCTTCCTCATCCTCAGACTCAGTCTCGTGTGTGGAACAGCTAATAGGACCACCGCCAAGAGACCCACGAAATGCTGGTACCACCAGGCCAAGGTCACTCTCTGCGGAGGAAGTGGGTGGGGGCCCTCTTGCTGTTGATGGCCGAGACCTTGTCCTCCAACGGAAACAACTTCTCGGAGCATGTGTCCCAGATGAGGCCCAAGAATGTCCGTGTGCATAGGCTGCAGCTGCGACTTCTTGAGATTGAGCGAAAAGCCCAGATTGTGCAGTGTGTTCATGAGGGCATGGGAAGAGTGGTGCACCGCTTCCGGAGATGTAGCCCCGACAAGCCAGTCGTCGGGGTATGGGTAGATGTGGAGGCCCTGCGCTCTGAGGATGGCAGCCACAGTATTCCTGAGTCTGGTAAAGACCCTGGGGGCAGAGTTGAGGCCAAAAGGAAGGACCTTGTATTGGAAATGGTAATCCATGATCCTGAACCGTAGGAAAGATCGATGGTGCTGCCAAATCCGGACGTGTTGGTACATGTCCTTCAGATCCAGGGAGCACATCCAGTCTCCCTTGCACAATGTCGTCGCTATGAAAGCTGGCGTAACCATCTTGAATTTTTGTAGAGGTAAGGAGAGGTTGAGGGTGGAAAGGTCAAGCACAACACTCAGGCCCGCCGTTCTTTTTCTGAATGGTGAAAATCTTGGAGTAAAAGCCCAACCCTCGCTGGGAGGCTGGGACTTCCTCCACTGCCTGTTCCTACGTGAGGGAGGAGAGGTTGGGATGGGTAGGCGGTACCCCGTGGATACTACGGAAAGGATCCAGGGGTCCGCGAAATTCTGGTGCCAGAAATGTGCATGACGAGCAAGCCTGCCCCCACTGGAGACCCGGAGGCTCGTGTCATGCCTTCTTTCGATCCAAGGCTAAGGCGGACCTCCCCCCACCCCCACCCCCACTTTTTGGTGCTTGCGCTGATTTTGAGTTAGCGAGCGGTCCGGTTGTTTGGGCCTACGTTCCTGGAAGCCACGTAACCCTCCGTACGTACGTCCCTTATCGGAGCGCTGCTGTGACTGGGTATGATTTGGGCCCGGCCTTTGTCAAGATGGATAAAGACTTGGCCGTTTGTGAGCGTTTTTTCTTTTTGTCCAGCTCCTCATCCGTAGTGGTGTGGAGGAGGCCCCCACCCCCCGAACGGCAGGTCTAATATGCGTTCATGGACAGCCGGGTTGAATTTTGTTGCACAGAGCCAAGTTGTCCTTCTCATGTCCGTGGCAATACAGATGGCACGGCCAGGGGTGTCAATATGGGCCACGGTGGACTCCATGAGGTCCTGTCCCACCAGCTTGGCCTCAGCCAGTCCCGCCTTAAAGCGTGATTGGCTCTGCTTAGGGAGTTCCGGGAGGAAGTCAGCAATTTCCCGCCATAACCTCTGGTTAGCAGCAGCCAGTATGGCATCAGCGTTGGCCTAACGAGGATGCAAGGACGCGTTGGAAAACAGCTTCTTCCCGTAAGCCTCCAAGATCTTCTCCTCCTTGCCAAGCAGTGTCGCAAAGGAGGAGGCTGAGGACGACTGAGGCTTGGAATATAGTGATGCCGCAGTGATCACCGAGGAGTGTGGCTGAGGATGGGCCGATAGCAAGAGTGTATCCACCCTCCATCTGCCTGTACTTGGCGTCCAGGAGTTGGTTGTCCGGCTGGGCAGAGTGTGGCTTGAGCCAACCCTTTTTGGCCAGGGAGACTACATTGGTGGAACGCTCACCTGGTATCCACGGGGACGTCACTCAGCCTGTTCTGACCTCTTACGACCTCGAACCCTTCCCTGGAGGCTATTCGACTGGAGACTGGGCCTGAAACACAAGATTGGTAGAGTTTAACTCCCTATTGTCTCTGTGTGCTTGAACCCTTTCTTCCCCGGGGTCCAACCCTTCCCTTTGATCCGCAGCTCACCTTGTTTTCTTGGATAGTGTGCTCTCCGTCCTGCTTTCAGCGCAGGGGCGCGTTGATTGATGCAGGCTTGTTGCTGCCTAGTTACTTCACTGGCAAGAGTCCGACAGGTAAGTATAATGAGTCTTTTGAACAGTTCTCTTACTGCGTTTCTTTCCTTCCTTAGATGATGGCCGGCGTCCGGGGATGGCGGCGTGCTGCTGAGATGAGTAGCGCTGAAGGTGAGTGAGAGCGCGATGCAACCCTTTCGTATTTGTATTGAACTGAGCTCTTTTTCTGCGTCTTTTAGGTGCCGCAACGTTTTCAGCGTGGATGCCGGTTATGAAGAACAAATGCGGTGGGTAGGCACGGTATGCAGCGCCTCTAGATGTTTCCACGCTAACCTGGAGTGTCTTTTCCCTCTTGCAGATGGATGAGAAGTTCCGGAGACAGAGTTCCCCCAGAGCTGCTGGGATTCAGGTAAGCGTTTGAAGCTCGTACAGTATTTAAAAATAAGCAAAGATTTGCAGAATGCTTACTAATGCCTTTTTTCTGTTCTTTTCCCTTTTCCTTAGGAAGAGGCGTGCCGGGATGGGAATGACACTGCCGCAGATGCCCGCAGAACAGAAGGAGCGATGAATGATGGGCAGAAGCGCTGCAAGGTAAGGCTGTTCCTAACGGTGTTCTTGTTCTTGCAGGAGCTGAGCGCAGAAGAAAGATGCAGGCCTACCGGAGACCGGTGCGAACATGGTAAGTGTCACGCTGCAGGTGCAGAAAACGCAAAGCATGTTTCTCAGCCTGGGTGGGGCTTAAATAGTCTCTGGATATCCCAAGTGTCTCTGGGCTGAACCACACCCAAAAGACTAGACCGCACATGCAGTTCTGGGAACCGAAATATGTGGGGCATCCATCTTGTCCCCATCAATGCACTACAGGTCCAATCCCCAATGTTATCCTATTGGAGTGAGCGAGTCTGGTGCCACAAGCGCCAAGTCTGACTCCAAGTGGGACTTTGGAGGGATGGAGAGGCCCTTGAGGGCCATGTAGGTGATCGTGGCCTGGCTCCAGCCTGACATCTTGGAGGGCTGGGGACATGAGGGGCAGGAATCATGACAATCGGTCTGCAGTAGAATTCCCGTTTTGTCAGAGGGGCGTCGCGTGACGACTTCAGCAAGGACCCCCTCTGCCGGTTGCTCGACCTCGGGTTGAGGCAGGGCCAGGTACTCCGCTAGTCCTGCAAGACGTTCGTGGAAGGCCTTGACTAATGAGGGTGTGTCAGGGTCCTCCTCCTCATCTGTTTCCTGTGGGTCAGGAGGATCCCGAGTCGGTGGAGGAGTATTGGGAGCCGGCGGCTGGGGTATCGGGACCGGAGGCTGGTACGGGACCACCTGAGGAATCGACTGGGGGACCGGCGGAGGTGCCCGAGGTGCTGGAAGCATTGGCGGGAGCACGTCCCTGAGGATAACCCCATCCGAGGAGACTTCATGAGCCCGAGGAACCTCTCAAAGAACCTGTCCTCAAAGGCTGGAGAGGTGGTAGGGGGTATTGATAGGGTAGCGGGAGGCAGCTGGAGCCCCTGCATGCCCTGCCCATGCGGACGCAGAGGGAATCTTCCCTGCGCAAATGAGGGATAGGCTGTAGGGCACGTACCTGGTTGAGCCCAGTCCCACCGTGACACTTGTTCCTCGCCGAATTCCTGGAAAGGCATCAGACGGGTGCTGATTTCTGGCACGGTGGCCATTTTGTTGAGCTGTCTGCCACATGCCTGTGTCGTGTTGCTCGGCTCGCTAGGACCAGCCTCCTCCAGGATTCTTGGGTGTGGATCACAATGCCTACCCTGCTCCTCGGGGCCAGAAGAGCTGCGTTTAGGCGCCCCCTCTGACATATTGCCGGTGCTAGGGCGTGGGCCCTCTGACATGTCAGTACAAGAGCGTAGCCCCTCGGTTGAAGACCTGGTACAAGAACCTTCCAGTCCCTCAGCACTGACACCGGGAGGATCCGAGGATCCTTCGGCCCGAAGGCCGGTAGCTGGGGCAGCCTCGTTGCACGTGCCGGTATGATAACCTGAGTGGTCCCTCCAGCACGGGCGAGTCCTTGGAAAGGAGTATCCCTTGCGGGGTGCGATGGAGAATAGAGGCCCTACCTTGGGCCTGGACTGAAGTTTGACGAAGTCCTTGAGGTCCTCCGGAGGCGACTTCTGGGAGAGCTCTCCACCTGGCTATAGTCTGTTCTTCAGAGACCTCGATGACAGGGCGCTGCACACTGTACAAGCTTGCCAACCGTGGTCTGGGCCAAGGCAACTTAGGCAGAGGGCGTGGGGGGTCTGAAGTTGGAAAGAGCCCCTCGCAGGATGGACACCTGCTGAACCCTGTGGAAGTCGACATGCGCCGGGGAGGAGTGTGACGCCTGAGGACCGAGTACCTGAATGATATAAGTCAAAAAAACAGAAGTAGTATCTGCACGTGGAATTACATGGCGGAAGCTAAACCCAGGAGCGCTGGTGAATACGGCCCGTTCCCGTCGACGCAGAAAAGGAGACTGCGGAGTGGGGCCGGAGTGTGGAGTCAGGCAGCGCATGCTCCCGCTCCCAGGGCTGTACGCCCGCGCACCTCTAAATTTAAAGGGGAAGAAGGTTTTTTCTTTTGGAAGGGACGCCCCATTCAGTATAGAGGAAAGGGGACGGGACATAAGAGTATGCACCTCTAATGCAGCTACATCGACATGTCGGTGATGACATCATTGGTTTCTGGCTTTGCAGTCAGTCGACTTGCTCGATCAATGTCATTTCCTTGTCATCCAAATCATTGATTGGGGATGGTCTAAGCGGCTGTCTCAGCGAATAACACTTCTCACACCTGCGATGCATTGATGATTGCGGTGATAGGCCTAAAAGTGAGGCTTATTTATAGTTTCTCTGCCTTCGTGTTGAGTCATGTGGGGGCATGAGGATCAGATTTTGCCCCCCATCTACAAGACATTCTACAGAGCCTGAACCAGACCAAAAACAGGAAGACACCTGTATCCTGTATAGGGCCTCTACTCCAATAGATGGCTTTAATGGCTTGCAGAATGTATGAGGTGAACCACAACAGCACACCATGTTCACACAGAAGAGGGCACAGTTATCCAAGAAGAATAAATCCAGACCTTTTGTTTGCGACTCCAATGTGCTTCATAGCATACCTCAAATCCCATTTAAAAGCCAACACAGGATTCAATTAACCCTAACTGGGGGTAAACCGGTCTGCATTGATACTCAATCTGCTGCAAGCAAGCTGAACAAATACTGCATAATGCCGAAAGGTCCAAGTACAAGACACATTTACACATGAATGGCTTCACACTGCAGATCACAGTGGGCCAACAAGGGACTCACATCCTGGGGTACCTCAAGGAACAAAGTTTAAAACTCTGGACAATCTATGTGTGTGAAAATGAACTGTGAATCTCAAATTCTCCAGAAATGTGCGGTTTTAGACTGAATTGCTTGAAGAATGTGCCCCTTCACATAATGGTATCTTCTTCCTCATTAGTAAGAAATAATTTAATGATTCAAAATAACTGCTTTAATGATTATTCTGTGGGCATACCTGGCATATGCACGTAGTTCTAGGCAGTTACTGGTGTGTTGGGATGCACATACAGATCCCACGCCCTCCCAAATGATCCAGTGTGAAGAATCGGAGATGATTCTTCCCAAAAACCTAGTCTGGGATCCTTCACATGTGGCCAGGGAAAGGCAGAGGTTTCCTGATCTGATCCCAACCCTGGAGGTGGTGTACTGCGGGAGGATTCCAGAGGGGGGAGAAACGGACCAGGAAGGCTGGGATAATCCCCTCTAACGTTCCCTGTAATCCCACACAATTGATGGCTGTTTGCCAAAGAACTGAAGTTGAAAACCTGAACTTTGTTGAAAGAAACTGCAAATGCCAGAATCCTAGAGGGACTGAGACGAGGAAGAGGAGGGCATGCCGTTGTCAAAGTCGGGCAACTAAGCCTAGAAGCCATTGCAGTAGTCAGGCTATTGAAGGTAACAGCCCACACCTGAAAATGATAACTGAACCTGGGAGGCATAAAAGGCCCCCTCAGGGAGAGAAAGAAGGAAGGAAGGAGCTTGAACATTGGCTGCAGTGCAGGCTGTGGCAGTGGAAGCAGAAGGAAGACAATCCTGGCAAACCAAGCACAAGTGGGCGAACAAGAGGGACAGCAGAAAGAGGAAACAGAAGATTTCATCTGCATGTTCTGAGATAGTCCTGTCCTCCCAAACTCTGAAGTGCAGAGGTTGCACAGCGGAAGACGTGCTGGAGAAACAGTTTTCCCCCATGTGAGCCTGATTGCCATGGTTGCCGAACTGTTGGTGTGTCGAATATTGAAGCAAGAAGTAACTGCCAAGTCGAGGGTCTCAGGAGTACAGGAAACTCCTAAGACGTGCGGCTGGACCGGAGACACCTGTTCAGGAGACGGGTGTGGGTCTCCAGTGAGCCAGAAGAAGTAGAAACTGTAGTAGAAGTTGGGAAAGCAGTGCGACCCGCAGAGAAAACACTTCAGATGCCAGTAACTGAAGTGAAGTACGGCGTTCTAAAGCATTGCGCGAGACTTGCCGGTAAGGGTAACTAGCTCCTTTTCCACTCGCTTAAGAAATTCAGCGATTAGAAGTCGACCGCTGTATTAAAGATTCTTTAAACAATGGAAATGTAACACACACATATTGAGGAAAAGGCTTCTTGCTTGCGTAGGAAGCTAAAGCTGTTACAGCCCTTTGTTCCTTTAACAAAAGACTATTAATGCTCAATGAGTGGTTGCAGGTGCCTAGTTAAGTAAATGGAACACTGAAGACCATTACAGACACTTAACGGTCACAATTTCAAAGTTACAATATTTATTGCAGGAAAACTACTTCAAAGAGTGGTCACGTGTGCCTTTGTAGTTTCTCCTGATAGATTGAACTTTATACTTTATATACAAGTGATATACCTTTCATTCACAAGAGTAAAAAAGACTGAAGAGAACAAGCATTGCCTGAAGCCAAAAGGTACCTCATTAATTGTGAAGCTGGACCTTTCTCAGAGTTTAAAACAATCTAGCAATACAGTAAAGCTATTAACAGTTAATTGGCATAAACCAACAAGTATACAACTGTTACCTGAGGCTAAGAGTGGCACCAAGGCTTCTGGGTAATTGTTGGGCTGAAAGCTGGCAGAAAGGTGCATGTAAATTTGGGGAAGGGGAATTGGCTGCTTGTGAAGAGCATTTTTGAAGTAGAAGCAACCTGTAATGCCCAAGACTGTGGAGACCAGAGAGCAGGGAGTCTTGAAGGCAAAAACAGGTTACCATTATTGACAGTAAGACAAGAGAGGTTAAGGGGCTGCCCCTTTGAAGAAAACAGTTTGAAAGAATGGTGCCTAGCCTACATGAGGAGGTTGAAGTATTGTCAAAGTTGTCTGGTCAAGGTCTGTCAAAGTCATTGACGGTGTGGCAATAGTCCAAAGTATTGAAACTCCTGGTGTACATTTGGTTATCAGTAGATATTACATTGCAGGTGTCGAAACCAAGATTAACTACTGTGGGACAAAGATGACTGTTCTCGTGGTAAAATAAGAAGAAATATAGTTGTTGAAGTAGAAGCAGCAGTATTAAGAAGTCATCTTGACAAATATACCATTTTGACTGTTAAAACCATATTTCAAGGATTGCTGACTGTTAATCAAGAACTGTGTACCGTTACCAGTGTGGATATTGTATTTACTTTTGAACTGTGTCATAGCTTCCTGTGTGGTTGACTAAGCATCGTGGCTAGGATTACAATTGGGGCTATTTTGCTTGAAGTGAAAAGTGGAATACTTCACCAAAATGGAGATGTGTTTCTAGTGGAACCTTTGGTAAAAGGAGGAGTTTGTAACTATTGGAACCTTTTGTTGATTAACTTTTGCTTAACTGTACATCTAAGTATAGAGTTAAGACATTTTGTGTCCAAGGTTGAACATTGTGATGAATGGAATTTAAATCCTGGGGAAGGGACGTTACCTAGGACTTCAGGTGGCCATTTAGGAAATGTGCATATTGTTTATGTTCTGTGGATTTGCCATACCTTTTATTTATGTGTTTGTTTAGTGAGAGGGACAGTTATCCTGTGTTAGCATGTGTTCCCTTAGCTTTTAGGATAGGCAGGGAATTACTCAGAGTAGGGGAAAGTGAGGCATTTTGATACATTTTCTTTTAAAATAAAATGGTATATTTTGCAAGATCATCAAACAGTTGTTCGCCCTGCATTATTGACCCCTCACCCCAGGCTTAGGAAAATCTATTAGCGCACAAGAAGGTGAAGGTGAAGGTGCGCAGCCGGGGGGGGGGGGCAGGGGGTGGAGAGGGCAAATGGGAACCACAAATGCATTTGTTTTGTAGTAATCATAGACGTGTAGGCTGGCCCTGGTATCATAGACGTGTAGGCTGGCCCAGGTTTAGGGCATGGGCAATATTGTGTAGCAGTAGTGAAATGTAATGTGTAACAATGATGATGTAGACACAGGGCCTTGGTGCAGGAAATACTGAAGCATAGCCATATTGGAAGGGATGCAAGGCATTTTGTATTCACTGTTGGAAGTGCAGCGAAATGAAGGGAGTAGTTTCTTACCTGTAACTCCATTTCTCCAGCGTTGGTATCTTTCATTGATTCACATGCTGCGAATATTCCCCGTAATCAGGCTGGGAATCCCCGGTTTAAATTCCTTTCCTAAGGAAAAAACATTTGACACCTTGAGTGTCCTACCCACATCGTTGTGGGTGCTTTTGGTCCCTACCAATAAGGTGTCAAGTGGGTAGCTCTGCCCCCACCAAACCCCCTCCATCTCCTCCACCCCACATCTTCCCCTCAGATTCTAACCACTTTTGCTGGTGGATTAGCACATACAGAGGGTGTTTGCCTGGAGGGGGAGGCCGGAGGGCACATGTGAATCTATGAAAGATAATTTTCCAGCACACCTAATAAAATTATGTGCCCCCACTCTCACACCCATAATTACCAATTTCGTGAATGCCTCCTTCCATACCAATCAGGTCCCAGCTAGTATTAAAGCGGCGTGGGTCACACCACTACTAAAACAAAACTTACATTAGATCCATTAGTGCCCACGAACTACCGGCCCATAACGACTGTCCCCTTCCTACTTAAAATGATCGATAAAATAGCTTAAAACCAAATACAAACCCATCTCGAACAAAATAACTTACTAGGAGACAGACAATCTGGATTTAGGCCCAACCACAGTACGGAGACAGCCCTCTTGGATTTGAAAATTCAATTTGACTATCAGAGACTCAGGCAAACTAGCCACCCTTCTGCTACTGGACCCATCAGCAGCATTCGATCTGGTAGACCATGACAAACTTTGCGACACCCTAAAAAAAGATTTTAATTGTTCTATTAACGCTACTCGGTGGATCAAATCTTTAACGGACCGCACATCTAGAGTTGCCATCGGAAACGATGCAGCGGACCCTATAATAGTACCCATAGGAGTCCCCCAGGGATGCCGCCTCTCGCCCACCCTCTACAATGCATACACTAAACTCCTATTCTCGGCTCTTGACGATATGGGTGCCATCTACACCAACTTTGCAGATGACACCCAGATCCTCATCCCCATCAGAGGTGACTACACCCAAGTCACTGACACTATCAACAAAGTTTATTCCATAATTCAAAACTGGATGGCCCTAAATAGTCTCTGCCTTAACGATGAGAAAACGGAGGTCCTCATCGTGGGCTCCCAAAATAGAATAAGCTCCCTTCACACTAACTACTCTCACATCAAGATTGACGGTACACAGATCCCAGTACTCAAACAAGTTAAAACTCTTGGTGTGTATATAGATACCAACCTCACTATGCACAAACAAATAGCAACCCTCTCCTCTTCCACAGCCTACACAGTAAAACTCAGCCGCCAATTTCTCACCCCCACAAACTGCATCACTCTTGCCAGAGCGCTGATTTTAACGAAACTGGATTACTGTAACATCCTCTTCCTAGGAACCTCCAAAACCAATTTAAATAAAATCCAACTATTACGAAACAAAGCCCTTAGAGCGGCTCTAGGTATAAAGAAGTCAGAACATATATCTAGCATCAGAAGAGAAAACCACTGGCTGCCAATTGAAGCAAGAATCATCTTCAAAACACTTAGCATCGTCCATAAATGCATCACCAACAAAGAGCCTAGCTACCTCAACACCATCATCAAGAAATAAAATCTCCTGTAGGACACTGAGATCTAATAAACTGGCCCTCTTGGAAGTTCCTCAATACAAATACAGTAGAGCAGGAGGAAGTAGCTTCAAAGTCCTAGCCCCGTTGCACTACCCCTTAGCATCAAAAACGAGCACTCCCTATTAAGATTCAAAAAAGCACAGAAAACCTGGTTATTTAACAAGTATTAATCTAACAGAATGCCTCTGGTTTACCGCCTTCTCTGAATCTAAACAGCTAACGTAGCCCCATGGCCCTCTTGTACCCCCAGGGGTCGCCTCTATATCTGCAACTATTGTTTAAACAAAATGTGACCTGCTACTTTGACCGATTGGAACCTAGTTTAAGAAATGTGATAACATGATTTATTTGCATATCAGTATAAAATATGTTTCTATGTGATGGTAACTGTAACTCTGTATAAAAATGCTACAATTTATTGAATTTTCGCTGTGATACCCGCGGGTCTGGGCAAGTAACAAATGTAATAAATTAAATAAATAACGCTGGAGAAATGGAGCTACAGGTAAGAAACCAGTCCCTTCTCCAGGATTGGATCTTTCATAGATTCACATGCTGTGAATGGATTTTATAGCAGTATACATTTATTTTTGGAGGAGAAAAACAGGCAAACAGAGATCAGAAACAAACCTGAATGTTATGCCGGTCTAAGAAATCTACACATACATAACGATAACCCTGGCTGCTGCAGGGCTTACCTTACTGGAACAGCCTTTGAAGGACTGATCGTCCCATTTGTGTGTCCTCTGTGTGCTGGTGTTGCAGGCAAAAGTGCCTGGTGAAAGTGTGGGGCACTGCCCACATTGCTGTCTGGCAAATGTCTTAGATGGGCACTCCAGACCAGAGAGCTGCCGAGGCTGCCCCTGCTCTTGTGGAATGTGCCCTGGCTGTAGTCTGCAGTGGCCTGTTGGCCTTTGCGTGGCAAAGGAGATAGTAGAAAATATCCACCTTGTGATGCCCTGCTTCGTGATAGCTTTCCCTTTGTTTGAGGGTCCGAAATCGATAAAGAGCGATCTTGCTGTTCTAAAGGATTTTGTCCAGTCCAGGTAATATTCAAACGCTCTTCTGACGTCTAGGGAGTCTAGTGCTCTCTCCACTGGGGTGTTGGCGTCTTGGAAGAAGGTGGCAACGTGATGTTTGCATTTTTTGTGGAATTCTGATTGCACTTTAGGAAAAAAGTGGGTGATCACCTTGTCCCTTGCAAATCTGAGCTATGGAGAGTTCACCACTAATGCTTGTAGTTTCGAGACCCGTCTGGAGGACGAAATAGCGACTAGGAAGGCCACTTTTCCAAGCCACAAACCTGATGTGCACAGAAGAGAGAGAGCCTCAAAGGGGGCTTTCATGAGGCCGGCTAGGACCAGGTTTAGGCTCCAAACTGCTTCAGCAGGTATGGAAGCACCTGTTGCGGCTGTATAGTCAGTGGTTTCAAGTGGGGCTTCTTAGAACACCATGTGCAAAATCTTCTCCATTTCTGGTTGAATGATTGGTTAGTGGAAGGGGTCCTAGCTGCCGCCAGTATGTGTTGGCATTCCTGCATGATGTCTAAGTGGCCAAATTCGGAGTGATCAGGAGCCACGCTGTCGGCTTGAGGGAGTGTGATGTAGGATTGCACCTTTCTTCTGAGACAAGAGATCAGCTTGGGCTACCAGATGGATTGGGTTGTCCGCCGATAGCTGGAGGCGGTCCGAGAGCCAGGTTCGTCTAGGCCAGTATGGTGCCACTAGGATTATTTTGCAAGGGCATCTCCGGATCGTCTTCCTGATCAATTGAATTGGAAGAAACACGTATGCAAAAGACGTGGTTCATGGGAATGAAAACACGTCTTCTCGCGAGCTCGGGTGCAGTAGCCTGCTTGCGATATTCTGGCACTGCTTGTTGGATATTGTGGCAAAGATGTCCAGCTGAGGTTGTCCCCTTATTGCGAACATTTTGCTGATTTGGCTGCTGTGAAGCTGCCATTCGTGGGCTTGTGTCGTGTCCCTGCTGAGGGTGTCTGCCCACTGGTTGTGTATCCCCCGCAGGTGGAATGATGCAGAGAGATGTTGCGAATGGCCCAGAGCGAGATTGAGATTCCTGACACAGGGTGCTTGAACTTGTTTCTCCCTGCTTGCGAAGGTAAAACATTGTGGTGGTATTGTCCGTGAGGATCCGTACTATTAAGATTTGAATTAGCCGAAGTAAGAATTTTAGGGCCCAATGGACCGCTTGCAGCTCTAGGACTTTGATGTGCAGGGCCGATTCTTCAGGAGTCCGTAGGCCTTGGTCACGCTCGTGAATTGGTGGGTTATTCGAGCAGTAGCATCCCTTTTGAGATGATGTGCATTTTGGTGCACTTGAGAGCGCAGGAGTGATGGCGATCTTGTCGCCCCAGGAACCTTGGGTTTGTGACCATCTGGTTGCCAGAACTGTTGTGCCGGTCGCATGCGTAGCCTGCAATTGGGTATTAATGGAATGCAAGATGAGATGTTCCGAGCAGTGCCATGCATCTGCGCACCTGGAGTTGTTTGTTTGGGTTGAATCATCGTGCCAGAGACATCAACCTGTGCACTCTGTCGGCTGGGGGTTTGATTAGACTTCGTGCCGTGGAGAAATGTGCCCCCAGGAATACCAAACTTTTGGATGGCATTACGCAGGATTTGGTGTAGTTGATTGTAAATCCTAATTGTTGAAAAAGAGGCTGTCTGCGCCAGTGAAGTCCAGGAAGGGACGCCACTTTCCGTCTGGCTTTTTTACAATGAAGTACCTTGAGTTTCCCCCTCTTCCCACCAAGAGTGGGGGAACCCTTTCAATGGCTTTCTTGGCTAACATTTGACGCACCTCTTGTTGAAGGATTTGTTGATGCGGATTTGACAACATTACGGGAGGTGGGTTTTTGTTTGCGCTTGAATTCTAACAGATGGCAGTGTTGGATGGCATCTAGCACCCATCTGTCCTTTGAAATCAATCGCCACTTGTCGATGTAAAGCGCCATATTTCCTCCCACCTGTGCGTCCGTGTGGCAGTAATTGCAGGTACTTGTTCTGCCTACTTTTCTGCGAGTTGACCGAGCTGTGTTTGCGTTGTGGTTGGCAGTAGTCTCTGGATTGTTGAAAAGACTGGTAGTTTCTTTTATATCCCTGGAAGAAGTAGCCAGATCTCGCATACCCTTTGGAGTTTTTAGCAGAGGACTACCTGGTTTGACCGGAGGCTCCCTGAAAAGGACGAAAAGAATTTCTGCCTTGCAAGGCAGTTAATGACTGCGCAGTATCAGAATCCGCTTTCATGGCCTCAAGATCCTCCGCGATTTTGTCGACAAAAATATTTTTGCCCTCAAATGGCATGTCCACGACCTTATGTTGCACCTCCTGCCTGAAGTTAGTGCAACGTAACCACCCTTGCCTTCTCAGGACCACCCCATTACCAATTTGTTTAAACCCATCTCATCGAGGTCCTCTGCGATATTTATGCTATGGTTCAAGGCTTCCTCGCCCTCACATACAATTGTCATGGCCTTCTTCGTTGCTGTTTGGGTAAATGCTTGACGATGGGAGCTAGCCGGTGAGACATTTCGCAGTCATAGCGGGTCAATATGGCTAGGGTGTTGACCACTTTAACTGTTGTTGCCACGATGGCGTGTATCTTATTTCCGAAAGCATCTATTTTCCGGCCCTCGTTTTCCAGGGGTTTGGCGCATTTGTGCTTTGCGAGTAGCAGCCGCTGACACTACGGACTCAGGGCAGGGTTGAGAGGCGAGACACTTGAGGGTCTTGACCGGTGCTTTGAACTTTTTGTCCAGTCTAATTTTGACTGCGGGTTCAGTGAAAGGGTGCTTCAGGGTATAGCAAACAACTTTCCGGTGTTTTCCCATATGATCAAAAAGAAAGCAGTTTTTCTTTTCCTCTGCCGGTGTTAACCAAAATTCTTGCCAAGCCTTTGTGACCATGCCGTGGAAAGCCCCAATATCATCTGGTGGGGAAGGCTGTGCTGGACTACCTTGCGTTTCTTGGTCTGCATATGGTGGAAGATTCCGTATCCCTTGGACCAGTGTCCTGATCCGTGTCCAACAGTTCCCCTTCTTGTTCGCCTACCACTGAATTTGGGCGTTTGGCGTGGTCTCTGGACGAGTGCCCCTGATCCCTTTGTTGAATTGGTGCTATTTGGTCACCCCTCTGTTGAGGGGGTCACCTGAGGTTGAGGCGGTGGTAGCCTGCCCTTGAGTTGTCCCAACAGGCCTGGCAAAGTTGACCGTACTTGCAGGGATAGAAGAGACTGCAGGTTTATTAGTGGGTACGCTGGCGTCACCCCTCCTGATCCTGAGGGTGTTGCAGGAGGAATCCCGAGGGGTGCGGCTTGCTGTCTTACTGGTGTTCTTTCTTGATTGGGGGTGAATGGATAGTCTGTCCTGCGAGTGGGACTGGATAACCGTGCATTCTTCAGAGTCTGAATCTGTAAGACCTGGGCAATTCTCCATAGCATGTTCGAAATCTGAAGTTATCCCATGTTGCAGAATTTCATCAGACATGATTTCCTTGCATTGTATATGTGATACTCCTAGAGGGAGCTCCCTTGGTTCTGTAGGGTCCTCTGTTGAGGTTCTCAGGATCCGTTTAACACGGGAGGGCAGGCTTTCTTCCTGCAGCTGATTAATAGGCTGGTGAGGATGCCCCGTGGTTGAAACCGTGGAAAAAGCAGTTGACAGGTAGAGGTGTACTGTTTTAGAGTACTCGCCTGATGTTGTCTCACCGTTTGGCGATCTTCGTTTTTTCGTTGTCGAGTGATGCCCCAATTTCTGTCTGGAAGAGGACCTATGTCCCTCAATGGGAGAAGGGCACAACAAGCAGTGTTTTTTCTTCATCAATGAAGGAGTTTTTGTGGACAACTTATCCTTATGTTTCACTTTTGTCAGTGAGGTTGTTCACGACAACGAGCTGTTAAGGATTTCAATCGGGCACACACCTAGGTCTCGCCTAGCATGTAGTGCACAATGAAGCGCTTATTTGTTTGTGTCTATAAGTTCAATATTCTGAATGATATATCACACCCTTCTCAAAATACTCCCCAGGTCACACTGAACCAGGAATCAGGCTAGTTCGTAAAGGTAAATATTTATTTATTTAATATTCAAATCACACATAAGTTTAACTATATATATATATATATATATATATATATATATATATATATATAGGACAGCAATCACCTAACAGCGACAATACAATTCAGAAAATAAGCAAAGCAATTGAATTCACTTATAATGATGAAAAATAGAAAACGCAAGAAAAAGAACAGTTTTGGTTTGTGAATAGATAGCGTTTAGGTTAATATTCCACCCGGAAAAATATTTGTTTAGATACAAATGAGCAATCCTACGCAGATGTAAGTAATCAGCAGGTATTCAGGAATGAAAGAAAATGTCTAGAGTTTAAATGCAATCTTCCCTCCCCCAAACAAGAGAGAAAACAGTTTTTGGAAAATGACACTTTTAAACTGACAGGTGAAAATTGCTTTGTAAAATAATGCAAAAGGTTGCAAAAATGCTTAAATGGATAAAAATTATGAGTAAAGCAACACTAAACAGGTCCTAACACACATGAGCTATAATATAAACAACAGGGCACACTTTAGATCAGGATGGGATGGAAGAAGCACTTTGAGATGGGAAAACGACACGTGTAAACTTTTGAAAACTAAATTCAAGGCAAACCTTTACTATGCGATATTGGAGAAAAACAGGTTAAATACACTGTTCCGCGATGCGGTTTATAGTTGTGGATGTAGGTAAGGGTCTTAGGTATCAGTGAGAGTTGAAATTTCGTTTGTCTTTAAAATTGAAAAAGCTATAGAGGTTTTGGTGAGAGGCGTTTTTGCAAAATGGGCGTGAAAATGGAACAGGAATTCAGTTTAAAAATGACAGATACGTTTTATTACATTATATTTATGACTATGAAAAAGAGAATGCCACACATGAATCTCCACAGTTACTTACGGCCGCTCATAGCTCTTCATGTGTGATACTCTAGTTTCCGTTCTGTATGGGAATTACTTTAATTAATGCAAATCACTAATGGTTTAATAACACAGATGAGAGAAAAATCAGCGCAAGAATGGTTCTAACAATATTAGGGTTCTGAATTTAAAAATTTTAGAAAAGAGTTCTGGCAAAAAGACCCAACCGTTGATTTAATATTAAATAAACCGGAGGTATCTTTAACATTGCACCAAAAAGTGGTGCGTTTAAAATCAATGGGAAAATCCCATAGAAAATATTCTGGTGGAATATTTCGCGTGGTAACCACTGCCACCAGCCAGAAACTCGACAAGGGGGGCTGGACAGTGCCCCCTTGAAAACAGACCCAGGGGCAATCGAATAAACCCCTTGCAGTACTTCCACAATATGATGGTTTGTACTGGTTCTGTTCACAATTTAAGACTAGTAAAGTCAATGGTGACTTCACATGCCCTGGGAGACAGTAGTCAGTCCCAGGGTATGGAGTCTATGTTTGGGGGTCACTATGACACCTCTGTGGTACTGCACTGAGGGTGCTGTGTAACACATACACAAAAAATAGATGATACCCTATGGAGTAAAAGACCCCATAGCCCAAAATCACACAAATAGTCAGAGACATACCTCAAATCATGCCTAAGAGTGGGAGGGAAAGAGTCTCACTCTTAGCAGGAGAAAAAAACAAACCCCAAAAATCCAGCAAAGCTGCTGGGGGACTCACTAGGTTTGGGAAATTAGCCTTAACAGAGAATTCTCCCCAACACTCGGTGACCGAGAGCTGCAAGCCAGGCACGCGTCCCGACGGTGGTCGGGCAGCATGCACTCAAGGCAGAGCACATGGAGGTCTGAGGCTGTGAACGAGCGATCGCAGGATGCGCATCTCGTGAATCATCCTGCAGCCGACATGCGTTGGGGCAGGCAAGACACCAAGGGGAGGTGAAAATAATCAAAAAACAAAGAACTGGGAGCATGCGGATTGCTAAAAAAGTTCCTGCGATCAAGCTGCTGGGTGCGAAACCATCCGCGCGGAAAAAGGGATTGAGGTGGGGAGCCGGAGGGCGATGTCTCGGGTGTGTTCCCACACCCAGAGCCGCGCACTATGCTAAATTTAAAGGGGAAGCTCCTTTTTTCACTGCCAAAGGTTACAGTACCATCCCCATGTTGGGGGACGCCCACAAGGATGGAGGAAAGGGGACGGGACGCATGAGTATAGGGATGACCGAAAGAGAATCTACCAGACAATTAGTGGGATGAGGAGGTGGTGCAGAGCCATGAAGAACGCTCCATGTAACTTGAGTGAGCATTCCAGTTGTTCATGGCAATATACGGTTCATGGCCATATCTGGTAAGAAGCGACAAAGGACTTACAATGTTGCTCAGCCATCCCAGGAGGAACCTAGGACCAGGAAGCTGCTCAGCACGGGAAATTCAAGTGGCTGCAGTCTGGTATGATGTAAAGGAGTAGAAAGTGCCCCAGTGAGTCTGACGCTTAAGGACCCTTGGTGAAGCGGTAACCCGACCTTGCAGGGGAGGTGGACCAAGCGGTCTGTAAAGGGTACGCGTACTGCAAAAGGCTAGAAATTGCAGAGCCGGCGCAGTGCTCTAGTAGCCCGCGGAAGCCCGGAGAGACCCGAACAGAGCAAAGGTAAACCCAGAAGTAGACCGTAGCCCACAAGAGAAGTCCTGAAGGGTACGGGAGAGAACGGGCTGGGCGGTGGAAGTACCAGAGGGTCTAGGTTACTGCACAACTATAGAAGGAGAAGCTAGTCACTCCCCTCTGGTTGTATTGAACAGTAATGCTCAGATACAAGGCGAAGGGTGTAATTGTCTGAGTAAGCAGGACCAGGGGAAGGGACTAATTCCCCCTGGATGTGTTGAACTGCTATATCAAGATAACAGGAGGAGGGAGTCATTCTTCTGGTAGCCAAAGTTATAAAGACTCACTGAAACCGAGTGTAAAGACATAGGCAGTGTGGCTGTCAAGAAGTAGTGTTAGAACATTTCCCTTTTTGTGTTGGCGAACAGTTTTGAATCGGGGAAGGGAGCCATGCCCCAAGAATAAAACCAAATCTGAAAGTCAATTTTTGTTGCTAGTCCAGGAGAAGCGACCAAGAACATTTCATTATCTATAGTTTAGGTTAAAGTGTAAGGGAGAGAAGTAGGTTTTTGATGACACAGGACAGTGGACTATTGATTTACACTGACATTCTGATGGCACCCTTAGTATTTTAGTTGAGGCAGGGAAACACCACTTAGAGATAGTGGAAAGTTAGATTTTCTCTTTATTTTCTATAATAAAAGTGTATGACAATCATCACGTCACCTGTGTGTCAGTCTCCTCCTTCTGCACCCTTACACTACCTAAACTGCGTGAAGAGACCTCCACAGGAATAGAGTACCTTTGTGAATTGGGACACTCCAAGCCTGATATAAGCCTAGTATAAGGCCTATCAGATATAAGGCCTCAGATTTAGAACTCATGCAGGAAAAACAGTTAAAACTAAAGTATCCAATAGGTATGGTGGTACTTAAATGCAATGAAATTAAAAAGAAAAATACAAGAGGGCAACAAACGAGCCAGAAGAGATATTAAGTGTCACAATTGCAATGAACAAAATAATAGTAAGAAGGCAGCCTTTTCTGAATATTTGATTTGCTCTTACTTAATGTTGAATCACTCTCCATGTACTGCGAGAGCAGATCTTCGTCCGCTTGCTGTTGTCTTACAGGCGTCTGAGGTGATTTCTTTGCAAGGCTGAAATTCATTTTCTGATTTATTAGATTCTGCACAGGCTGTACTGTAGCCTGAAGTTCCACTGGTCTATAGTTTGTATGAAAATACTCTTCCTCAGGCTGCAGGCTGCCCTTAGAAAAACACTCAACCAACCATCTTGCGGTTACTACATGTGGCCTGTGAATAGGAGAAAAATATAGAACTTAGATAAAGAATACTCATACAGTCTGGAAATTATGAGTGCACCCTTGACAGAATGATGGTGCAATTTGGGGCACATGGCTTGTGTAATAACAGCTATAATAAGGTTTGAAGTGGCATTTTACACAGTGCAAATATATGCAACACATTGTTTTGTACTTTAATTTGTAATGCCGTTCATTTAAAGAAATAGAAAGAAAGTTACTCACTGTAGTGTCTAGAGTAATCTGACCATAGTCCCCTTTCCTCCATCCTTGTGGGTGTCCCCAAACATGGGACGGTTCCGGAATCTTTGGCAGTGAAAAAAGGAGCTTCCCCTTAAAATTTAGTAAAGGGCAGGGGGGTGCCGCTTCGGCATGGCAACACCCCACAAGGCCCTGCCCACCGGCGCCTCACCTCAGTCACCTTTGAACACATTGGACGCTTAGATACCTGGCTAGTTATAATACCTATAAGCCATTGGCATACTAGCAGGGGAAGGTGGGAGGGACGTATGGAGGAAAGGTTACTATGGACTTTTTGTATTTTAGTCACTACAGTGAGTAACTTTAATTACTCATATATTCCGTCCCCTTTCCTCCATCCTTGTGGGCGACTCCACCAAACAAGAACTTGGGGTGGAGCTGTGACAACCTGCCTCATATCTAGGATGGAGCAAAAAAAGGATCTTCAGAACCACCTGACCAAACTCTGCATCGCGCCTGGAGCTGGTGTCCAGCGAATAGTTTTTACAGAAGGCCGACAGATTGTTCTAAGTGGGTGCCTTGCTGATGACATTGCAAGAAGCAGGTCTCTGAAACGCAATGGCCGTGGCCTTAGCTCTGACCGCATGGGCATGAATCCACTCAGGAACAGGTTTGCCCATTTCCGTGTCCTGGACCATCCAACAGGCTATGGAAGCCTTAGAAGCCTGAGAGCCGAAGGGAGAAGACCTCAAAAGCCACAAACATTGCCTTGGATTTCCTGAAGGATTTCATCTGAGAGAGATAAAAAATGGACCCTCTTGAGGTCCAAGGAATGGAAGGGTCACTCTGCCTCTGACTGTGGGTTCAGGAAGAACACCAGCAGGCAGGTCTCTTGATTCAGATGGAATGGAGAGACCACCTTGGGCAAGAAGTTTGGTTGAGTGCACAAGATGACCTTGAAACGTGGTGAAGGGCTTGCATGAAGTCAACGCCAGCACCTCGCTAACCCGATGCAAAGCTACAAGAAGCACATTGCGGTTCCAGACCGGGTGCGGCCTATGCACCAGACGAAAAACCTAGACAACCCCTTGAGGTGTGCCTTAACCACCAGGTTGGCTGCTAAAAACACATGCTCTGGGGAATACGTGTTAGCCCCGATAGCCGCCAAAGGTGCACTGAAAAAGCCAGAACGTCAATCAGAGGACAGGAGACAGGGTCCAGACCCTTGTTGCAAGCACAATGGCAGAACCTAGTCCATTTGCTTTTATACTAGGACCGAGTAGCGGACCTGCTGAATGATGTCCCAGTTGTCATCTGAAAATTGAGCCTGCTGAAGCCTCAGCAGATCAGGAGCCAGGTCCGGTCCAGACACTCCACTGCTCTGCCCCGCTGCGTCAGGAAGTCCCTGCTGGGGAATCGCAAGATGGACGGGACCCTGGGAGCACAACTGCAGAAGATCCAAAAATCAGTCTCGAAGGCCAGTGCGGGGCAACCAGGATGAGACTGCAGTCCACGGAAGACCAGAACTTGCGCAGGGTCCACTGGAGCAAAGGGGTGGGCAGGAATGCGCAACACCTGCGGCCAAGCCTGTCAAGAATTCACAGGAGGCGAGAATATCGACACGCTCCCCCGAATCACTGAAGCCGAATAGATCGGCCCTTCCACCGTGGTCGGGACGGGCACCTGGAACCACGTGGCAGCCAATGGGGGAAGAGGGATTAGAGATAGGAAGGGGGAATGAGGAAAACCGGAAGGAGGATGAGGGAAACTCAACTGGATAGGTTTGGGGAAGTAGGAAAGGCAACACATCTATACTAACACTCCTGGCCTACTCTTCACACTACATGTCATCAGTACCTAGGACCTGCACAAAAACCTGAACCTGAAGACGCTGTGTGGGAGCGAGGGGCCAATGGGCCCCTCGCTATCATCACTTCTCAGTACAAAACTCAGACCAAGTGCCTCTAGTGGTGGGTACGCCCCTCGCCCTTATGCGATGTTAACTTTGGGTTACATTCGCGTAGATGGGACCACCAAGCAGGACACAGGGCATCCATTTTTTGTACCCCCTTTCGACTCCATCTTGGTAACCAGGCCTCACTGCGATAGTACAAAATGCATCTCTCCCTTTTGCCCGCCGCAGTAGCTCAGAGCACATGGCCCCCACCCTCGTCCCCACTCCAACTGGAAAACTCTGCAGCTCCATTCTCACGCTGAAGCCGGAGCTGCTTGCAACAAATAATAAATGTAACATCCCTTTTCGTCTGAGATCACTGTCCTGCATGTGAACCAACATGAGCCAAGAACACAGCTCGTCCATATCCACAAAAGTGTCCTTGCCCTCTTACCCTCGCCAGTTGAAACGTATTGCCATTCTAACCCTGTGTCCTTGCAAGGCATTCCTTTCATGTGCCAGACTGCCAACCGTGCTATAAAGCCCACCCAACAGACCCCCAACTAACGTTAGACCCTTGCTGCAGTATATCGTGCCCAATACTAACAAGTGCCACATACCTGAGATTCTTGTGAGAGTAACCCTATAGTTCAATGAAAGTATTATAGTGGTCAAGGCCTATAAACCTGTGACCTGTATAACCCAAATGTCGTAGATGATATGTTGTGCGATTTGTATAATGACAGGATACACTACTGAGGGTCTTTTGATCAACTATTATTTAGTGCATGCATTACTCAGAATGTATTTTCTTAGCTTAGATAGTGACCACCGTGTTTCACAGCGACCTGACCTTCACCCATCCGGAGCACAGTTGTCTGACGTCAATCCTCCCGCCAACCAAGCAACTAACCCTGAGGAAGAGATGATGCCCACACCCAAGACACCACCCTGGCTGACCAATCCAGGTCCAACGTAGCCTCATATGTTAAAGATGTCAATGTACTATATACATGTGTTGTAACCTTGATGTGGTCAGAGCGCTCTCAGAGATCTAGATGAACTTTTCCTTGAACTCTCGCAGCCTGCTCTTTTGTGCCTTATTCCCTGTCCAGGGAGTGTCTCTTTTATTAATTTTACATGTGTAAATCAGAGAGGGCACAAACAACCCCTACCTCAATCTATGTAACGCTCACCTGATTCCCGTAGAGGCGCCGGTCTTGACTGGGCGTATACCGTATCTTCAAAGGTGATGTGTACCACACGGCTGGCTCTTTGGGCTGGACCTCTGTGCACTGTATGTCTGACTCGAAGGGTAAGATGTCTGCAGATAGAAAATATGGGATTAATGAACTGGGTTATTAAATATCTCTCTTTTCTTCCCTTTCTCTTCTCCTGTAGAACCCCGAAGGTTAACGCTCTCACCTTAGGTAAGTGAACGCCGTGCTCTCCATCTGCCTCGGGGCAGGGTGCTGTAACCAGTTTCTTCACTGGATAAGGGGAGCAGGCCTCTTGACTTCAGAGGACTGCTGTCTGTCGTTTACTGCACGAACGGTAAGTTTCGAGTACTTCTAATGTCTTTAAAGTCTTTAGTAATGATGTCTCTTGTTTTGCAGGGTTCCGGCGATGGTGGATGACGGGCTGAAGTGAGTTGAAGATGGAGCCCGTGTGATGAATAGAAGCGCCTGGAAGCACGTAAGTAAGCGCTTGTTGCCTGCTTCACGATGCGCTCTAACTGTCTTTTTATTTTGCAGGTACAAGTTCGGAGCGGCTGCAGGGTGCCGGAATACCCACTGGGTTAGATGTGGCAAGGAGTAATGGCACGTGAGTATTAAAGTTCCCCAATGTCTTTAAACACACCTTGTTTTGTCTTTCAGATGCGGGATGCAGCGCCGAAGGCCTCCGGAGCGTGCGAAGAGTTGGTAAGCTTTTGTCTTTCAGATGCCGGAATGCAGTGTGAAGACCTCCGGAGCGCACGAAGAGTAGGTAAGCCTTTGTCTTGCAGATGTCGGAATGCAGCGCGAGGCGTTGGTGACAGCCGATGGACCAGGTTAGTGAAGAGCTGTCACTGAAGACCGTAATGCTAACCTGTTCTTTCTTGTCTTTATAGGTGTTGCTGAAGACTGGATTCAGGATGGTAAGCCTTTTTCCTTAGGCCCAGGATCAGATGCAGAAGACACGATGAGCGTTCTGCTGCAGAGGATGCAGAATAACGCAAAGCAAGATTCATCCATCGGGTGTGGTTTAAATAGCCTCCTGTAGTGCTTAGGTGTCTCCTTCCACAGCCACGCCTAGGTAAGAAAAGAGTTCCTGCTTTCCAGAAGAGTTCCAGTGTTCTGAACCTAGGGAGTGGCTCCTGCCCACCCAACAGGAAAAGTAGTTCCAAACAGAAGAGGATCAGAGGCTCAACTGGCAGGCAAGTAAGCAGCATGGTCTCCTGCAGGTAAGTCCACCCAAGCATTATGAGCCCGGCGCTTCCAGCGCTGGGACTGGGCATATTTATGAGCCTGGTGCCACTGGCGCCAGGACTGGGTCCAAAAGGTCCCAATTGGGACTGGTTGGCACTAGGAACCTGGGTTATGGATCTGCTTCCAAGGGAGTTGGGAAAACCCTGACCTTTTGGAAGCAGAGATCATGACAATCTAAGAGCCTACTGCTGGCAAATGTGAAACATATATAACATAGAACATAAGCAGTAGGCAGGAAAATAACATTGAACATCACTGTAGCCTGACAGCACATGACATGGAACTTATTACAGCATGGAAGCACATGACAGAGCTTACTGCATCTTGGCAACCTAGCACACTGAGCTTATGGTAGCATGAAAAACACATATTGACACAATAGCAAGCAGGATGGCACATACAAATGTTTCCCCTTCTGATGAAGAAACAAACACATGGCCCTTTGGGAAAGCAAAAGCAAACATGGCAGTTCATTACATTCCAGGGTTTTCCTTTAAAATGAAATGCAGGGTAATGCACCCTTTCTCCTCATGTAATGACCCTGCTCAAAACCACACGCTATTTCCCAGTCCAAACATATCTTCCGCGTTTGACCGCAGCCCTCCTTCACCCAAAATTAAACACAAAAGTCTGCCGCTTGACAGTTCAGCCATCCTCTCCTCTGAAGGGCAATGCTACAAGCGGCTGTGGTGCTTATTCAGAGTAAGTATTCACATGAGAAACGGCCCCCGCTATCAAACACATGATCAGTAGACTCAGCACAACATATGAGCACTTATCTGAGTGCACGGGCCCTCGCAGGACACCCCGGACAAGAAGTTGCAGAGCGTGGTACTTGCCGAGCCACGGACACAGTCACTGCCGCGGCCCGGTCTGAGAAGACTCCTGCATTCCTTTGGTGTCCCTGTCCACTCCAAAATCCTTCGTCCACACCGCAGTGACCCCCCTCCCCTGTGCTGAATATCGCCAATAATCCACACCGGAGCACAGGCGGCTGGCGTAGAAATAGTCTCTCAAATATAAAACAGCTGTGATTGCGCGCAAAGCCTAGGACTCCAAAAAATCCCAACGGCTGCTGGGAAATGTAGTTCTATTAATGTTTCACACACTGCACGCCTTTTCCTGCCCCAGCCCCAATTCCCAACAGTGCCATCAGATCTGGAAGCCGTCGCCCACTGACCCCCAACCCGCCCTGCCCATGAAGCAAACTGGGGGTACTTGGGATTCAGAGGAGAGGCGAACAAGTCCAGATCTGTGAACCACCAACGCTGGAACAGGGGAAACAAGGAGTCATTGTGCAACTCCCACTCGTAGGTGTTGGACCCGAAGCGACTCTGCTGATCCGCTTCTACATTGCTGTCCACTGGCAAGTGGACGGGTGAAATCCAAATCCTTTACGTGAGGGCCCATTCCCAGACTGAAACCGCTTCCATGTATAGGAGGGCGGAACGGGTGCCACCCTGCTTGTTCAGGTAAAACATTGTGGTAGAATTGTCCTAACCAGAAATGACTTGTCCCCGATTAGGGGCAAAAACGCCATGAGGACCAGGCCCACTGGCCGAAGCTCGTGCATATTGATATGTAGGAGGGCTTCTACCCTGCACCATGGTCCATAAATCAGATAGCCCTCCAGAGTAGCCCTCATCCTAAAAGAGAGGAGTCCGCCATCACCAGCAGGGAAGGCTAAGCCGGGTGAAGGGGGCTCCCACTGAAACATTGCCATCCATCAGCCACCAGAAAAGATCTGGCAAAAAGAGCAGTGGAATAGGGATCCTGTCTGACTGAAACCCTGGAGCTGGAGGTGCCTCACCTTGAGACAGACGTGCTGTACAGTCAGCACGCAGGAGGCGATCAGGCCCAGAATGTGCTAGAACCACCATGATGAGGCGATCAAGTTGCCCAGAAATTGCCCCACCGCCTGCGGTGGGACATCAGCCTATTGGGCATGGGGAACACCTGCTGAACAGTAGTGTTCCAACACGCCCCTATGAAGACCAGATCCTGTGAAGGGCATAACTGGGATTTCCCTCAGGTTGAGGGAAAACCCCCGCTGATGAAGGGTATCTGCCGATCTCTGGCAGGAGGGCACCACTGCTTCGGGTGACTCTGCCCTCACCAGCCAGTCATCCAAATAAGGGTACAGGTGATGGCCCTCCAAGCCGAGAAGGCCCACCACAGCATTCGTGAAGCCACAAGGTGCCGAGTTCAGGCCGAAGGGCAGCACTTTGTACTGAAAGTGGTATGACATAATCGTCAACTGCAGAAACTTCTGATGAGGCCGATATATGGGAACATGCAGGTACGCATCCTTGAGGTCCAGGGAACACATCCAGTCCCCTGCACACATTGAGTCAGTTATGTGTGCAGGAGTAATCATCTGGAAGTGTTCCAGCGGTAAAGACAGGTTTAGAAATTACAGGTCCGGGACTATCTTCAGGCCAGCCTGGATGTTCTTGAGTACCACAAAAATCCTGGAATTGTAACCGAAGCCACTGTCTGCAAGAGGAACCGATTCTATCGCCTACATCTCCAATAGAGACAGAATCTCCCGTAAAAGAGCCGGGAACTCGATCTGACAAAGAGGAGGAGTGGATGGTAGAGGTCAAGGAAGAGTAATACTGAAGCCTGTGGACACTACGGATAGGAGCCACGGGTTGTTGAAAAGATGCTTCCAAGTGTCCTGGAACGGAGCCAAACGTCGCCCACAGGCGAGCTCTGTTCCGACCCTGATGTCACTGCTTCTTGGCGTCAGTAGTGGGGGCAGAGGAGGGGGATAAGAAAACGCATGCAAAGTCCTATGCTGCTTCTTTCTATTGTCGTTCGGGGTTTGAACTCAGTCCTACCCTGGTATTGAGGGAAGGATTTCTGACATAGCTTTGCCAAAATGGCCAAGGACGGTATCAGGTAATAAAATCGTGGCAAAAATGTTGCCAGTAAAAGAAATCGCAGCAAAAATGCAGCGGTTTGGCCCAGTAGAAGTGTACCCCATTTTACCATTTAAGGGGAGCAGGGGTTACGGGGGTGTCCCCCGCATCCTTTACATGATTGTGGCGCAAAAACCACAGCATTTTTACTGTGATATTTTGCATTCACTGCCATTTTTGCCACGATTTTAAGATATGGAACCTCAAGGACTAGGCGGTTTGCAGAGATGTTTTCTTCTTTGTAAATTTGTCATCGGTGGACAAATGAAAAAGGTCCACGCCCTCAAAGGGTAGGTCTTGGATCCGCTCCTGCACATCAGATGAAAAATGTGTGGCATGTATCCATGCCGTCTTTCTCACCTCGACCCCAAGAAACAGCCCTCTGCTGGCTGTGTCAATGTGGGAGATTGAACACTCCATGAGGTCCTGTGCAATGGTCTGGACATCTGCCTGCCCAGCCTTGAAGGAGGCTGGTTGTCCGAATTGGCGGTTGGGCAGAAATTCTCCAAGATCCTGCCACAGCTTCTGGTTAGCCGCAGCCAAGATGGCGTCAGCATTGGCCTGCTGCAGATGCAGTTCCGAGATGGAGTAACAGCGCATTCCCAAGGCCTCAAGGACCTTGTCCTCCTTGGAGAGGCAACTGAAGGTGGCTCCCATGGAGGAAGGCAACAAAGATGATGGTTTAGAATACAGTGAGGCCGCGGCCACCACGGAGGAAAGGTGATGTGGGTGGGAGGCATGGAGGACTGCCCCCCCCCGTCCATCAGCCTGAAACTGCTGTCCAACTTCTTGTTTATCTGGTGTTGGCCCTGAGCTTCTCCCAGACCTCCCGTGCCACCCGCAGCACATCCCTCTAGAGGGGAATGCCGGATTGGACCGTGGTGCGCTTCCCCAAGACCTCTGCGAACACCCCCGACTCCTGCAGGGCTTCTTCTGGAAGATGGACCACCCAGAACGCCACCAGGCCCTGAAGGCAGTCATGAAAGGCCTTAACGGATGCAGAGTGATCGTCCTGGCTGTCATCATCGCTACCCTCACCCCTTTTTTCACAGGTTGAAGGGAATCCGGGCCTGGGACACAGGTGCCGGAGGGGACACTGTCCCAAGTCCAGAGCTGCAGACAAGTCCAACGGCTGTTGAGAGGGAGGCGTTGGTGGTACAGTAGGGCCTGCACCAGTGTAGCGACTGGCACCAGAATCGCTGGCGGAACAGGAGTACCACCCAGGGGAGGGGGCCGAAGTTGCATAGTCTGGGGGATGACCTCCTTCACAATGTCTTGAAGAGCTCCTTCATTTGTATGATGAAGAGGAAGCGTTCGAAGGATCGGTCCTCTCTAGCCGCCGGGCACTTAGGGGCCCTGCCCTCCGAGGTACTGGGTATCCTCACCTGGTCAAAGCGCTGAATCACCTGGTGCGAGTATCTGTAAGTCTGTGATGGGTAGATGTACTCCATAGGGGATGAAAACCCTACACCGTAGGATCCGCTCTTGCTTCCCGGGGGAAGGGGAATGGGATCTTTTTTATTTTATTGATTTATGGTTTCAAATAAACCTTTATCAAAACATTCAAACATAACGTGCCACTCATCAATAGCCAATGAAGTCCTCACAAAAAAGCAGAATAGAAATCTAAAATCATTACATAGGCTAGTCAAAAACTTCTTTCAGAAACTGCAAGAGGGAAACGGTAGCCAACAAACTCTCTCCTCTTAACAGAAAAGACCAAATCTGCCTCTCATCCCATCTTCCATATGACTCAAAAGCTTTTATCAAATGGCTAGTTCTTAAATCCGTCAGTCCTTGGCAAAATAAGGAACAAGTTACTTACCTGTAACTGTTGTTCTCCAGCATGGGTCTGGCATGGATTACCATGCTCATGAATATTCCCCGTCGTCAGGCTGGGTATCCTCGGTAAAGAAAAAAAATCAGTATCAGTTTCGTTTCTGATCGGTCTTTCTTAGTAGTAACCAATCACTGGTCTCTGGGTCATACTGCCCCCAGCCAATGACTGCCCTCTCCCTAAACCCCGTCTCTGGCAGCCATCCTCAGATTTGGTAGCACGTAAAGTGGCAGTAAGACCAAGCGAAGAGCCGCAGAGGGGTAGGAGGGAGGGTTCGCATGTGAATCCATGCCAGACCCATGCTGGAGAACAACAGTTACAGGTAAGTAACTTGTTCCTTCTCCAGCATGGGGTCTGGCATGGATTCACATGCTCATGAATATAAGAAAACACAGCAGTACACACATGCACAACCACGGGAGGTGGCAAAGGCTCAACATTAAGCAACTCTTACCTCCTCACCAGGCCCACCTTCAGGCGAACAGGTTGCGCAGCACTGCTTGGCCGACTCTGGACTCCTCCCTGGAATCCCGATCGACGCAGTAGAATCTCATGAAGGTGTGCGTCGACCTCCACGTAGCAGCCCTGCAGATGTCCAGCAGGGGTACACCAGAGAAGAACGCCGTGGGAGCAGCGATCGCTCTGGTCGAATGGGCTCTCAAACAGCCGGGCAACAGTCGGTTTGCCAACCGGTGACAGTGCATGATGCAGCCAGAGAGCCATCTGGAAATGGAAGCCTTCGAGAGAGGTTCACAGGTCCAAAGTTCACAAAAAGCTGTGACGTCTTCCGAAAACTCTTTGTCCGGTCCATGTAGAACTTCAGCGCTCTAGCTACATCCAGCGAGTGCAAAGTCCTCTCGGCTGGCGAAGAAGGTGACGGGAAGAAGGAACAAGTTACTTACCTGTAACTGTTGTTCTCCAGCATGGGTCTGGCATGGATTCACATGCTCATGAATATTCCCCGTCGTCAGGCTGGGAATCCTCGGTAAAGAAAAAACCAGTATCAGTTTCGTTTCTGATCTGCCTTTCGTAGTAGTAACCAATCACTGGTCTCTGCGTCATACTGACCACAGCCAATGACTGCCCTCTACCTAAGCACCGCCTCTGGCAGCCATCTTCAGATTTGGAAGCACGTGAAGTGGCAGTATGACCAAGTGAAGAGCCGCAGAGGGGTAGGCGGGAGGGTTCGCATGTGAATCCATGCCAGACCCATGCTGGAGAACAACAGTTACAGGTAAGTAACTTGTTCCTTCTCCAGCATGGGGTCTGGCATGGATTCACATGCTCATGAATAAAGAATACATAGCAGTACACACATGCACAACCACGGGAGGTGGCAAAGGCTCAATATTAAGCATCACATCAAACTCAACATTAAGCATCTTACCTCCTCACCAGGCTCACCTCAGGCGAACAGGTTGCGCAGCACTGCTTGGCCGACCCTGGACTCCTCCCTGGAATCCCGATCGACGCAGTAGAATTTCGTGAAGGTGTGCGTCGACCTCCACGTAGCAGCCCTGCATATGTCCAGCAGGGGCACACCAGAAAGGAACGCTGTGGTAGCTGCGATCGCTCTGGTGGAATGGGCTCTCGGACGGCCAGGCAGCGGTCGGTTTGCCAACCGATGACAGTACATGATACAGCCGGAGAGCCATCTGGAAATGGAAGCCTTCGAGAGAGCCTTCCCCTGATTGACAGGTCCAAAATTCACAAAGAGTTGTGACGTCCTCCGAAAACACTTTGTGCGGTCCACGTAGAACTTCAGCGCTCTAGCCACATCCAGCGAGTGCAAAGTCCTCTCAGCCGGCGACGAAGGCGACGGGAAGAACACAGGCAACACCAAGGGTTCGTTGAGATGGAAGTCCGACGGTACCTTGGGCATGAAGGAGGGGTGCGTCCTGAGCACTACCCTCGTGTCGTGAAAAGTCAAGTACGGGGCCTTGCAGGAAAGGGCCTGGATCTCTCCCACCCGTCGTGCGGAGGTGATGGCCACAAGAAACGCTGTTTTCCACGACAGAAACTTCAACGGGGCCGAGTGCAGAGGCTCGGACGGAGGTCCCATGAGCTTGGTCAGCACCACGTTGAGCTCCCACGCCGGGGCTGGCGCCTTCACCGGCGGGAACGATCTGAACAGTCCCTTCATGAACTCTTTCACCAGACGATGAGACCACAAGGACGTCCGGCCCGTGGTTCTGGTGTATCGGGAGATCGCAGCAAGATGAATCTTGATGGACGCGTGTGCCAGTCCAGCTTTGGCCAGCGTCAGCAGGTACGGCAGTACTTGGGGAGCCGTAATCCGTAGAGGGTTAATCTTCTGTGCGAGGCACCAGACAGAGAACCTCTTCCATTTGTGTCCGTAGCATTTAAGAGTCGAGGACGCCCTGGCCTTCGCAAGAACCTCTCTGCAGTCGGCCGGTATGTCGTATCCTCCAAACTCTAGCGCTGCAGGAGCCAGGCCTGCAAGTTCAGCGATTTCGGGTCATGGTGGAGGATGGCGCCTCCTTCCCTGGAGAGTCGATCTGCGTCCACCGGCAGCTTGATTGGCGGGGACCCTGACAAGTCCAGAAGGTCCGGGAACCATATCTGCCTCGGCCACGCAGGTGCGACGAGGATCATCCTGTACCGTGACCTCTTGAGCTGGTTGACGAGCCGGATTAGCAGTGGCAAAGGAGGGAACGCGTAGAGGAACAGGCCCTCCCAGGGGAACGAGAAGGCATCGCCCATGCTCCTCGCCTGGGGAAACCTGCTGGCGAACCTCAGGCACTTGGAGTTCGTCGCCGTCGCGAACAGGTCGATCTGGGGTGTGCCCCACCGTCGGAAGAGGCGATCCACTAGATCCTGCCGTAGCTCCCACTCGTGGCACGAGCGCAGCTCCCTGCTGAGTGAGTCGGCGATGGTGTTTTTTATCCCTGCCAGATGAAACGGCACCAGAAATATCCTTTGGGCGACGGCCCAATGCCACAGGTCCTGCGCCTCCTTGGACAGTGCTGGGGACCTGGTTCCGCCCTGTTTCCTGATGTAAAACATGGTGGTGGTGTTGTCGGTGAAGATCCTCACCACCTTGCCCTTGAGGGACGGAAGGAAGGACCTGAGGGCCCAAAACACTGCACGGAGCTCCAGGACGTTGATATGTAGGGATTTCTCCGTCGGGAGCCAAAGGCCTCTTGCGTGCAGATTTTTGGTGTGCGCTCCCCACCCTTCCAGGGAGGCATCCGTGGTCACTGTCTCCTGGTGGGCTGGGGTCTGGAAGTCCATGCCCACCGTCAGATGCGCGCGGGTGCCCCACCACCGGATCGCTCGTCGGAAACTCTCGTCGAGTGTGATCCTTTCCTCGAAACTGCCCGTCGTTTGGATCCAGCGCGCGTCCAGGAACTCCTGCAACGGGCGCATCCGGAGCCTGCACATGGGAATGAGGTAGATGCAGGAAGACATCATTCCGAGGAGGGACTTGATGGACCTCACCTTGGCCGCGTCGGCCACCAACATCCGCTGCACCTTGCCCAGGATGGTCCTGGTCCTGGTCCTCTCCTCCGACGGGGAGGCCAGAAGGGACACTGTGTTGAGCCTCGCTCCCAGAAACAGAGCGTCTTGCGCGGGTACCAGGTGGGATTTGGCGTAGTTCACGGAGAATCCCAGGTCCGTGAGAAGTTGGACGGTCCTTGCCGTGTGAACCACGGCGAGCTCCCTCGTCTTGGCTCGGATGAGCCAGTCGTCCAGGTAGGGGTAGACGTGGATCCCCTCGCGGCGCAGCTGCGCCGCCACCGGTGCGAGGCACTTGCTGAACACCCTGGGTGCCGACCGTAGACCGAAGGGGAGGGCTTTGAACTGGTAATGACGCCCCTGGACCACAAACCTGAGGAATTTTCGGTGCCCCTTTAGGATGGGAATATGGAAGTAAGCATCCTCCAAATCCAACGACGACAGGAAGTCTCCTTCCTCCAGCTGACCCAGGACGTGCTGGAGGGTGACCATCCGGAACTTTTGCGCCTTGATGAACTTGTTCAGACGTCGCAGGTCCAGGATGGGGCGCCATCCCCCCGTCTTCTTCTTCACGAGGAAGTATCTCGAGTACACTCCGGAGCCCCGAAGCCTCTTTGGGACGAGTTCGATGGCGCCCTTCCTGAGCATCGCCTTTACCTCCAGGAGAAGTTGAGGGACGTGAAGTTCTTTCCTGGCCACGGGGGGGACGCGCGGACACCTTCTTTGAAACTCGAGCCCGTGGCCCCGGGCCAAGGCGTCCAGCACCCAACGGTCGGTGGAGATGGACTCCCACACGCTGACGAAGCTCGCCAGCCGGCCTCCCACCGGGGTGCTTCGACGAGGCTTTGCCGCCTTGACCTCCTTGGCGACGACGGCGGGGTCCGCCAGACTTGCCTCGTCCTCTGTAGGCCTCCTGAGCCGACGAGCGGGCCGCTTGACGGTAGGTGGAGAAACCGCCGCTGGAACTTTTGGAGGCGCCCTTGCCTCCGCTGCTCCGAAAGGGCGTCCGTCATTGTTGCAGAACTCCAAGGGCCCTGGCCGTCTCAGTGTCCGCTTTAATGGCCTGAAGGGAATCGTCCACTGTTTTCCCAAACAGGTTGTTCCCATCGAAGGGCATGTCCAGGACTCTGGTCTGAACGTCTTGACGGAAGTCCGTAGCCTTGAGCCATCCACGCCGCCTAAGGCAAACGCCGTTGCCCAACTGGCGGAACCCAGTGTCGGCGATGTCCGTCGCAACGGTAATGGCGTGGTCCGAAGCCACCTCACCTTCCTGCAGGATCTCCAGGGCCTCTGCCCTCTTGTCGTCCGGCAAGAAGTCCAGCAGGGGAGCCAGTTTGTACCAGAGCTCCCTGTCGTAGCGGGCCACGATAGCCAAGGCGTTGGCCGCTTTAATCGTCGTTGCCGCAGACGAGATGACTCTGCGTCCCATAGCGTCAAATTTCTTTCCCTCGGGGAAGTCGATGTGGAGGCCGCACCCCCCCCCCGCTTTTTTCCTGGCCGCCGCGGAGACGACGGAGTCCGGGGTAGGCTGCGCCCGGAATCACAGGGGGGCCGTGTCCGGGACCCGGTACTTCTTCTCGTACCGGTCTCTTCTAGCTGGCGTCGTGGAAGGGTTCTTGAGGAGGGAGAGGCCCTCATCCCAAATGTCGTCCAATAAGAGGCACTGCGAGGACCGTCTTCCTCTTGGCCTCGCGCCGCTGATAAAGGAAACCTTCCTTCTTCTTCTCCTCAGGGCAGAGTTGGAAAAGCTCGGATGCCCTGGTGATCATGGAGTGGAACGATCCAATCTCGTCGGGCGGAGAAGCCCTGGTGGGAGGCGACGACAGTACATCCTCGTCGTATACCTCGTCGTCCGTACCCGTCGCTGCCGTGTCAGTCCCCGTATCATCTCCTCGGGTGGACGGGGAGGAGGGCTGGAAGGGGCGCGACGGCTGAAAAGGAGGCGGAGGGTGGATCCTTCTTTTCTTGGTAGGGGGAACACCAGAAGGTCCCGGTTCTGGGTCCCCCGACGGGAGAGGTTCCGTCGGCAACGGTAGTCTCGTCCTTATCTCTGAGCATAAGGACTGTATAGCCAACAAAATGGCCGCCGAGTTGTCTCGCGGCGCTGGCAGAGGGGAATCCGAAGGGCGATCAGGGGCCCCGTCGGTACCCTCGACGATGTCGTCGTCACCTGCGTCGGGATCCATCCCGACGGGCCGGTCTTCTTCCACGCCGAGGCCGTGGCTTAAGACCTCGACCAGCTCCTCCTCCGAGGTTGAGGCCGAATCTACGACGACGCCCTGCCCCCCCTTTTTCTTCCCCACGGGGGATTTCACGGGGGTCCTATCGATGGGCACAAAAGAGGACTCCCTCCGAGGTGGCAGGGAGACTCTGAGCCCCGAGGTCGCCACCACTGGTGTAGCCTCCACAGGCTGAGCCAGGGCCGCCGCGACAGTTTCGATAGAGGGCTTGGCCGGATGGATTAAGGCCTTCACCACCTTAGGTGCGCTCACCGCCTTATCCTTGAGGGGGGGGGACACTGCCTCGCTCCCCCTCCGCCTTCGAGCTCGACCGGGGCCTCTCCAGGAGCTTCGCCGGGTGCTCGGCCTTCCTCTTACCCGACCCAGAGCGTTGGCTCGTGGTTGATGGTGCCGGGGAGGGTGCGCCCTGCCTGGCGCCCGTAGAGCCCGACCGTTCGGCGCTCCCGGTGCCAGCGGACTCGCGGTGCTTGGCCTTGTGTTGGACCCCCGTCGCCGGGGCGTCCTCAAAGGTCTTAGAAGACCGCTCAGATTTCTTCCTCTTCTTCTCGCCGGACGGGCTCTTCCCTCCCAGCCAGTTGGCGAGACGTTGATGGCGGTCCTTCATGGTCCGCTCCGACATGTTGCCGCAAAACGCACAGTCCTTCTCCACGTGCGTTTTGTCCTCATGTAGGCAGTAAAGACAAAAAGAGTGTTCGTCCTCCTTGAAGACGTTCTGCAGCTGGCATCCAGGGCAGACCCTGAACAGCTTTCCGGGCGTCGAGCTTCCCTTCTCCTGGGCCATGACCGGGCCTGAGAAACTTCTGGAGTCCTCCAAAAGCGTAGCTCGACGAAATCTTCACCCTTGAGGGCGCAGACGAATCCGACACGGGTCCCCGTTGATCGGATGGAGAATCGGTGGAGCTTGAGGCTCTTTTGACCGAAAAAACGAAGTTTTTGAGAAAAAACGTGAAAAAAAATAGCACTAACGCTCGAGAGCAATAGCACGAGGATCCCAACACATGAACGTGCGGTAAAAATCTGAAGATGGCTGCCAGAGGCGGTGCTTAGGTAGAGGGCAGTCATTGGCTGTGGTCAGTATGACGCAGAGACCAGTGATTGGTTACTACTACGAAAGACAGATCAGAAACAAAACTGATACTGGTTTTTTCTTTACCGAGGATTCCCAGCCTGACGACGGGGAATATTCATGAGCATGTGAATCCATGCCAGACCCCATGCTGGAGAAAACTGGTAACACCAAGGGCTCGTTGAGATGGAAGTCAGACGGCACCTTGGGCATGAAGGAGGGGTGCGTCCTCAGCACCACCCTCGTCTCGTGAAAGGTCAAGTATGGAGGCTTGCAGGATAGGGCCTGAATCTCTCCCACGCGTCGTGCGGAGGTGATGGCCACAAGGAACGCCACAAGGAACGCCGTCTTCCATGACAGAACTTCAACGGGGCCGAATGCAAAGGCTCGAATGGAGGGCCCATGAGCCTGGTCAGCACCATGTCGAGTTCCCACGCCGGGGCTGGAGCCTTCACCGGCGGGAACGATCGGAACAGTCCTTTCATAAACTCCTTCGCCAGGCGATGAGGCCACAGGGATGACCGTCCTGCGGTTCTGGTGTATCAGGAAATCGCTGCCAGATGTATCTTGATGCTGATGAAGGATGGCGCCTCCTTCTCTGGAGAGAAGATCTGTGTCCGTCGACAGTTTGACTGGTGTGGACCCAGACAAGTCCAGAAGGTCTGGGAACCAGATCTGCCTCGGCCACGCCGGTGCGACAAGGAACATTCTGCACCGGGACCTCTTGAGCTGGTTGACGAGTCGCAGTAGCAACGGAGGGAACGTATACGGGAACAGGCCGTCCCAGGGGAACGAGAAAGCATCGCCCATGCTCCTCGGCTGGGGAAACCTGCTGGCGAACCTCTGGCACATGGAGTTCGTCGCCGTTGCGAACAGGTCGAACTGGGGTTTGCCCCTTCGTTAAAAGATTCGATCCACTTGATCCTGACGCAGTTCCCACTCGTGGCACAAGTGCATTACCCTGCTGAGCAAGTCGGCGATTGTGTGGTTTGTCCCTGCCAGATGAAAGGGTACCAGAAACATCTCCTAGGCAACGGCCCAGTGCCACAGATCCTGGGCTTCCTTGGACAGGGCTGGGGCTCTCGTTCCTCCCTGCTTCCGGATGTAGAACATCGTGGTGGTGTTGTCAGTGAAGATCCTCACCACCTTGCCCTTGAGGGACGTGAGAAACGACCTGAGGGCCCAGAACACTGCTCGGAGCTCCAGTATGTTGATGCGGAGCGTCCTCTCCTCCGGGACCCAGAAGCGTCATGCGTGAAGATCTCCGGTGTGCGCTCCACACCCCTCCAGGGAGGCATCCGTCGTCACCGTCACCAGGTGTGTTGGGATCTGAAAGTCTGTGCTCGCCGCGAGATGCGCGCGGGTGCCCACCGCCAAATTGCTTGGCGGAATACCTTGTTGAGCGAGATCTTGTCCTCGAAGCTGCCCGTCGCTTGCATCCAACGGGCGTCGAGGAACTCCTGTGGAGGGTGCATCCAAAGCCTGCACAGGCGCACCAGGTAGATGCATGAGGACATCATCCCGAGAAGGGACTTGATGGACCTCGCCCTGGCCACGTCCGTGGCTAGCAGACGCTGCACCTTGCCCAGGATGGCCTTCGTCCTTTCCTCCGACGGCAAGGCCAATCGCGCTACTGTATCAAGCCTGGCTCCCAGAAACAGTGCGACCTGCGACGGAGCCAGGTGGGATTTGGGGAAGTTGATGAGAATCCCAGGTCCGTGAGCAGCCGGACGGTCTTCGCTGTGTGTTCGACGGCGAGGTCCCTTGTTCTTGCTCGGATGAGCCAATCGTCCAGGTAGGGGTAGACGTGGATCCCCTGCAGGCGCAGCCGTGCCGCCACTTGCGCTAGGCAATTGGTGAATACCCTGCGTGCCGACTTCAATCCGAATGGGAGGGCCTTGAACTGGTAGTGCCGTCCCTGGACCACGAACCTGAGAAACTTTCGGTGTCCTTTTAGTATAGGGATGTGAAAGTACGCATCCTCCAAATCCAACGACGATAGGAAGTCGCCTTCCTCCAGCTGCCCCAGCACGTGCTGGAGGGTGACCATCCTGAACTTCTGTGCCTTGATGTATCTGTTTAGTCGATGCAGGTCCAGGATGGGATGCCATCCTCCAGTCTTCTTACTGATGAGGAAGTATCTTGAGTATACTCCGGAGCCCCGGAGCCTCTTTGGGACGAGCTCGATGGCTCATTTCTTGAGCAACGCCCTTACTTCCAACAGCAGTTGAGGGACGTGGTTTTCCTTCCTGGCCACAGGAGGAATTTGGGGGCACTTCTTTAGAAATTCCAGAGTGTGCCCGTGGGCCAGGGCATCCAGCACCCAACGGTCGGTCGAGATTGATTCCCACACGCTGCCGAACTTTGTCAGCCGCAATGGCTGGTTCAGTCTTGTTTGGAAGTAGCCTTGCCGCCTTGGCCTCCCTGGCGACGACGGCGAGATCCACCTGACTTGCCTCGCACCCTGTAAGCTTCTTGCGACGAGGAACGGGCCGATTGATGGTACATCGAGGAGCCGCATCCAGATCCTTTGGAGGCACCTTGCTTGCCTCCGGAGTTCCGAAAGGGCGGCCGCCGTTGCTGCAGAACTCCCAAGGCCTGAGCCGTCTCTCTGTCGGTCTTGATGGCCTGTAGTGACTTGTCCACTGTCTTTCCAAACAGAATGTTCCCGTCGAAGGGCATGTTCAAAACCTTGGCTTGTACATCTTGGCGGAAATCCGTCGCCTTGAGCCACCCCCGCCGTCTAAGGCAAACGCTGTTGCCCAAATGGCAGAAACCGGTGTCGGCAATGTCCATGGCTACCGTTAGGGCGTGGTCCGACGTCACCTCACCTTCCTGCAGGATCGCCAGGGCTTCTGCCCTCTTGTCGTCCAGTAGGAAGTCCAACAGGGGGGCTATCTTGTACCACAATTCCCTGTCGTAGCGGGCCACAATCGCTAGGGCGTTGGCCGCCTTAATCGTCTTCGCCGCCGACGAGATGACTCGTCGTCCCATAGCGTCCAGTTTCTTTCCCTCGCCGTCCGGTGGGGAAGTCGAAGATGAAGCCAATGACACCAACCCACCCTCCCCCCCCACGCATCCTTCATGGCCGCTGCAGAGACGACCGAATCCGGGGTCGGCTGTGCCCTAAGGCACAACGGGGCGGCGTCAGGGACCCGGCACCTCTTGGCAGGTGTCGTGGACGGGTTCTTGAGGAGGGCAAGTCCCTCGTCCCAGATGTCATCCAGCAACGGCACTGCGAGAACCGCCTTCCTCTTGGCCTAGCGCCGTTGGTAGAGGAAGCCTTCCTTCACTTCGGGCAGAGCTGAAAAAGCTTGGATGCCCTGGCAATCATGGCGTGGAAGGAGCCAATCTCGTCGGGCAGGGACGCCCGAGGAATCAGAGACGGGAGGTCAGTCCTGTCGTCGTCGTCGTCATCCGTCCCCGTCGTGACTGTGTCTGTTCCCGTGTCGTCCCTCGGGACCGGGGAAAGCGACAAAGGCTGAGAAGGCCGTGAGGGCTGAAGGGGCACTGGATGAATTCTCCTCCTCTTGTTTGGAGGGCTTCCCGACGGACCCGGTTCAGCTGGATCGTCCGTTGGGGGTAGGGGCAGTCTAGTCCTTATCTCCATGCATAAGGCTTGGATTGACGTCAAAATGGCCGCCGAGTTGTCCTGCGGCTCGGGCTGCGCCGGGCATGACCGGTGCAATGGTTGCTCCTCATCCACGGGAACCTCAGTGTCATCACCACCATCACTCTTGTCGCCCCCCTCTTTGGGATTCCTCCCGTGGGAACGGGCCTCTTCCAAATTCTCAGCCAGTTCCTCCTCTGAGGTTGTGTCCGTAACTGCCACTGCCCCCCCCTTCTCTTTTTCCACCAGGGCCTTCATGGGGGTCTGCTCGATGGGCTTAAAAGAGGATTCCCTCCGCAGAGGCAGGGAAACTGGGCCCTGAGGTCGCCTCCACTGGGGTAGCCTCCACAGGCTTCGCCAGGGCCGTAGTGACTCCCTCAATAGAGGCTTTGGCCGGGTGAATCAAGGCCTTCACCACAGTGGGCGCGGTTGAGGCCTTCACCTTAGGGGGAGGGTCACCGCCTCGCTCCCCTTCGGCCGGTTCCTTCGAGATCGACCAGGGACTCTCCAGAAGCTTAGCCAGGTTCTAAGATGTTCTCTTCCCCGAGCCAGAGCGTTGGCTCGTGGTTGAGGTCGTTGGTGCGCCCTGCCTGGGAGCCGAGGAGCCCAACCAGTCGGCGCTCCCGGTGCCCGCGGACTCGCAGTGCTTTGCCTTCTGTTGGGCCCCTGTCGCCGGGGCACCCTCACAGGACTTAGAAGACCGCTCGGACTTCTTCTCACCTGCTGGGCTCTTGCCTTCCAGCCAGTTTGCGAGACGGGTCAGACGGTCCCTCATAGTCCGATCCGACATGTTCATGCAAAACGCACAGTCCTTCGCCACGTGCGTTTTGTCCTCGTGGAGGATTTAGAGGCATCTCGAATGCTCGTCCTCCTTGAACACATTCTGTAGATTGCATCCAGGGCAGATCCTGAACAGCTTGCCGGGAGTCGAGCTTCCCTTCTCCTGGGCCATGTTCCTCTCGTCAACGAGGTAGGCCATAGAAACTTCTGGAATCCTTCAAGAAGCGCAACTCGACGAAAACTTCACCCTTGAGGGGTGTAGAAAATTCCAAAACGGGTCCCCGTTGATCGGAAGTAGAAACGGTGGAGCTTGAGGCTCGATTAAACAGAAAAATGAGAAAAATCTCTTTGAAAAAGCGCAAAACGCAGTAAAAGCTCGAGAGCTGTAGCACAAGGACTCCCAACACTTGAACGTGCAGTAAAAATCTGAGGATGGCTGCTAGGGGCGGGGCTTAGGGAGAGGGCAGTCATTGGCTGGGGGCAGTATGACACAGAGACCAGTGATTGGTTACTAAGAAAGACAGATCAGAAACAAAACTGATACTGATTTTTTCTTTACCGAGGATTCCCAGCCTGACGACGGGGAATATTCATGAGCATGTGAATCCATGCCAGACCCCAAGCAGGAGAAGTACATTTAAACTGCTTTGTTACTGTACCAGGGGTTCCCAGACAGTCAACGGGGGAATGTGCAACAGCATGTGAATGTATTACTCATCCACTACTGGAGGACAAGACATTATTCTATGCATTCAGGAGCGCCTGGATTGTTAACGGAGCGTGGCATATATCAACAAAACATTTCGAAATATCATCTTAGGGAGTGGCCTGGAACCGAGCTGAAAGGACTCAAGTGACTGGAGCTCCATCCCTACACCCGCATATATCCAGTTGTATTTATAATTGGTTATTTGTAACATGCTGGTTTCTAAGCGCGGACTCTAAGCGTGGACCCAGGGATTGAACCTGTGTTGCTCTGCGTCGTCTTGCTTCCCAGGCTAGCTTGTTGCCACTGAGCTATTCGCCCATAGTTAGTTTCAATTACGATATCCGTTGTCCGGAGGGAGGATTGAGGAGAAGTCATCTGGCAGCGATCTATGTGGATCCCTTTGCAGCATGCTCATACAACAGCGGAGAATTGGCTGAGCTGGGCCATGTGGTCACCATTTGGAATCGCCCGGACTAAAGTCCTCAAGAGAAATCAGCGGTGCCCTGGGACCCCTACGGGAGGTGAGGTTGGCAACCATCACGAATGTGGGGGCTCTCATTACTTTGGTGCTCATGCAGAGGGAGCTCACTCACAGACTGGGCATCAGCCGGAGAGAACCTGAGGCGGAACCAAGCAGGACAGGGACCCCGGAACGCTGGGGCCCTGGCGATCGTTGCCACCCGTTCTCCGCGGAGTCTGCACCTGAAGGGGCGCTGGGCTGCTGGGACCCGCAACCTAAGCAAGGCGGAATGAGAAGGTACAATCTTAATATTTCACAAACATAAGCGGGAGTGAGGCGCCCGATTTACCTGCACTACCATTGTCTGCCTGCCATACTGTTTAAATCACCAGGACACAGGTTTCTATTTCGATGGCACACTGGAGGCTACCTAAAAAATATGGTTGCTATCTAGATGTCAGTATGCAGCAAGCCTGATCTTGAGGAATTACACTGATGGTTGGTGACTAGGTGCACAATGGTGAAGGACCAACAGCAACACAAGATCGATCAGTATGTTGGCAGAATGGGGTAAACAGCCCAAACAAGAGAAGCAAGCGTCACTGGAGCCCGAGAGTGATGCCCCTGTGGAAGGAACTATAACTATGGAGAAATTGCTGGAGGACATACAGGATTCTAGATAATCTCTTCAAAAAATAAGGTACAATAAGGAATTGAGGTTTCTCTGAGAGGACCTTAAAAAGGTGAATCAGAGGGTTACCCAGATTGAGAAGAGGATGAGCGAGGTGGAATATTAAGGGACAGTTCCACAAGCCAGGATAATTGCCCTTGCTAGAGCTGCGAGAACCCTACAGGATAGGGCAGAGGATGCAGAGGGTCGCTCAAGGCGGTGCAACGTACACATTGTTGGAGTGGTGGAGGGCGAGGACGGCCACAGCATGGAGCTGTTCCTGGATAAGCTCACTGTGGATACCTCAGGTGTTAAAGACCTCTCAAAGTGGTTCACAAATGAGAGCGAGCATAGGGTGCTGGGAGGCAGCAACTGGTTGATACAACACCCTCTGCCCCGGATCCATTGTTGGAAGTTTGTCAATTTTTTGGAATAGGCACACTATTCTACAGAATCCCAGGAAGCGTTCTGCCTATTTGGTGGCCAATTCAAAAATCCTGATGTTCTCGGACTACACTGAAAAGATACTAAGGTAGAGCAAATCAATGCTGTGAAGAAACAGCTCAGAGAATATGATTATAAATACATGATGTTTTTTCAGCTGAGCTCAAGGTGTTGATGAATGGGGCTTCTTTTTCTTCAATACCCCAAGCAAGGCATGGGATTGGTTGGAAAATAAGACCTCGAGAGGCTCTGGGATGAGGAAATCGAATAGGATATCTCATGGTGCACGAATAAGCTCCAGTGCGACTTCTGGAACTCGGTCTAGGAAAATGCCTATGAACATGGATCGATCTTTGTCTATGGGCATGAGAGTACGTGATGAGGAGGTTGATCATGCGCAAGGAGATATTCCGGATGGCTTGAGAGACTGATACTATTGGAGGTAGCGTTGTGTGACTGTTAGGAAGGATTTCTCTTTCGGCAACTTTCCCTCCATAGTTTCTATGGACCCCCAATCTTTTTGCTTCATTTTTTAACCTCTTCTGACTTTTTGAGGGCAAGTAAAAGCCTTCAGCTTCACTTCCCCTCTCGTTTACTCATTTGTTATGGGGAAACTTATCAGTCCTTCAGACTATCAGTATTGGGAAACTATGTTTCCCTTTTATCTTTTGCATTTTTATAATTATTTAACATTGCACACAGCATCTTACAATGCAGAGCAATGGGGATACGTTTCCTAGCCTTTTACACTTTGGATTTTTTGGTTACTTTGATATGCGCTTATGGCAGCAATTATATATTTTATTATTTGTGTGTTATTTGAGGTTTGTGCATTCGTGTTCATAGTGTATGCCTACTAAACGTGGCGTGGTGAACCAGAAGAACGACTCAAACCACTGACATATGTATTTCAGAAGCTTTATTTAAAAGTAAAGAACCCCTAACTTGCCCTATTTCTATGAGGGATGTTCACTACCTAAAACTAAGGGTGCTTGTCAAAGAAAATAGCCCTTGGTCAAAAATCCTATACAAATAATCTGGCCCTTCCACATGAGAAATCTGAACTAAAAGAGATGCCGGAGCAATGACCTGTTTTTTGGCTTGCGCCTGACCCAGGCACTGAGGTGCTTTGTTGATCGTTCCAAGTTTCTTAATATCACACAAAATAAAACAAGTTCTCAGCTTGCTTGCAGCCTTTGTTAGTCCGAGCAAAATGTTCCTCCATATGGTTTCCTCTTCCTCAGGAAACAAGGGTTGCTCTTAAGACCTCTCTATGGTCTTTGTTGTCAAAGTTCTCTAAATAACGGATCTGTGTGGTGTGCAGTTTTGAGAGCCGGGGAGCCGGTGAAGTCCTTTTCCGAGTCTTTCTACTGTTTCCACAGTACTTGGAGGATATGTCACTCTTATAGCCTGCAGCCGGAGCGCGGTGTAAAGCTGTGTGTAAATTTGAGAGCCTGGGAGCCAGTGGAGTCCTTTTCAGAGTCTTCCTACAGTTTCTACCACACTTGGAGGAGAGTCATCCTTATAGGCTGCACCCGGCGTGGTAAGCATGCGGTGTGCGGCTGTGTGCAGTTTTACGAACCTGGGAGACGGAGTCCATTAGGAGTCTTTCTACTGTTTCTACCATACTTGGAGGAGAGTCATCCTTATAGGCTGCACCTGGCACGGTACGCACCCGGTGTGCAGCTATGGGCAGTTCTGCTGGTTTGCAGATTGCTTCATCAGCCATTGCTTCACCCTGTTGACTCCACTGTTCTCCTTTACTGTTCGATTCTTGAACTGCAAGTACTTGCTAGCCTTACTGAAGCATTTGTTTTGCTGCCTACAGTCTTTGGCTCTCGCACAGAAAAGGGTGGATGACTTGGTTTTATCTCCTTGATATCGGATCTCATCTGTTGCGACGCTATAGCGCTGTCAAGTGAAGCGGGCTGCTTTTAACCAACAGGGCGCAATATATAATCAGGTTGCGCTTGTTACCTCACTTGATGAGGTTTCTGAGCCTACCTATGAGGAAGATCAGAACGGAAGTTCATTAGATATGCCAGCAAAAAATACTAGACGTGCCACTAGAGCATGCCCCCAGAGGACAGTTAAGCTCGATGGTCCTGCCAAGGGAGCTGTGGCTAATCTGAAAATTACTGGTTTTTATTCCACTTTTAAAGATGGGAATCTTGTTGGAACCATTGAAACAAATTTTCAATGACCTTACGGAGGAGCTATCAATATCTCTCTCGTGCTTAGGGTCTAAAACTATTACATCAGTTGTCAAGGCTCTTACGATTACTACTTCCTCAACGGTTTATGGTCTTTCCAAGTACCATTGAATCATTTCCAACGAAAAAATGTGCATCAAATGCATGGTTTTTTTTGGCCCCCCCCCCCCCCCCAACACAAACCCTTGTTATTAATCCGTTTTTAACTCTTAAAAAAAACACCCAAAACAAAATTAACCCTTTACCCCCAACCCCCAAAAAATGCATTCGATGCATATTTCTCCTTTGGAAAAAATTTGATGGAAAGTCTGCATACCTTCCTTAACATCAGAGGCTGCCACTGTGGTGACCCAGGTGAACGTTGTTGCCCCTTCTTTACCAATTATTACTTCTAGTCCTTTGCCGATTGGTTCACAGCAAGAGGGATTTCATTCTATGGAGGAGGCTATTAAAAATGAGCTCATGCGATGAGCGAAGTGAGCTCGAAACCTGCTCGTATGGTGCTTGATCCTGCCATTGCTTTGCCAGAATTGCCACAGTTGCCATTGTTGCCCCGGTCAAATTATGCTTTGGCGGCAGGAGACAGGACTAATTCAAATGAAACGCCCTTACTTTTTAGGAGGGGGGGCATCTACTATGGACGATCAACATCCTGTCTCACTTTCGCTCCAATGGCTTATTATCACCGCCCTTTGATCCTCTATTGGTTGTGCTCGATTTGGCTAATGAGAGCAGTCCTTTACAGTTATGTTTAACTTCTTAGAGACACTTAATAGAGCGATCAACAGAATGTGGAGCAATTGTGGGTAAGCTGGATTTTCAAGGTACCCAACTCACTAAAACGATGGCCTCGGTCAACACTCTTCTTAACCAATAAAGTATACAACTATCATCCCTGGCAGAAGTCTATTCCCTTATCTCATCTTCAATTGTGTTATCCCCTGAACAGTTATCCCAGAATACATCCCCTATTTGTCTGTTGCAAGAAAGCAGACTGGACGCTCCTGCTGCAGCCTCTGTTGGCGGGCTATTTGTGACCGGTAAGCGAAGGAGCCAGCGGAAGCCTATAAATCAGTCTCTGACATACAAGCCCCTTGAAATCAAAAGGAAAAGAACGAGAAAAGTGCTTAAGGTCGCTAAGGATACAATGGGCGAAGTATGCCTGCTGTATTATACCCCATTTTCCAATCTTCTCACTCTTGTGATTCTCTGCAAAATTCAAAGCGAGGGACCTTACCATCCTCTAACTGTGCGATTTATGCTGCGGGGACTAAGGGAATCTTACCCTCTGGCACTTCCTCTGACCTTCAATGCTTTTCTCCCTCTCTGGATTCACCATCAAAAAGCTCGATTCTTAATCTGCAAAGGAAGCCTTTGACTCAGAAGCCCATAACAGCATTGTCCAACTTGAACGGTAAAAGGGTTAATTTTTCTAATAGTCATTTGTCAAGGTCTACCACTAAAACGGGGAACTCTACTACGATATCAACCTGGAATCGCGATTTGGTACCCAACCAGACACTGAAATGACCACTGCTAATGCCTTTGCTCACACTGACTGGGGACTTGTAACTTGTGAAATCTGAACAGTTGCCACCACTCCACAACCTGCGGTCGCTCCTTTGTCAGTTGCAAGATGCAACCTTCAGGGACAAGTCCAACCTGAGCAGAGTACTGTCCTATCAGTGGCCAACTCCAATCGTAAAGTTAATTCTAAAGCTCTTCAAATGCAGAGCCTTTATTGCGATGGTAGTGGACTAGTTTTAAATCGTGCTTGTCCATTGGATTTATTTCATAGCATTATTCCATTATGATGCATAGGAAATAGCGATATAAAAATGGTTGATATTTATGAGAATGTTCATTATGCTACATCAGTGGTATTCTTTTTTGTGACCTGTGCTTTAGCATACATTTTGGAACACACTGATCTTTTCAAACGATTGGGATAGGAGTGTACAGCCATCGAGACGGAGTATGGGAAGAGATTTTGCTCAGTAGATTTGGGTGGGAAGAACGATGCTGCCCATCAATGCAGTGGTAATTCCTCCACTGTCCGAAGCTTGCCATTTGGAGCTTGGACAGAGTACGAAACACAGCGGGAAGAAACTCATTGGGCCTGGTTGGCCAAGCTGGTTGCACAGCATGGTAAACTGGGACCTTAGCAGCTAGCAAGGTGCCCCTTGTTCAACTTATTAGCTGGAATACTCATGGGCACCTTCACTTATTTTAGGGTGATGGCTTGATGGAGCAAATTGACCAACACTCTGTGGTGGCACTTTAGGAGACTTGGCTCACATACCCGATAGTGGTAGACGGTTGGCACTTTCTTCACAAATTGGCTATGCAGGGATCCCATAGGAGGATGCTGTTGGACGTTAAGAAATGTCTGTTTGGTTGAACTTACTTCACACTCTCCCAATATAGTAGTGGGTAAAATCATCTTAACGGTTGATTGCTGTAAAGGAGGAAGTAATGAGATAATTATCGCCAATTTATATGATCCACCTTATAGGTTTCCACATGACATAGTCCTATAGGAAATGGAGGATTTGATTGATAATCTAATAGGACGTCTTCCCTGTATTTTGTGTGGCGACTAACTCCAAGACCCCAAGGGAACTCAATCTTTTGCATCGGGTTGTTACTCGTCTGTCTACTTCAGTGGACAGAGATTTGCTCTCACGCTCCTTTAAGAGGGGGACTTGAGTGGGCAAGTATTCTCTATTCTTCTGGGTACTCCATGATTAATGGAGCGTTCCCATCGGATTCCCCTTCCCCAATTCACCCGTATTGGACATACGTTCTGTAACAACTTGGACTATGCCTTTACAGCTAATGCTCCTTCTCTGGTTATTGATATGGGCATAACGCACTGACTTGAAAGTGACTACCTGCCCCTTGTCATGAGTTCGAATGTCTTTGAGCCACCTCATCCCCAAATTTCCAACTGGGCAATTGAGGGTCAGTCTCGCTTTGAACAATATTTCTTGGAATGATCGACTGTTGGAGGAGGTCAAGGCTTGTATGCAGGTAGCACTGCTTTCTTACATTGAATGTAGTGCAGAAAGAGCACTTGAAATAAACCCCATTTCATCGGTGGGTACCATCAAAGACCTTGGGGATTTCATTGCTGCAATTATCTCCATGACTTTTGTTAAGAGAAACACTAGTGCTAGACTGACTATTAAGATCCCCCATAAACATCAGTTTGATTGGTTAATTGTTACCAGAAGAAGGCAAATGCATATCACCCTTTGTGAGTTATCTGGATTGGTTCTGGACTCAACTGAATATGCTTTGTGGGTTAATTTAGTAAAAAACAACTGCCGCAAATGGTTGAGAAACCATAGCTATCACTCAGAGTGCCTACGTTGGCGACCCATGTTAGGATTAGCTAATGACTCCCAACAATTTTGGAGAGGCCATCGCGGGCTACTCTCTTGCGACTCGTGATGTTATTGGTGTTCCGAAACCTGTATGGGTTGAATGCATTTCCAAAACTCTGGGGAATGGGGATGTAATAATACCTAGGCCAAATATTTCTCTGCCAAATGGATTTATTCTAAAGCTCCTTCTAATATCTTGAAATTGATTAAGGGAAGCAAATCATCAAGAGCCCCAGGCCCTCGTGGCATTTGTAGCATGATGATAATGTTTTTACTGATCATCCCTGTGCACTACCTAAATTCTGTCTAAATCAAATCACGGAAGACCGGCTCATTGGTATTGTGAAGGGACTGAAGCCCTCAGTTTGTGCTGGAGATGTCTGATGGCCAGCATTATTAAAGACTCGATTGGCTGCCTTGCGCCTTCTATTACTAAGATAGTACAAATCCTGCTTTTTCACTTCAGTGGTTCCCCCATGTCTTAAAGAGGTCTGGATAACTCGGATATTAAAAAAAAGTAGAGACTCTCGATCCAGAGGTTGCATGTAATTACTGTCCTATCACTAGCGTTCTTTTTCTTCTAAAAAAAATCTTGATAGGGCGGCTTACCTGCTGTTAGGGTGAATTCTCATAAAATGTGCTAATTCCCTTCACCTTAGAGACCCCCAGCAACTTTGCTGGATTTTGAGGACTTGATTTTTTTACCTGGAAAGAGTGTGAGCTTTTTTTCCCCACTGTTTTGTGTATTTTGATGTGTGTTTTACTCTTGTGTTCTTTGATTATGGAGTTTTAAGATGACTCCATAGGCATTGTTTCATGTGTGTTACACAGCACCCTCAGTGCAGTGACACAGGGATGGCTTTTTAGACTTCCCAAAGGTTTAAATACCTTCTCTGGGATAAACTACTGTTTCCCAGAGAATGTAAGGTTAAATTGACTTTACTAGTCTTTTTAAATTCCTAAACCCAGCACACACTAACTTCCTATAGAGTGCTGGAGGGGTTACCTAGTATCCCCTATGCTTAGAAACTCATGTAGCAGTCAAATGCTACCCTTTCCTATCGAAATGGCGGGTGGCAGTGGTTTTACAACAAACTACCATGATTTTTCCCGACCACGAACACCGGTAGCTAAAAATGGAGGGGGCCATGTTTTTCAATAGCACCTTTGTTTAAACGGGTCCTGGTCTTCTTTTTTCGCCATTTGTTTTTGGAAAGGTCCTTCTAGTGTTCATCTCTGCGCCCCAAACTAGGTTTGGTCCCTTTGATTCTATACCTTTGGCTGGCTTCAGGACTGAAGACCGCCTCTGGTGTCTGAGTGTCTGGGGTGGGCAGGAAGTGAGGGAGGTGCCCAAAACTCCCTGTGCCTAGTCTCCTAGGAGACCCAAATGCACTCTGGCGTGATTGGCTGGCTGACTGTCCGGCAAGGACAGCCACCCTGCTGGGTGAGTGACAGCTAAGATGGAATGAAAGGGAGAAAACTGTTTAAAAGGCGACTCTCTTGGACTGGAAAGCAGAGTCGATCACTGGAACGAAAGAACCGAAGACGAGCTGGAAGAGGACGGCTGCTGCAACTCCTGGACCGTTGGTTTGCCCGGTGAAGCCCTGCTGCAGGTTCGAATTGCCAAGTTCATCTCAACAGAGAAGCCCCTTCAAGGACGATTTCTTCCTTGGAGTTGGTGGGACCAATCAACTCGTAAGCCACCTCGAGACCATTATCGGAGCTGGTTAGGATTAACCTGGGGGAAAGACAGCAGTGTGTGCGCTTGACGACAGCTACTGGAACCAAAGATCTTCCATTTTGCCAGCTTGTTTGACCCGTCCCCGTGCAGTACAGGAGTCCCCCGACGCCCTCCCTCTTGTCCCCACGACTAAGGCTCAGGAACAGCGAGATCTGCAGGAACCAACGTCTTCAGCTGCATCTTTTCTTCATATTAAGGTACTGTGCCAAACCGATTGAATTTACCTCTCGTGGTGAAAGTTTGTGGAACCTTCCCAACTTGCAGGCCTAATCAGCTTGGGACCCAACATATGATTCTTTTTCTCCGGTGGTGCAAAGGGCGTTATAACTGCTGTTTGGAGGTGTTTGGCTGGTTGCGGAGTGCGGCGAGTGTGTTGACCGTGTTGCTCGGGGTGCGCAGTGTGGGTCCCCCTAGCCACATGTTGGTTCAAAACAAACAGCCATTCGAACACGAAATAGCGTACTCAATGGGCTCCATGGACACGCTGGGCCCCAGCACTTCGGGAATGGGTGTGAATGACGAAGTTTTTTTTATTCATCACACAGGAGTGGATGGAGGCGCTCACCTGCTTACACAGCGGCAGCGTCGATTCCTGGCCGGAGGAGGAAGAGAACTGTGTGAGCCCTGTGTGGCCCTGCTGGTAAGTGCCCATGCCTCTCGAAAAAGAACTTGTGCATCCACCACTTCCACTAACTCTGATACCTTCTTTGACTGTTTAGTCAGTAGCTCCCAGATATTCTCCCCGCTAACCCCGCCCACAACTATTGAACTGTCGGACAGTGGCGTGCACAGGGGAGTGCTGAATGGTACGCGATTACGTGTGTATGGGCGCGAGTAGAGCAATAAACACTGAAGAGGCAGAAGTGCCTGAAACGGATTTGCCTGTCTGTCATATGCTCATTGGTAATGCAGAGATGCGACTGCCTGCTTCGATAAATGTCATTGCCTCAGACAACTCGAGAGATGACACCCTAATTGTCAAGACCCTGCAATCTTTGGCTTCACAAGCTTTGACATACACCAAAGACCCTAACAAGAGCTGCTCGATTGATCTTGATACTAACGGCCCAGAGATTGCAGCAATACACAAGGACGAGCTGCCTTGTGGAAATCTCACCCCGGGCCATAGAGACCTGAAACTAGTCAATCAAGGAAATTATGTGAACCACGAGATAACCAATAATTCTTTACTCGAAGTCGATGATAGCCCTCATACTCTGAGGGAAAATCCAGCGGCAGGTTTTGAGCCAAATGCTCAGTTGAGGGTCCATTGAGGGGAGTCCAAACACCCTACCTGACAAGCCAACTAGCTTGGTGGTAAGCCCCAATAGGCCTAACTCAATTGTGGCCGTAGACAAGGTCTTGAAAGATCTAAGAGAATTAAATACAAGATTTGGAAATAAGCAAAACCTCAATCACCTTGTCAAAACAGCAGTAGATGCAAATCCACAAGAGCAGATGCCTTGGGCCAAATGGGCTAAGCAAAATAACCCTTTACAACTACAGACCTCTGAAATGACATATGATGAGAAACATTATCCGTTTCTGCAACCCTCGGCGAAAAGAAAAAGATTAGAATCCCTAATGGAAGACCACGTACCCGAATCTCAAAATAGACATACGAGGGAATTACAACTTGACCCTCGAGACAACAAACCAGCTGACCATTATCTGACTTTATCCCTGGATGCCAATAGCACAGTCGCATCGCCAATAAAGAAGAGGATCTCTTGGGGGAAAAAATCCCGACCGTTACGACCTAAGTCCAAAAAACTATATCAAACAACAACTGGTGCAAGAGCTTTCTAAACAAATCTCTAAAGATCTGAAAACACTGATAATGGAGGCTCATACTGTAACTCTGGCACCTTACATGAAACTATGAACATTTGAATGATAATGTCAAAGATCAGATAACTTTATTAGCCATGTTGAACACGAAAATGGTAACGGTCGAGCAAGAACTAACTATGAATAAACAACTCTTGGCTAATGAACATGCGAGATCTGAAGTGAATGTGAGCGTAATACTGGAACATACTCAGAACAGCCCGATGGATAAGCGATTGTTCGTCGAAGTTGCTCGAGAAGCAATTGCCCTGTTGAAATCGTGGAAACATCAACAGCGGATCAGCCTGATAAAATTGATGACGACGGTGGACCTGTAGCCGTCAAAAGCCATACTAAATCAAAAGATCAAACCAAGACACAAAATGTGAATAACGTCACGGAATCGAGCCCAGTGGCCGAAAGCAGTGACGTCGCTCCAACCACTGATTTTTCCATCACATTGCAACTGCAAAAATGTAAACACAAAATTAATCACTTAAGTGGAGTTGAAAGAAACAGAACATTAGATGACTGTCATCGCGGAGATAATGAGAACAGGGTAATCTTGGCCGCTGCAATGACTGTACAATCGACTGATGGATCAAAAGAGGCAGCATCCATCCAACAACCTCACATTGAGATTGTCAATAGCGCCTCGGGCTTTCCTCTTCCGGAAACAGCAGTGAAGAATCCATCCTTACCTTCAGTTAACATCTTAAGTCAAGATGGTCACTCTAAGAGCTTGGATCTATCTAACCCGGAATCAGCCAGTGATCCAACATGCGTGGAAGATTACCTAGATGACAAGGCGACTCCCTCCATCGAAGAAGTGTTTTCAATCTTTAACCGCAACAAAGAGGCTGCAAATAAAGGATGGCCCGAACAACCTTACTGCAGAAAAGAAATCCAAAAATATGAAAAAAAAGAAAATCTCTGCAAAGATACCATGTGCGATCCTTTTTAAGAAACATCAAATGCTTTAGTATTACAACGACCTGCAACAAAATACATCAATAGCAAACAAATATCAGCACCAATAACAGCGCAAAACCTACATCTGATGAGCAAAAAAATAGCTATGTTGTAGAAAAAACTACTACACCTGAAGCGGACAGCAGTTCAGGGGATCTGTTAGATCTCTCAACCTATGAAAACTATGAAGAAGACTCAAGTGATCCGATTCAAACAAACATAGACCTCTGCCTGCCCGCGAGTGATGAGAGGATACCGGCTGAAACTAAAAGAAATTAGCTCATCCTTGCGAAATCAAATGTCCCAAGAAAAAAGGAACCTACACCTAGCAATCGAAGACTTGTCATCATTGAAGCAAGAAAATCGGATGAGATTGATCCGAAGCTTGCTGCTGACCTCCCTGTCAGTTTCATCATGCTGGAGGCCAAAAGGATCTTAATTGCTGCAGGCAGAAATCATGCAACTGATGAACCAGAGGAGGCATTGCATAACCACGAATCGGAGAAATACGCGCAGGAATTTCGCACTCTTGAGTCAAAAAAAGCCTTAATGGATGCTGTGAAGTCTAAAAGCACAAATGTAAGATCAGAGAAGAGGAATAGTGAACCAACAAAACACAAGTCCAATTCTCGACACAAATAAATGTCTTTCACCAACGAGAAAGATAAACTTCGACTCCTATAAACCCAGGACAGAGGCAATCCAAAAAAACACAAAGGCTGATGTATTGCCTGGCAAAGGAACAAGCCACCAACTCCAAGCCGACAAAAAAAAAAAAATAGGGATATATCTATTATGGCTGGAGTGAATAGAGAAAGAAAAAGATGGCCCGATACTAAACCGGAAGAACGTGATGATGTTATTCCATCATATACCGCAACTGAGAACTGTGGTTTCTGAAGACATCCAAATTGTGGAATTTGAGGATGAAACCAAAAATGATTGTGTAATTTTGCACATAGCATCGAAAATCATTCGTGACTCACTATTGAATAGTGGCCCCATCCTGAACTCTCTAGGGTTTGACATCAACAAAACCTGCGAAATTAAGTGGCAAGATAAGCCCAAGAAACGTGCTCGCTCACCTGAACTTGGACCAGCGGCAAATAACTCCCTTAATCAAGTGGGAGAAGGCAAGGCTACATGCAAGTCAAGTGCACCCAATGATCAGGTCAATAGTGAAAGGCGGGCTCTTGAAAAGGAACAGATCAAAATAACGATTGCCAAGGCAAATAGTGCAGTTCAGAAGAGTCGTCCCTCCTTTGGAGAGGAGCAGGATTTGACCTGGGTTGCTCAAACCATTAACAGTTGTAAAGAGAGCTAATGCCAAAAGTCCAGTGAGCCGGCCAAAAGATGCATCGCCTCCTGGAATACAAGAGGTCACATGCATTTGTTCGGCGACATTCCAACTGATTTAGAGGATGTAGACATCTTATGTCTACAAGAGACATGGCTAATGAATATACCCACAGCTGACGGCTTTGAGATCGCCTTCAATCAAGCCTCTAAGGGGATTAAAGGACACCCTATGTCCGGGCTGCTCACCCTTGTTAAAATCGAAAGTATGCATTGTATCAGCGAAGAATATATCGCCATATCGCCATATATACAAGTTGTCAAGAGCAAACTCCTGACACAGCTCTCCAAAGTGGAGAATCTGTTGATGCTGATTAACATCTATTGGCAACATGCTGCAATACAACTTAACAAATTTATGTAGTTAATTTCAGAAACGATCTGTGACATCAAGGAAAATGAGAAGGAGGCCAATATCCAGATCTGCGGTGATCATAATATAAACTGCCTGAAAATGTACTTGAATATACATCAACCAAAAAAGAAAGTAGCCATTTCATGCAAGGACTTAGTTGTTGTACCAGGTCGCAACCGGTTGTGGCTTAATCAAAACAAGGTAAAATCTCTTAAAATCGATGGAAGAAAGACTAGTCAATGAAAAAATTGAATATATAACTTCTAGAGACATATCGAGAGAAGCAAACTGCGAGGTGTAGGCCTGACTTCGTAAAACTACATGCATGGGATTTCGAGATTGTCTCAAAGAAAGAAAGAACTGAATAAAGGAATCAGAAAGTTTTAAAAAAGCACTCATGCTAGCTGTGAAAGAGAGAAAAAACAACTACAACAAACATACAAAAATTGGCTGATTAGTCACAAACAGTAATGCTGCAACGAGATGCGCAATCTATGATGGAACTTTAGCAAAAAGGAACACAACCGCCTTCGGGCTTATTTGAATAATGTATCGACACCGCAAGAGGCTGTGATAAAAAATATGGTGTCCGAGAAGGCTTGGGTGGAACATTATTCGGACATATTCTACAAAAGAAACACAAATCTCAGCAAACCATCAAATCCGAGAAGTGATTGGTCAATCATAATCGACAAAGACGACATATACAGAAACATCTTAAGACTCAGCACGTCGCGAACCCCAGGACCCGACTGGCTAACGAACCAACTTCTAAAACAACCAGAATTATGGACGGACTTCTGCCACACTATTCATTTCGATCTTGCAGGAGAGAAAGATTCCTACCACCTGGCGGAGGGCTATTGTGGTGCCAATGTGTAAAAAAGGCAAATGCACAGATCCAAGGAACTACCGCCCGATAGCTCTCCTTGATGTAGTGGGGAAAATGTTTGCCACTCAGCTTCAGGGTAAACTGCTAAAATGGATCCAAGAATCGGAACGATACGATCCTCGGCAAGCAGGATTTGTTAAGGGTGTCAGTTGTGGCCTAAATCTGACAATCATAAACTTCTTAAAAATGGAAGCTATCCGACAAAACAAAAATATCTACATTGCGTTTGTCGACGTGTCCAGCGCATTCAATAATATTGATCGTGAAAGGCTCTGGGACAAAATGAAGAAATGGAATTGTAAAAACTTACTAGATCCTATTAAAGAACTGCACACTGACACTGAAATCAAGATCAGATTGGACGCCGGTGGGACCTTTAGTGAGCCAATTAAGACAAACCAGGGTGTAAAGCAGGGATGCCCGTTGGCAGCAACCTTGTTTGGCCTGTTTTTGTCTGACATTGGAGAATCCATAGGAGCAGTAAACTCTCATCCACCTAGAATTAATGGCATGAGTGCCAATTGGTTGTTATATGCGGATGACATTGCGCTGCTCGATCTAACACCCATCGGTCTAACAAGAAAGCTAAAGGCCCTTGAAGCATGCATGCTAAAAAATAAACTGATAATTAATCCTGCAAAATCCAAAGTAATAATTCTCCAAGACCTTGCTCGAACTAAAAAACAAGTTATAAAAAATAAGCCGACATGGAGACTGAATAACGAAAATCTGAGCTGTGTAAAAAAGGCCAAATATCTCAGAATGTGGATCAACATAAATGATGCCCCGTGGGCTGAGAACGCCAAACAAAAATGCAAACAAACATGTCAGGGAATGATCATAAACAAGAAGTACAGAAAGTTCTCCTTGCTGCCTGTTCTGGTCCATTATACTCAAAAAACAGTGCCAAGATTATTTTATGGTGCAGAATGTGCCTTAGGTGTAACTTCGAATCTATGGAGTCAACTGGAAAACCAGTATTGGAGACGTGTTCTGCAGCTACAAAAAGGTATTTCTAGTGCGTGTCTACGATATGAACTAAATCTAATATCTATGAACACGCGTGTGATGTGGAACATGCTGTCTGTTTACAGGAAAATAATCATTGACGACTGCACACCTCAATTTGACATACTACGAGATGCAATGAAAGGAAATCGGGAAACCTTACTGATAAAATGGGCAAATGAATGCAAAATCCATCTTGCCGAGATAGGCACTGACCTGGAAACACTAAAAACCAATCCGAACTAAGTGAGAAACAAGCTATGGGTACGAGATTGGTGTGCAACGATAGACGACAGAAATCGCCACAAGCTGACGGAAGACGCAGTGTTAGGCAGAAACCTGTGCAGTTCCCTTAGGGACCACTGCAAAAGATTTAAGACTACAGGTGTTAGCAGTAAACCCACTTGGTAGCAGTCTGTACCACCCAGATTTACCTGGTAGCTGTGGCTGAGCAGTCAGACTTCCCTCAAGAAGAGTTAGGCAGTATGCAAAGTATACTCAATAGGCACTCAGATACAATAATACAAGCAAACACTGACCAGAGCTTTGGTATCAAAGTATATAATTATTTATTTATAAACACACAATTGAAACACTCCAGCACTCTTATTGTAAAATATTCTAAACACAGTTACTATTATGATATATACACCCCTTTTTCCCTTATTAGAAAATCACAGTAAGACACCACTTATTTTCATACAGAGGTGAGCGCTTAACTAGATTGCACTGTACTAAGGTTATGAAAAAGGGAGGGAAAAAGACAGAATATGCAGGATTACACCACTCTACGATTCAGGAACACTATTAGCAAGGCAGAGAGCAAAAAGTCACTGGTGAGCCAAAGTCCAAAGGCTGGGCCCACTCTAAGAGAGAGCAGAGCACAAATGCGCCCAAGATCACACAGTTACACTAGGCTTAGAAAGTCTTGAAGAGGGTTCAGAAAAGAGTTTAGAGAGGCTTAGAAAAGTTTAGCCAGGGTGTCCCAGGCTAACCCAGGTTCGAAAGCCGGGGGCTAAATCTACCCCGTACAGTCGGTTGCAAGGGAAGCCAGGCGGGACACAGTACCTTAAGTGGGAAGGATCCTCCAGCGGTGGCAGTTGTTCCTGGTAGTGGTTGCAAGTTGCGGCGTCGTCCAGGGGAAGAGAAGATCTCGACGTGGAGGAAAGATGCAGGTCGTTGGACTACCAAGGCAGAAACCAGCCGCAGAGTTTTCCGGTAAAAGGTGGTACCTTTATCTCGCGGTCGTGGTAAAACGTGGTATCCCTCGTCGGATTCTTAGGTCCTGTGGCGACTTCTCAAGTTCCAGTCCGCAAAGCCCTGCTTTTATGCAGCAAACCCCCATTCACTCAGCCTAGCTGTCACTCAAACATGCTAAGTGGTGAGCCGGCCGGCTCACCACTTGGGCCAATCAGGACGGAGTGCGACTTGAGTTGCCTAGGCAACTCAGTCCAGGGTGCCTAAATTCCCCTCCATCCCTCCTAAGTACCCCAGACATAGTGGCACCACTTTGGAGGGCTTCTGTGGAGAAGTGGAAAGTGGAACAAAGGGCTCGACTTGGGTTGGAGTCACAGAAGAGAACACAAACGCCATTTTAGAATCAAGTTTTGGCAAAAAAATACCAACCGGAGAATTAATATTAATTAAATAAACCGGCGGTATGTTCGAGGCTACCTTAAATAAATAAAGATAGTAGCCTAAAACAATGGGAAATCCCATAGGAAAATATTTGCGCTTGAATATAAATAGTATCCACTGCCACCAGCCAAAACTCGGTCAGGGGGGACAGAGACGTGCCCCCTCGACTAACAGACCCTGGGGCAATCGAATTGCCCCAGCCAGTACGTCCACGATATGATGGTTTGTACTGGTTCTGTTCAGAATTTAAGACTAGTAAAGTCAATGGTGACTTTACATGCCCTGGGAGACAGTAATCAGTCCCAGGGTATGGAGTCTATACTGGGGGGTCACTATGACACCCCTGTGTCACTGCACTGAGGGTGCTGTGTAACACACATCACAAAAATGCATGAAGCCCTATGGAGTAAAAGACCCCATAGCCCATTAAACACATCTAGATTCAAAGAAACACACTCAAATCATGCCCAAGAGTGAGGGTAAAAGAGTCTCACTCTTGGCAGGAGAAAAAAATAAACCCCAAAAATCCAGCAAAGCTGCTGGGGGACTCACTAGGTTAGGAAATTCAGCCTAAACAGAGAATTCTCCCTAACACGCAGCAAGTGAAGGGAAAAATAAAAAAAGCAGCTGCAATACGATTGCGATAGTTAGCTGCCGATTTTGCAATCACCACCTTGAGACCTTAAAACACCTCACGCTGTACTGTTCTGGACTGAAAGACTTGAGAACCCTGCACTTGGGACAAGCAGTTAAGCAATACGCCACCTTATCTGGAGAAGAGCTATGGCTGAAATTCGCTAACCCAACAGAAAAAGATGTCTTTAGCCTGACAAACTTTCTGCATAAACTAGAAACCATGTTAGTAGTCTGAGACAGAGAGACTAATTCAGGAAACGGGAACTACCGGAAAGGCAGAGACGTTGAATAAGCAAACTGCAAAACGAACCCAACGGACACCAACTTGAAGAAACCTAGAAGCATGAGCACTAATGCGAAACCGCCAGGAAAATCATGCGGGCTCTTGTGTGAAGCCGCTCCTTGTCATGGGTGGATCGATCCTTTCAAAAAGTGCTTCGCATGATTGTCTTTCTACTTTTCTGCCTCTGTAAAATGTGTATGGTAGGATCATAAATCGTTTAAAAAAGTTTGTATAAACTAAATGAAATAAAAATAAAAAAATAAATAAAAAGAAGTTGGCTAAGAGAATTCTAACACCTCCAATCCAAAAGAGGACCCCAAACAGAAAAACGGTAAGCCGCAAGGGAAACCGAATCACGCTGGTGAAACCTCTGGTGCCAAACCAGAGGGAGGTCAGCAGAAAACCCCATTTGTCAAAACATTTGGAAAATGTTATGCTGGTGGGTCTACTGACCATGTGAAAGGGGATCCGAGATGCAAGGGTAAACCTTCAGGGGTCCACACTGTATCCTTAGCCTATTCCCCAGTGGGAGAAGTACAAATGACCAGTGGCAAATTTCTATTACTGGCTGAAGACCCCATTGGAGTCTCTGCCAGCGTTTCTTTACTGTCCCTGGGTCTGTGGGAATAGCAGAATTTAGATGTCTATAATTCAATTCCATATAACACAAAATATTACAAGGACAGTGTACTTGTAAAAGGTCAGGAGACCCCTGCCATTAAAGACAGTGGGGCTAACATTACAGTGGTGGATTGATTTATTTTTCAAACCTGAGGATGTTGCTAATGTGCCGAAAGGCCTCACTAAGCTTGCTGGAGGCCCTGTCCAAATGCACAACTCAAATGCCTTATGCGCTTAAAAGCCAAGAATTTCCAATGAATACCATACTTTAAACTTATGTTTCTGATCAAGACAAGTTTTTTCTTTAGAAACTATATTAACTGAATTGAGCAAGATATTTTAATATGTTTCAGCAAGATCGCCTGCTGATGCTTAATTGGCCAAGTTGTTCAATGTTGCTTCTAAATGGGGCGCCACTGATTTGACCGAGCGCCCGCAAATATCTTTTGAGGTAATGATGATCCTGTCATGGTTTTTTATACTGTGAAATGCAAAGCATGTTAAAATGAATCAAAGTATGATCTGACCAAGGACAGGGGATCAACTCTAAATGAATGAGAACATTGTAACTTGTCACCCAGTGAAGCATCCTGCCTTTAACATGAGAAGCATCAGTAACATGGTGGAGAAATCCCAAGTCAGAGGGCCTCATTCTAATTGTGGCGAGCTGGAAATAAGGGTGCCGGTCGCACCGTACCGACACCCTTTCCGTACCGCCACACTCCAACTATGCCTTCCGGGACCATGGTGCCTGGCAGGTCAGACCTGCGCGGCGCAACGGCCCCGGACGGCAGTATTTTCACAGAAACACTGGCAGCGTTAACAATGGGACTCCACGGGAATGCGGATTTCACAAATCCGGGATATCAGGCAGCAGATTCGGTGTTATGAGGACAGTGTTAAACCGCCTGTAGCACCAGTGGGTTACCGGCGTCCTTGTAACAAGGCCCAGAGAGTGTGGGCTCAATAGTTGCCGCCACGGAATCAGAACCATCAAAGAGCCCTAGATTGAAATCTCCCAGGATGACATTAAACAATGGCTTAAGCAAGGGCATCAAAATGTCACAGAATTGAAGAGGGAAATCTGGCATTGTAGTTGGAGGACGACAGACAAGAAGGAGGTTAAGGGTGGTACCACAGCCCAACGGACCTAAGATAGCAAACTCGTGTATCTGCAAAGAAGTCTCAAATAATTGCCAGTCCTCCGCCTCGACCTACTTTACGATCTGCTCCAAAAATCTTATAGCGTCAGGGAATCATCAGAGCGAGCGAAGGGCCAACTGAATCATGTAACCATGTTTCTGTTACTGCAAACAAATTCACATGCTTAGTCATTAAAAAATCAGAAACCTCAGTTGCATTTTAACAATAGGCAGTTAAGGGTCCTAATAGGGCACTCACTGTCAGAAGGTACATCCTGAAAATCAGCAGTAGCAGCCAGGTTAATGTTTGGAACACCCAAGCCATGACCCCATTGGCAGCTGAACCGATTATCACTGCAGTACTTGATGCAGTGGCTATAGCTGTCTTACTTAGACATACAATCTTCTCACTTACAGAAATGACATTGGGTGACTGTAGTAGTGATCTGATCAAACTGGATAAAGAACAGGCAGGCAAGTGAAATGAAGAGGTCCAGCAATGTGATGCAGTTCTTCAGTGACCATTGGCTCAGAAATGGCTTGAGTGCAGGAATGTGGTCAAAGGCAGCTCTAGAAGCAGTCGAAGGGGCTCGAAAACCGCTTAATTGGGTAAACCATACCCAGAGCTGGCTCTCGACTTCTGGTTGCTGAGGGACCACATCTAGGTTCTACAGGGGTAGGTAGATTGTTCTGCATTCCCCAGAGAGTAAGGTTTCCAGAAAACACTTGAGGTTCTGCCACTTCCAGTGACCAGGGTTCGCGAGTACCAGTGGTCTCAGCATGCAGTAGGCCTTGTCCAGTCAGCAGATCACCCCATGTGACCCTTTGGTTTGGCTAAGAGGTCTTCTTCCCTTCTTGGAGCTTTCATTTTCAACTCTATGGAAAAGGACATCGGAACAGACTACTGCCAATACATTTTCAGATACACCTGTAGTGCCCAAGTCCATATGGACAGCTAACTTCACCTTTTGTTCATTAAATATAGAAGCTATTGGTTTGCTTGGGTGTCAATAGTTTCGAATAACAAAAGTTCTGAAAGAAAAGTACCGGAAAAAAAAAAGTTTTGAATTAATTTTTTTAAATATTAAAGTGTTTATTTTAATTTAGTATAGTTAAAAAAATGTTTAAAAAATAAAAAACAGGGGTTTGGTGGGGGGCCCCCCATAAAAAAAAATACTTTCTCAGTCGAAATTTTGACTGTCGAAACAGTCACTATGAACCGTTTGCTTGTCTGCTTAATCGTCAAGTAGTGTGTACATAGACAACGTAAGGCTGTCTTACATAATGACCTTCTGCCATGTACGTTTGCCTCGCTGCACATAGCTCTGTAAGAAAAGAGGGTGGGGAAATTATTTGTTGCATTTGAGTAGCGGCAGTTAAGAAACTTGTGGTGTTGATGGGTGCAAGTCCGAAGTCCCTGGGACATCAGTAGCATTCTACTTCTATGGATTTGGCAGAGACACTTGAGAGTATGCTAGCCGAAGGTGTGAGCCCAGGATCTGATAGACAACAGTGCTTTGAGTCTGGTTAGCCACTAATGGGTTGGGGAAGCATGACAGTGCTACAGAGGAGAGCAGCGTCATTGCCCGATTAGTACTGCTAGGTCCATGCTGGCCATCAGTGGGGGATTTGTGTGTGGTTTGTAAGGTGTTCATAGATCTTAAAAGGTGAGTTGGTTAGTCGAGAGGAAAATGGACACAAGCGTACAAGGCAGAAGAACCTGGTGTTCTTCTTGCCCTACTACCTCTGTCCTCTTGCAGGCGGGTCCTATTTCACTTTCTCAGTCAATCTCAATCTCTCATAAAGATGCGTTGTGCCACATATGCAACAATGACATGAGAATTAGCAGATAAGAAAAGGGGCCTGTCTGGAGACTATACTCATTATCATATGATACATGCATTGTGTTATGGGAGGAAAGGATGTCTGGTTGAGATAAAGAGCTGCCTAAAATAGGAGGATCCAAGACACTTATTTCACCTTCCTAAGTATGTTGGCTTGTTGACAGCCGCTTTAAACCTCAACCTAACTTGCTCAGATGCTATGTTCAGAGGCAAGCTGAGACTCTTGGTTTTTAGGGCAATATATGTCTGGACAGCGAGCAGCAATGTCAGGTGTTCGTCAGGCAATCAGGACAGATGTCCAAATCGGAAAGAGTGGAGGAGCCGCAAGTACATCGACAGGTAGGGCAGGATTGCTTGGGGTATTTTGACAATCTCCAGAGCTCGGAGCACATAGACAGAAGGGAAGACATTTGGTATGCATGGACAGAGTGCGAGTAGATGGCGGCTCATTAAAACCCCTATGAGGAGACTGGGGACCACAAACAGACAGTCTGAGCAGTGTAAGGCAAATGCTTTAAGCCCAAGGGCAAATATAGGAAAAATGTATGCTTTATGTGTTATCTTGGTAAAAAGAAATTCAAACCTATGCGTGGTCCTGTTTAAAAATTGCTTCAGATCATCATCTCCTTCTCCCACAATAATATGAGTGGCATCGTCATTGAGCTGATTAAAACGAAGCCCACCTCCACAGTTGATAAGTCTTCGAAGCTTGTCAAGCTTTCTTCCACTGAAACCACACAGATAAATCTGAAAAAAAGAAAAAGGAAGTTGAGGAGGCAAAGCAATAAACGTTAAGAAACTCCTCTTAACAAACAGTGAGATAAAGATTTGAAAGAAAATCACACAAACTTCAAAGCAAATCAAAAACTATAACCAGCCCATCATCATTTTCAGCTTCCCGAAAGCTCAATCCCCATGTAAGAACAAAGTATGCTGAATCATAGTAGCACATATGGTACAAAATGCATATCCAAACTGAGTCACAGTAATATGTATTAGCATCTACCATCAAGTTGAAGGCAAAGCAATGTCAGCAAGTATGGCTCCCAGCCTTGCCAATCTCCATGTGAAGAGCTCTGAAAAAGTGAAAATGTATACAGCTTCTAATCCTTTTAACAAGTACATCAGAGTTTGGAAGCTCTACAGCGACGACATTGTCATTTGGACAGGAACAGAGTTTGAAGCGGGGTGATTTATAGAATGACTCAATGAGCAAAATGTATATTTGAAGAGTACACACCATAAATACCGATAAGATAAACTTCTTGGACATTACTATTTATCACCATCAGGGAAAACTGCTCAGTAAACCTTTCCACAAAGAAACAGAGAAGAATCCATTACTGCATTATACAAGTCACAATGTTAAGCATTTAAGAGATAACCCGCCTTTTGGTCAGTTCCTCAGACTCAAGAGGAACAGCAGCACAAAAGAATCTTTTGAGACAGAAGCCCAACATAAAAACTACAAAATGGGGCACAGCCAAAGAAACTCATTAAAACGTCAGCCAAAAGGGCATTTAATACCCATTGGGATTCCCTTCTTTAAAAAAGATTTAAAAAAGGAAACAGAAAATAGATTAGTGTGGGTGACCACGTATTCCGACTTTTGAACATCAAAAATATAATAAACATTTGAAATTATTCCATAAAGAAGGTGAAACAAAAAAAAGACCTACTTTTACCTATAAAATTAGCAGATCCATTAGGAATTGTCAGTAACAATAATATGCAAAGAGAACAACCCATCAGCAATTCCCCGACAGCGTCATGGGGACTGGCACAAACCACAGGACACCATCCCTGTGCCACATGCGGGGTACGAAAACACCCTAAGACCACCAGTGAGATTATAACTGGACAAACCATGTATCCAAAAAGTCTTCAAGAACTGTAATTCAGAACATGTGACGTCACGTGTCCGGTGGCATCAAATACTTAGCAAAAACATGCAGAAAAATAGACACGCATTTCAGAGCACAGACGCTGTATTAAAAACAAATTTGAAAATGCTCCTGTTGTCAAACATTTTATTGACAGACAGCATAAATCTGAGGATTTCAACTGGACCGTAAACCAAAAAACAGGCAGGTCAAAAAGAGAGATTGATGACAGGTTTTCAAAAAAAGAGAACAGGAACTTATTTTCCGAATATTTTCCGAACCAATAATTGGAGAGAGTAGCTTAACAATAAGGTTGTATGGTACTAAATAAAAGGTTGAATGTACGAACAACGAATAACATGCAAGGACATATGAAATACAAATCTCTGAACCATTCCATGCTCCTGCCATCCCCACACGTGACCGGGAATGCCAATAATTTGGTAACAGCAGAACTCGTCCAGAGTGCTTTCGTTCACCATCCCCCCCCCCCCCCAACTCATCCCAATATTGCGCCCACTCCTTCTTGTGTGTTTAAAAGGAATGGTTCGGTCAGAAATAGTATTGGCCAAAAAGATGGCCAATAATAAAACAAATATCTAAAATATATATTTTTTTTTTAAGTCCCTATGGAAAGTTTTGAGCAGATGAAGCTCAACTTTAAAATTGCAAGAACTAGGGGGCATCCATTTTGTGATTGCAGGCAGCCTCCTCGGCTCTGCCCTTGCGGCACTAAACAAGCAGCAAAAGCCCCCTACTGGGAGCTTTTGCTTACTGCAGCCTGAGCAGAGCTTAGGAGGCTGCCTTCACTTTAATTTTATGCTTTGTGCTCCCCAAGCCAAAGGAAGCACAGAAAACGTAAAATGAAGGCAATTTGTGATTTCCGTGATTGGGGTGCACCGGAGACCCAAAGTGATAGCCACGGCAGGCAATCAGTAATGCAACGCGGTTGTGTTTCATAAGCGCTGCAGTGTTTCTTTCTAAGTTTCTCAGGCTCTTCCGGCGCGGAGAAACTTTGAAAAAAAACTGCAGCATTTTTTTTAAACACAACAACGTTGTACTTATGTTTGCGGTAGCTTCAAGCGACCGCAAACAAATACATCGTTTTAAAAGCTGCAGTATTATTTTTAAGTTTTACGGGCACCTCAGGCCTGGAAAACTTAGGAAAAAAAACGCAGGTAGTGCTTATTTAAAAAAAAAAAAAATATAGCACTTACCGAGATGCAGCTGCAGCTTTCCTGCCTGTAGTCTCTGGTCTCCATCCTCCGAGTCCGGCACCAATGAAGCAAAAGCCACCCAGTGGAAGCTTTTGTTTACTACAGCTGGCTGGCTTTTGCTTCATTAGTGCCGCAAATGCAAGCACAGGCAATATCCATTTCACAAAATGGATCCCCCCTAGTGCTTGCAGTTTTAAAGTTTGAGCTTCATTTGCTCAAAACTTTCCATAGGGACTTAATATATATATTTTAGATATTTGTTTTATTATTGGCCATCTTTTTGGCCAATAATATTTCTGACCAAACCATTCCTTTAAGAACATTTTTCTGATTTACGAGCAGGGAAGGTGTTACGTGGTACATTTCTGATTCTGCACTTTCTTTTGGTTCGAGATACATCACATCTGAAGCAGGAACACTGGCCTAATGATTTGACATAAGGACTGGCCTAAACATCTAACAGCCATGAAAGCAGATGTCGCAGAGAACCACCAGAGCACAACCAGCCCAGCTAGCTGTGGAATGCCGCAGGCTTCGCAGAGACGGGCATGAACAGCCCTCCCTTCGAGAATGTACACAGTTCGGATGCTGCTGGCTCAAGTCCCAAGGTTGATAAGAGCCTGACTTGCAAAGACAATCTGAAGTTACGAAATGTACTTGATTGCCTTTTCTTCGGCGAAATGAACTATTGTTATGAATACGTACGGCTAATGGGAGGAGATTAATATGTAGCTTTGCATTGTACATAAGTATGAGCCAGGCCTGGGAGGGGGCAGAGTCGATGCAGCCCTCCAGAGCCTGGTGTGTGTGTTAACATTACAGCACTTTTACAACCCCACTTCTGGCTTTGTGGGTTATTTGTGTCCGAGTGCCAAGTGCGTGGAATGCCTGAGACGGTGCGAGGGAGCTGGATTTGCACTAGTATCGGGGAGAGCAGGACGAACGATTGTAACATATGGTGCCGAAACCCGGGAGCTCTTCTGTTCATCAAGTGCACAGAGATAACAGCAATACAACGGGTAAGTGAAAACATTTTCGCGGACCCTGTTGCATGTTGCGGTAGTGGAATTTGGGGAATTTGGAGTCTTCAGGGACTCCAGGAATAATACAAAGATAGGGCAGAGCATTCTTAGGCACCTGTAATACAGTCAGAGCACCGGGGCGTGGAGAGTGGGTGTAGGGTCGATGCTGTAGAGGGCACAGAGTGGGAGGTCTGTCTGAAGGTTGAGTAAAAGAGGAATAAAAAGAGGAATAAAAGAGATTAAAGAATACAGATTACAGAATACAGTTTCAGTGGCAACATGGCAGATGCCGGTCCACTGACAAGGCAAGAGGCGGGTGAAGATCTGTCATATAAGTCGGGGGCAAGGGCTGTGCTGGAAAGGCTGAAGAGCATGTTGCACAATTGGGATGTGATCCCCCAGTCGGTACAAAGGAAGAAGGAGTTTGGGGCTGCCCACGAACATCAGTTACAAAGGGTGGTGAAGGGAATGGACAAGGGAGGAAGTGCTGAATCACAAGAAAAGGTACAGAGTGATCAGAGACGCTCAGATTTTGAAGTAATGCTTACACAAAAGTTCATGATCGGCACAAGATGGCAGCTGCTAGTAGAGATAAGGAGGGCGGTTGAAGGGAATGTGGAGGAAAGGTTAAGATCCGCCAAGGGGTGGGCAGACATTCTGAATGCAGCTGATGACACATGGCTGAAAATGAAAAAAACAGTGTTAGTAAAGGAGGGGGAGGAGAGAGGACACAAAGAGGGGCAGGAATGTGAGGTGCCAGCACCAGTGCCTTTGGGGGTTGGGGTGGATGACGCACAACGCTGTGGGGATGGCTCTATGTATTTCCGAGAAAGGGAAGGAAGTGGGGGAAGATACCGGAGGGAGGACATTTTGGAAGAGAGAGATGCAATCACTTATTTGGCAAACGGGGTCCTGACAAAATGGGGGAAGGCATGTCCAGACAAAGGGGCAATAAATAAACTGAATTTCAGAAGGACAGGTGACTGTGCAGTGTGCACCTTAGACAAGGAATTGAACAAGATGATAGTGAAAGGTGTAGTGTCAAGCGAATACATGCCAGAGAATGTCAAATCACAACAAGAGGCTTTCAGGGCATGTGCACCAGAGAAGCACATTGACAGGCCCACATATGAAGTTGGTGGTCAGTGTCAGCGTCACTTAATAGTGTTTGGGGGGGAAAGAGCAAAGCATGGTGAAGCACAATCAGTGGTGCTGCATCTGGGAAGAAAGATGGTAACTGCATCTGAGCGAGAGTGGCCCGTGGCACCTGACAATGATCCACAGCCAGAGCTAATGGCATCCATAGAAGATAAGGAGTGTCATTTGATGGAGGGGCCACAGGTTGAAGTGGTGGAGATTATCTTACAGAAGAGCAAGAAGCAGGATCAAAGGAAATGTGAGCGCCTCCTGGGTATTTGGAAAGCAGAGGATGAACTAATGATTAAGCTTCTCAATGCAGAGAAAGGGCAAGACAATGCATTTCAGTGCCCGACAGAGAGGGCCTGGGGGCCCACAGCAAAAGATGAGTGGCAGGAGCACATGGACATTTGTGTGGCTCAATGGAAGAACAAACAGAAAGAGGTGCCCAAGAAGGAGCAGTTCAAACAGATGGATGAGAAAGACACACAGTGGCAAGACTGGCTGTCATTTGTTCTCCATGGACTGCTGAGAGAGTTTTCAGCGACCAGGTATTCACCATGGAAGATGCTACTTGGGAAAAATATGACAAGCACTGACAAGTGGCTGCTGACACTGACTGCGGGTGCACCTAGGGAATGGGAGGTACTAGAGGGTTACTATCTATTGGAAAGTAAGGGAGAGTTTGACTTGGACAGTGCAAACAAACATGACAGGCACATGTATGTGGTGTTGCTGAATGTGAGAGTGACAGGGATGCTCAGAGCTGGAAAGGGCGGGACATGTAGTTATGTTTGTTTTAGATGCACTGTAGATTATGGCTGAGGTTAATAGGTGGCAGTGTTTATGCAATACAGTACAGTGAAGGGCTTTAGATGAGTAAAGACATAAATAAGCTGTCTTAGTTTGGTAATGTTTTTTGTTATTTTTCTGCTTCTTTATTGAGTAAGAATAGTTTTATTACAATGTGCTTATGTAGAAGTAGTGCAAGGGTTTTCGTTAGTGATTGATAGATAAAATAAGAAGAGATGAAAAAAAAGTGGGCACATGTTACGTGGTACATTTCTGATTCTGCACTTTCTTTTGGTTCGAGATACATCACATCTGAAGCAGGAACACTGGCCTAATGATTTGACATAAGGACTGGCCTAAACATCTAACAGCCATGAAAGCAGATGTCGCAGAGAACCACCAGAGCACAACCAGCCCAGCTAGCTGTGGAATGCCGCAGGCCTCGCAGAGGCGGGCATGAACAGCCCTCCCTTCGAGAATGTACACAGTTCGGATGCTGCTGGCTCAAGTCCCAAGGTTGATAAGAGCCTGACTTGCAAAGACAATCTGAAGTTACGAAATGTACTTGATTGCCTTTTCTTCGGCGAAATGAACTATTGTTATGAATACGTACGGCTAATGGGAGGAGATTAATATGTAGCTTTGCATTGTACATAAGTATGAGCCAGGCCTGGGAGGGGGCAGAGTCGATGCAGCCCTCCAGAGCCTGGTGTGTGTGTTAACATTACAGCACTTTTACAACCCCACTTCTGGCTTTGTGGGTTATTTGTGTCCGAGTGCCAAGTGCGTGGAATGCCTGAGACGGTGCGAGGGAGCTGGATTTGCACTAGTATCGGGGAGAGCAGGACGAACGATTGTAACAGAAGGTTAATCGTTACGTAATGGCATGGTATTTATTTAAGTCTCCAGAATTTAAGATGGTACTTGGTTCTCCTTGGCCACCGTCCTCAGACGACCAGTCAGTACACCAAAGGTAAGGAGAATATATGCCCCCCTACACCTAAATAAAAGCAAGATGGGGATACATAAAAGTATTCAGACTCCCATTTGTCCTTTCAGGGTTCCCTGCCAGTGGAACGTGCAAGAATATCCAGACCCTACGGGGGGCAGCCCCATTGTTTGATTTCTTTTCTTTTTTTTTTTTTTACAGTGCAGAGTATAGTGCTTCATTTTTCCGAAAAGCCCACTTGGAATATATAGTCTAAGGGATTAAGTTCTTGTTAAATTTGTCTTGTACGTACAGCATAAACACCGGTGCAGAACACATTATTGATGTGTGTACTGTGAGGGGTCAGAAATGCCAGACGGCATGTGTATAAGGTTTTCTCACAAGTAGCCATTTTATTAAACTATAAGTCTGTTATAAAGGCCTCGCTTTCCATAATCTAACAAGGATTTCCCTACCTATCAAACTAAGACTAAAGGAAAACACAAAATCATACAGGTATCAAATGGCCGTTCAAACTCAAAAAAATAACAGTTCTAATCAAACAAACTTTGCAACCATATACCCTTGTAACCAGGGTCGGATCACCTTCCCTGGGATTAATTCACGATTTTCCAAACCAAAGTTCCAATCAAGAAAGTTCTTTTCAATAGCCAAGTTCTGCTCCAAATGCAACACAAAGTTCTTTTCACTCCATAAGTCTTTCACTTGGCACCTAGATTATCTTATTGCTAAACAAGTGTATCACTCTTCCAAATTGATTGTCCGAAGTTTCCACAAGCTCTTGCTTAATAAACCAAAAATACTTTCTTCACACTTCGCCAGCATTCAATATAACTTTTCTTTGAAGAACAACCACTTTAACATTTCTTCTTCAAACACAATGTTTTGTCAGAATGCTTTTACCACAGTTCATCATAGCACATTAGTGGACCTGCCACTTTATTTCCACGACAAACTTCCACCACACTGCAGTACTTCAATTGTCTTCTCCCCAGTCCACTAACCTGCCAGGACTAACCACTAACAGTCCCTTTCCTGGTATACCTGCCTGCCAGGATACAATTCCTACCACTACTACAGGTACTCTGTGGTGATGTTTGCTTCAAACTTTAGAAAAGTCCTCGACTTTCAACAACTTTGGGGTTACAAATGCCTTCCATAAGGGTACACTAAATGATGCTGTTTGTTCCACTGATTTGTTTGCCACATGCAATGCAGGTTATGTTCCTCTCCCACTTGATTATTTCTATAAGGAGGACTTCTCTCCTGCCACCTTTGGCTTTCTCCTACAGCATCAGTTAGCTGCTGGTAATGTCTCTTGTTCAGGTTTCGCCATTTAGGAAAGCTGCACCTTTTCTTTGGCTTAGGCAATGCTGGTTATTTTCCCCTTCAGGTAATCTCTATTCTTGTAGATTACATTAATCTTGTTCAAATATTGCTCCCTTTTTACTTTGGTAATGTTGGTTACACTATTTCTCCACTCATTTTCTCTCAATGAGCGTTATGCCAAAATTGCTTTCATTCATTAGTTCGGTATTCAAAAGGATTGCTGGCAGCCAGCAGTCTATTGCGGAGAATCCCAGGGTTACCTAATGAAGGGCAACTCGCTGGTCTTTCCCTGCGCTTCTGTTAGACCCGCTGTTGCTTTAACTTCTTCTCTTGTCAGGTCCTGGGCATCTGACAGCTCTGGTCACACTCCTGCGGCCGGCACCTTTCATAAAGGGAGCCTGTCTTGCTCCTCGAACAGCAACCACTGGAGTAGGACGTCAGACCAGAAGAGCTTTTTTCTACTACGGGACAGCCAGTAAAAGCCCCGATTCCCGCTGGGAGCCCTCTGCACTTCAGAGTTTCAACCTCCACAAGTCTCTTGGCACCGCATCTTGCTTCAAACATAGTAGCAGCTCCGGTGTCGGCTTCTTTCTGCTTCTACCGGTGTCGTCTTCTTTCTGCTTCTGCTGCTTCTACTATGTTGTCTAATGGCCTGCACCTGAATGGGCTTTACATATTAAAAGTTCTGCTCAGGTGTGTGTCATAAGAATCACTAGAGGGCTGTCCAATCATGGCCAATCAATGGCTATTACATCTGCCCAGCAACTAACTTTCTGGCACCAGAGTTTGTGGATTGGGACTGAATTCCCAGGCCTTTGCTCTGGCTCTCACACACACAGCGCCCCTTAACCTGTGAAAGCCAAAGCTATCACTGGGAAAGTGATTCTCAAATGGCATTTCCTGACCTGGGCAGGCAGAGAGAAGGCAAAATGACAATATGGCCAAAGAACAAGCATAAAAGCTCAACGGACTGCCCTATTAGAGTGCTATCCACCTTTTGTAGCCATTGTGGTAAATGCAAAAGTGCACGAGTAAAAACACAAAACGATAAAAAATATCACAGCTACTGCCATCTTGTCTAAAGCACAGTGTCTAAGTAACCAAAAAGACATTACAGAAAAAAAAGATTTAAGGATACAAAATATCCTAACCACACTGCATTGTAAGATGATGTGTGCAATTGTAACAATATACAAATTCATAAAGCGAGACAGTATCTCAGTGCAGTCTTGGGGAAGAGTCAGTTTCCCATATGAATGAAAAAAACAATCAAGGAAGTTAAAGCAGAATATCTTACCTCCAATAAGTCAGGACAGGGTTCAAAACAAGCACAAATAATGGGGTCCCAGAGAAATCTATGGAGGGAAAGGTGCAAAAAGAAAAACTTTCGTAACAGTCGACACCACGATTCTTGCCTGCCACCAGCTGATCAGGGTGTTCCTCACTGCTGTCTGTCTCAATAGTGTCCTGGACGTCTTGATCGTCTTAAGGTACCTGGTTCTTTCAGCTGTAAGGCATTAGAAACCGCCTCAGAGCAAAGAACCATGCCTAACCAGATCCAATCCCAAACCTGAAAACTATCACTGTACCTGCAGCCCGTATACCCCTTCATCCAAATCAACAGAAATAAGCAGGCCTAACAAATCTAGAAACCCTAGAGGTGGTTTCTAGGTGAATCGGATAAAGGTTGGAGAGCTTGAATACCTGTTTCCACCCCCTCATGTGATAGGGCTGTACAGGCGGTGATGAAGCCTGCGCAATCATCACGAAACCCCAGCCTAATGTCTCCTCATATGTGGCCAGAGAAAGGCAGCCGTGACCTGATCCTAACCCTGGGGGTGGTATCAGGAGGGAGCATCACATGGGGGGGGGGGGGACAGCTGTCAGAGGAAAGTGGTGCCTTCGTTAGGATAGACGCGGTATTCATTCTCTTGTGTGGATGAGATTTCCCTAATGCCTAAATATCTATTGGCATGTCACTGTAAGACCGTCTCTCCCAGAATTACACAAAGTGCCAAGTATGAAGACCCTTTCAACAAACATGAAAATGGTACACATGGGGATCAGGAAGTTAATATACGTTCCAGTAGTACCAAGCCTCTATCCTCTCACCCTGGTTTTTCAACCTCTACTTTACCCCCATGGCGAGAAATTCCTCTTCAGCCATAATAGATGCAAATTCTGCCTCCTCCACTGCCTCTGCTTGCTCCTTCCTTTTTGCCGACATCAGCGAGAGCGTCTCCCACCTGAACACCGCTTTAAAGCCCTCCCACAGAGTAACCGGACTGTCAACTGTCCCTTTATTAACAGTGAAATATTCCATTGTTGAGTGGGACAATCCCTTTGTGAACAATGGGAAGCCCAGGTAGTATGTGTTTAGGTGCCACATAGCTGTGGGCTTTGTTCGCCCACTTTTGAGCTTAACAAGCAAGAAAGAGTCATCCGAGATCCCTCTGGCCAGAAATTTCGAAGAAAGAAGCCTCTGGACAATACTGTGTGGGATGAAGAAATAGTATATTCGTGGCATAGAGGCATGCACCCGGGCGAAGAATGAATACCCCAGCTCAAGATGCATGCAGAATCCTCCATGTGTCTGCCATACCCATTGCTGTGGCAAAGGAATGCAGTCTAGTGGGTAGATCCAGATTTCTACTGCGGATATGGGTTCTGGCCTGCCCCAGATCCATAACCTCATCTCCCCCCACCACCCATATGTCAACCTGGTCGTGAAGGATCAGCGCTTGGAGGTCGTTCAGTAGTTGAAGCATAAGGGTGACAAGGGGGTACATGGATAGCCACAATGCCCCAGGTAGCCCCCACAGTTCTCCCTTCGCCAAAACATTACCACGAGTGCCAGATCGCACCTCAGAGTTTGAAGGGGATCCTCTTATCCATGAGTATTAAAGTGTCCCGTGCTCCCTTTGAGAAACTAGCTTGAAAGGCCATTTTGTAGTTGGTCCTTTTAAATAACTTACATTTTGTCCCGGCTCGATGTGTTTCTATAAGGAGTGCAATGCTGGGTGTATGTTGCTGCAGAAACTGCAACTCCAGCCTCCGCTTTATGCTGGGGCACAGCCCAATCACATTCCATATTAACATAGAGGCCACTCCCTCATGTTCCTCCGCTGGTGGTATCTCCGAACATAAGGACTGTATAGCCAACAAAATGGCCGCCGAGTTGTCTTGCGGCACTGGTTGAGGGGATTCCGACGGGCGGTCAGGGGCCCCGTCGGCACCCTCAACGTCATCGTCTCCCACGTCAGGGTCCCTCCCGACGGGCTGGTCTTCTTCCACGCCAACGCTGTGGCTTAAGACTTCGATCATCTCTTCCTCAGAGGTTGAGGCCGAATCCACAACGACCTCCTGCCCCCCCCCTTTTCTTCTCCGTCGGAAGTTTCACGGGGGTCCTGTCGATGGGCATAAAAGAGGACTCCATCTGCGGTGGCAGGGAGACTCTGATCCCCGAGGTCGCCACCACTGGTATAGCCTCCACAGGCTGAGCCAGGGCCGCCGCGACTGTCTCGATAGAGGCCTTGGTCGGATGGATTAAGGCTTTCACCACCTTAGGTGCGCTCACCGCCTTCTCCTTGGGGGGAGGGTCACTGCCTCGCTCTCCCTCCGACGGGGCCTTCGAGCTCGACCGGGGCCTCTCCAGGAGCTTCGCCGGGTGCTCGGCCTTCCTCTTACCCGAACCAGAGCATTGGCTCGTGGTTGATGGTGCCGGGGAGGATGCGCCCTGCCTGGCGCCCGTAGAGCCCGACCGTTCGGCGCTCCCGGTGCCAGCAGACTCGCGGTGCTTGGCCTTGTGTTGGACACCCATCGCCGGGGCGTCCTCAAAGGTCTTAGAAGACCGCTCGGATTTATTCTTCTTCTTCTCGCCTGACGGGCTCTTCGCTTCCAGCCAGTTGGCGAGACGTTGATGGCGGTCCTTCATGGTCCGCTCCGACATATTGCCGCAAAACGCACAGTCCTACTCCACGTGCGTCTTGTCCTCATGTAGGCAGTACAGACAAAAGGAGTGTTCGTCCTCCTTAAAGACATTCTGTAGCTGGCATCCAGGGCAGACCCTGAACAGCTTTCCGGGCGTCGAGCTTCCCTTCTCCTGGGCCATGTCCGAGATGGGCCTGAGAAACTTCTGGAGTCCTCCAAAAGCGTGGCTCGACGAAATCTTCACCCTTGAGGGGCGTAGACGAATCCGACACGGGTCCCCGATGATCGGATGAAGAAACGGTGGAGCTTGAGGCTCTTTTGACCGAAAACTCGAAGTTTTTGAGAAAAAAAACTTGAAAAAATAGCACTAACGCTCGAGAGCAATAGCATGAGGATCCCAACACTTGAACGTGCGGTAAAAATCTGAAGATGGCTGCCAGAGGCGGGGCTTAGGTAGAGGGCAGTCATTGGCTGTGGTCAGTATGACGCAGAGATCAGTAATTGGTTACTACTACGAAAGACAGATCAGAAACGAAACTGATACTGGTTTTTTCTTTACCGAGGATTCCCAGCCTGACGACGGGGAATATTCATGAGCATGTGAATCCATGCCAGACCTCATGCTGGAGAAATTTGCTGCCATCCCTGCTTTTGGCAGATCACAAGATTCTTGCCCCCCATGCCCTCATATAGATATCTCAAGCAAGATCGACAAACCAAATACAACAACCATGAAAACAGCCCTTGTTCTGTGTCAAACTTGCACATGAATACAATGTCAACCATGTGTGGGGTGACCACCAAAACAGTAAATGTGAGGCCCATCCGGCATCAGGCACAGCCTAGACGGTAACCCCATTATTGAGAACTATACGTGAGCTGACACCCGCTTCACAACAAATTCAACCACTGCCCGCTATCTCTGAAGCGGTGTCTATGCCTGCAGGGGTGTCTGAAGTCTGCGACTGGAGATGACTTTTCCTCGGGTTCCGGTCCAGACCTCACTTTTGGCGGCCTAGGCTCTGGTGCGGATAGGATCTGCGTTTCCAGCCAGTTCCATGCTTCCTTGTGATTTTTGAAAAGGTGAACCGTCCCTCCGTGGTACACCTTGAGCTGTGCGGGGATGAAGAGGGCATATTTGATGCCCTGTAATAGCAGCTTTTTCTTTACACATAGGATTGGCGAGTCTTCTGTGCTTCCTTGGTGTAGTCTGGAAAAAAAAACTATCCAGTGGCCGTTGTAAGTAATTGGGCTGGTGGTCCTCGCCATTTGCAGCAGAGCGTCTTGATCTCTTCAAAAGTCACAAAATAATTGTGCATGGGAGTGCTCCAGGAACGGGGCGACCCGTTGAGATCCTATGGCACCTGTATATGGAAACTAATTTTGAGAGCTTCTTCAGTGCGAAAAGGTCCGCCACCTGTTGATCCAAGAAAAGCTTCATGCTGGGCCCCTCCTCCCTTTCCGGCAACCCCAGAATACAGAGATTGCTGCAATGCGACCTCCCCTCACAGGCTTCTGCTCTTCTTTCCAGGTGGGTACGTTTCTGTGAGACTACCGCCAACTGTTTCTCCATGCGCTTGAGTGTGTCATTGGAATACGAAATGCATTGTTTTACTTCTACTCTCGAAGCAAGTTTGCGAAAATCATGCCGTAAGAAGGACTCTTCTGACGAGAGGCCATCAATTTTTTCTTCCAAGGAGGATCTTGACTCAATTCTATAAGGGATATCTGAGTCCTACACTTCCGCCCCTGTGCACGTTGTCGCTGGGGTTTGAAATGTGGAGGGCGGGGATCCGCCTACAGTGTGTATTGGACCATCTTATTTTGGAGACACACTTTCCATACTTTATCCTTGTCCATGGCGCAATCCACGTCAGACCCAGGGAGCAGGCCCAGTCTGCAACAGCCCACCATGTGCCTGGCAGCCCCTGATGTATGTGCTTTTTCAGCAACAGAGGGTCCTGTGAGGTTTGCTAAGCCACCAATCAATTACCATCTATTGCGGTCGCAGTTGTGCAATTCTAAAAAGGTGCTCCACCAGTGTTAGTTTCCACTCTGTTCCTTATGCCCTGTGCATACCCACAGTGTAATGTGCCCACCTGTGCCAGAGGGGGACCAAGAGAAGGTAACCAAACATTCAGGAGGTGCCAACGATCCAGTATATGATCCAGTACACGTGACTGACCCCTGGGGATAGAATTATACCCCAGCTAACAGAGTGTAACGTTGCTGTTATCATGTGCCTCAGAGTCAAGGCGCCTGCAATCTTCAAAGGGCCCTTCCACCCGACAGCTTACAGTACGCACCTCAAGCAATGCACTGTGCCTCTCCCAGCGCCAATCAACCGTGCAGCTAGACGAGGAGCCCCTTCTGATACAAGAGACACCAAGGTGGGGGTAAAAAACGAGCCACCATACTTTCCTTTGGGCAGAGGCCCTGAGTGCATATCGGGTGAGTTCATGTTTTTTCTGTTGTAGGGTCAGAACTCAGGTCAGCATAGGCTTCTGAGCAGAGGACTTTTCTTGTTTTGTGTACAACATCCTGACAAGCACCCGTTTAAGTTTGCGTTTACAGCATAGGGCAAAGATCCTTAGGTACAGGGAAAGCTTAGGTTTGTACGTATAATAAAGAATCATTTAGCCAAAACGCCACCCTGTCCGTCTCCGGATTCTGATCTACCACAGGGTCCACATTAATGTGGAGTGTTTGTGTAGGCCTTTGTGATTTTTAGAGTATTTTTCCTGTTGGCTAAAATATCTATTTTTAGTCACATCCCCAACCTATGTGCTTTAGGTGCCGATCATCAGTTTATGGGCTTTCCACATAAACCTGCAGTCGGTAGGGTCTTTAGGATACTGTACAGAATTGTACAGGCACATAGGGGGCTTTACTTGCTTGTTAGGTTGTGTGGTTCCCTTTTACTCTGCACCTCCCTGTTTATTTATGTTGGGTGCCTTGTTGCAACTGTGGTGCCACATCTAGGCAATGGGGTAAGAAGAGTCCTTTAAGACCATTACTGTTTTCATGATATACACGGAATCCTTTTAGCACTGTTCATTATCCCTTACTTATTTGACCTGAAAGATCTCCATGTGTGACTTAAAGGATCTATTTTTTCAGTATATTAGTGTAGTTTATATTCTAGAGCAGTAGTCTTCAAACTGTGGGGTTGGGACCCATAAGGGGCCCAAAAGATGGCCAGAGTGTGGGGGGTGGGGAACTATGCAAAGCTCTTCAAAAAGGGAGTACAGTGACTGCTTTCAATAGAAAGTATAAGCAGATATGGCATCTGGGGAGGCCTAGCAACACTGTTTACTCAAGGCCCCCCCCCCCAAGAACAATGTGTTTAAATCAAGGATGGGGCTCAGCATAAACATGTTTGAATAATACTGTTTTAGAGATGTGTGTGAACCAATTGTACCTTTGTGTTGTGTCAGACTGCTACCCATACCAGAGAGTTAAGAATTGTACCTCTGTCCACGTTGTTGCTTACCTAAAGAAAGATGTGGCATCCATTTTTGCCAGGTGTGTTAGCGCCCCTCCCGCACCCCTATTAATGTCAGTGGTTGTAGATTTTTCAACAAAGGAGGGTACAAAATATACCTTAGACCCTTTTAAAATACATAATCAATGTGTTAGCAATCAAATCTATAGCACACTTACTTTGCAGCCATCCAGCAAGTCCTCGGGTGCGTGAAATGAACTAATATCCAGATTTTCAAAGGTATCAGGTGGAGGATCCAGTCTGCTGGTCATCACCGAATTAAATCCAGATTCATTAATGCAGCTCATGCTGATGTTGGAAATATTACTGACATCTGACAAAGCATGACCTGCAAAACATTTTCAAAAACAATCAAGGCTTTGATTTTCATTGCAGATATCACAAAACTAAAATCTGAATGCACAACGTTAGTGAATCAAATAGCTTTATTAAATATTATATCAAGATTAGAAATTATTTTTCAAGACTCAAAGATGGGATGATCCTTAGGCACATCTCCTGTAGAGTTATGTTTACATGAAATGAATGAATGCGAGTTACTTTGATATCAAAAATGATACAGTAATTAAAGCAATCCAAAATGACTTCAGAGAGAAGTATTTCTTATATGAGCTCTTCTGATTGAAATGCTGCCTTCTCATCCATTTGTTTATTCCACAGGTTAGTTCCCGATATAATACTGGAGTTTGGGCTACATTGAATTACAATAGGACATCTCATTATATAAATTTAGGAATCTTTCACAAAAATAACCATAAGATACATTTTTAATAGGCTACAAGCACAAACATGTATGTAAACATGAACACCTAAAGAAAAGTTAGGCTAGCTCTGGAAATAATAGTCCATATTAACTTGCCTTTAACCATTTGATGGAAACTGCTCCCATCTCCGAATAAGATCAGAAATCGCTTCACGCATGCTGATTAAAGTACAGTGTGTGTAGAAAGCAGTGCATGGGCAGCTCTGTCATGTTCCACTAACCCAGTCCACCCATCAATTATACGCTTCATACCCACCACAGTTCTTAATACATCCACAGAAGGCTTTATAGATTTATAGAGTAGCAGCCTGACTGCAACAAGAATAACAGCAGTCTGGATTTGGACCAGTACCAAGTTTACTCAACAAATTAACCTTTACTTTACTTTACCTTTGACTCACTCTGTTAAGGTCTTTTCAATTGTTAAAAAAAGGGAAAAGATATACGATAGATCAACAAGTTACTTTCTTACCTGGTAACGTTCTTTCGATGGGATGGTCCGACGACATATTCCATATCTATGACAGTAATCACAGCAGCTGTGCTGCTTCGGAAAATCTTTCGGCGTCTGCGTCCTGCGTCGATACGCTGTCCTCAAGGGCCTCCGTCAAGCCGACATCACCGGATGTTATAAGTAGGATGCACTATGCCCGTAGCCTCAGTTATAGTTTTTTCTCAGAACGTGTGGCACCAATCTTCTGCCAGTATGACCACCACAGAAAGCCTTGCGGAAATGTAAGCTGCAATCACATAAGAAATTATGTAGCGGGGCAGGTAGGGAGGGAGTGATATGGAATACTTTGTCAGACCATCGCATCGAAAGAACGTTACCAGGTAAGAAAGTAACTTGTTCTTCGAGGGGATTGGATCCTCCGACGTATTCCATATCTATGACAGACTCACAAAGCAGTACCAACGTATGGAGGAGGGAAAAGAATTTAGAATATAGAAATTTAGAATGCCCAATTAAATTGCAGAGTAAAGGACCGCCTTGCAAAAGGCCAGCTCCTGCCCATGGATAGAATCTAGGGAGAAGTGTCTTACAAAAGTATGGACCTAAGGCCATGTGGCTGCTTCACAGATGTTACGAATAGGAACACCCCTCTGCAGGGCAGTAGAGGCAGCCATAGCCCTAGTAGAAAGGGCGAGTAAGCCTACCGAAGGGTCCTTACCTTTAAGCTGTAACATTCAGAAATTGCCGAGATAATCCATCTAGACAAAGTCTGCTTAGTAACAGCTTGTCCCAAACGCCTTCCAGCATAACCTATAAAGAGCTGATTGTCCACTCTGACCCGGGACATGCGTGAAATGTAGAAACTTAAAGCTCTCCTAGGATCCAACCTATGGAGCCTCTCCTCTTCCTTACCAGGATGCGGAGGAGGATAATAATGCCGGAAGAATGACCTTCTGGCTTAAAAGAAATTCCGAGACAACCTTCGGAAGAAAGGAAGGACGAACTCCAAGGACAACCCTGTCCTTATGAAACACAGTGAAAGGTGGTTTAACAGAAAGTGCCTGCAACTCACTCACTCTGCGAGCGGAAATGGCTGCAACTAAAAACACAGTTTTAAGGGTTAACAGTCTCAAAGGACAAGAATGTAAAGGCTCAAATGGAGAACAAGGTTCAAATCCCAACCGGGCACCTGGAAAGGTGATGGCGGAAACACATTAGTGAGCCCTTTGAGAAACTGAGACATTAAAGGAATCTTCAAATAAGAACACTCCTCAGACGAGCGCTTAAATATGGACAGCGCCGCCAGTTAACCTTTAATGGTACCCACTTTTAGGCCCTTGTGGGCTAACGAAACCAAAAAACACAGAACCACAGGAATGTCGCATGAAAAAGGATCCACGTTCTTAAACCTGCACCAGTCGCAGAACTTTCTCCAACGGCAACGGTACAGGAACTGGGTTGCAGGCCGTCTGGCCAAAAGCAACACCTCCATCACGTCTTCAGGGAGGTCCCAATCCTTATACCTCAATCATTCAGAAGCTTAGCGTGAAGGTTGAGGGATCTGACCTCTGGATGGAGAACCTGACCCCCCCCCCCCTCCCATGAGAGCAGATCATCTTGGTAGGGAAGATGGACAAGTCGAGAAAGTCCGGGTACCACGTTCTCCGGGCCCATGCCGGAGCAATGAGGATCATCCGGGAACCGAACCTCCGCAGCACTTGCAGGATGACGGGGACTGGAGGAAACGAGTACAGCAGTGGGAAGGACCACTCCACCACGAACGCGTCCCCTAAGGCTCCTCTTGGAGGAAATTCCCACGAGCAGAACTTTTCGCACTTCCGGTTGACACTGGAGGCAAAGAGATCCACTTGTGGGGTCCCCCAAAGGGCGAAGATCTCCAGGAGAATCTCCTGAGCCAGCTCCCACTCGTGAGAGATCGCGCTCTGCCTGCTCAGAGCGTCCGCCGTCTCGTTTTCGTCTCCGGCCAGATGAACTTCTAAGATTGAAACTTCCTGCTGGATGGCTCAGAACCAGAGCTGCATCGCCCCCCTGCACAGAGGAAGTGACCCTGCTCCCCCACCCCCTTTTGTTGAGGTAGTGCACAGCCACTGTGTTGTCCGTCAGAATCAGGATATTCTTCCCTCGCACAGTCGGCAGAAAAGTCTTCAGGGCAAGCCGGACAGCCCGCAGCTCCAACAGATTGATATGGAGCCTGGACTCAGACGGACACCAACGACCACTGACTGTCAACTCATTGGAATGAGCTCCCCATTCCGTGAGGGACGCGTCCTTCACGATCGTCACCTCCGGCCAGGGCAGCCAAAATGGAGCCCCCTCATCAGATTGCCTTCGAAGGCCTACCACAGGAGGTCCTGTGCGACCGAGGGCGGCACCTGAACTGGGTCCGACATCCTGCCGGAGGACTGTGAACATTGTATCTTGAAGGCCCATTGCAGAGATCTCATCCGCAACCTGGCCTCTGGCACCAGAAGAATGCAGGATGCCAGGAGGCCGAGCAACATCAAGAACTCGAACGCCGGGAGACTCTGGGCATGTTGAAACTTGTGCACCATCTGCAGAATGTGATGAGCCCTCACATGGGGAGGGAAACACTGCCCCAGGAACGTGTCGAGCACTGCTCCGATGTACTGGAGCCACTGAGTTGGCGTCAAGTGGGACTTCTTTAAGTTGAGGGAGAAGCCCAGCTTGTGAAGGGAGTGGCAGGTGACGGACAGATGATCCAGGTCTTGCTCGGGAGTGCGCGCCCTGATCAACCAATCGTCCAGGTAGCGGTAGACGTGAATCCCCCTTTCCTGAGATACGCTGCCATTACCACCATGAGCTTGGTGAAAACCCTCGGGCGGAGGTCAATCCGAACGGCAGGACCTGAAACAAAGTGTGAGTCGCCAACCGCAAACCTCAGGTACTTCTAGTGCTTAGGATGGATCAGCGCATGAAAGCAAGCGTCCTTGAGGTCGAGAGACACCAACCACTCCTGGAGTTTAAGGGCCTGGAGGACTTGAGAAAGAGTAACCATCTTGGACCTGTCCTTCCTGAGGAGCTTGTTTAAACCAAGCAAGTCCATGATGGGTCTCAAACCCCGGTCTTTCTTCGAAATCAAAAAATAAGGGGAATACCATCCCTTGTTCCTCTACGCTACAGGCACCAGTTCTATGGCGCCTTTCTCCAGCAGGGATTTTATTTCCTGCGCAAGGAGCGGATCCGGACTCTTGAAAGAGAGATTCCCTGGTGGATTGTCGCGAAGCCTCTGCCGGAAAGGAAGACAGTAGCCGTGGGCTAGGATCTCCAGAACCCACACATCTGAAGTAATGGCATGCCATTCTACAAGATGCTGCGCCAGCCTTCTCCCAACCGGCGAACCATGGGACATGGCCTCATGACTGAGCTGAAGCAGCTGCGGCAGTGCCAGAGGACAAAGAGGCAACTGCCCGAGCGGCCTTGGCACCTCGAGTACCCTGTTTTCAACCTCTGGTACTCCTGCGGTGGCCCCTTTGACTTGCAGCTCCTCTCGATTTACCAAAGGATGAGTAATATCGAAAGGAACCTCCTCCCGTCCATTGCTGTCCCTTAGGACGAAAAGGCAGAGGTTGACGAACTGCAGCGCTCAACAACTTTGCTGCAGCTTTGGAGGTCTGCAACCTCTCAAGGTTCTCGTCAGCCGTGCTGCCAAAAAGATGTTCACCATCAAAGGGCATGTTGAGGAGCCGGGCTTGCACATCCGGAGCAAACCCCGACTTCCGCAACCACGCAAACCTGCGTATTATGGTGCTCGCCGCCATGGACCGGCTGACACAATCTGCCATGTCCAGACCAGACTAAACGGACTCAAACACGGCATCCTTGCCATCCTGCACAATAGCAAGAAAACCATCCCGTTCCTCCCCTTCGGGAATATGATCAGCCGCTAACGAAACACAGTTCCACAGAGTATGCGTGAAACATGACAAGGAACACACAGAGTTGGCTGCCTGTAAAGCCATACCCCCTGAAGAAAACACTTTCTTTGCCCAGCCACCAAAACGCTTGTCGTCCCCCATCAGGAGGGATGGTAGGGTACGACGCCTGCTTTGCTGGGGCCGTGGCCGCCTGCACCACCAAACTCTCCGGAGTGAGGTGCGTGGTCAAGTAGCAGGGGTCGCTACTGGCTGGGCGGTATTTTTGCGGCAAAGACTTGCTCACTGCCGGGAGACTCTCCGGAGCAGTCCAAGCTGCTGCCACCCTTCTCTGCAAGGCCATATGGAATGGCAGTACCGGTCAGTTGGTGGACCTTAGTCAAGGATATCCGTCAGGTCATCCTGCAGAAAATCCACTGGTGGCGCAGACCACCCCAAGTATTCCATGACCCTCGACATAAGGCGCTGGTACGAGGACTCGGCATGGGTGCCAGGCTCAGGCCTACAGAACTCCACCTCCGAAGAGGTGTCCAGACCACTTGCGTCATGCAACGACTGCCGCAGGTCTTCAATCTGGCTATGCCCAGACAAAATCTCGTAAGGTACCTCCTCAGGAACCATACCTTCCTCAGGCCCTTCATCCACCTCAGAAATATAATCCAGAGTCTGGAATGAGGGCACAGAAAAAGGGACAAAGACATTTTTAGCCTTGGCCAGAGTCTTTCTAGGGGGTAAAGCAGCCTCGAAAGGCGTCGAGGGCGTCGATAGGATTGGCATCGAGCGTGGTGCCGACAGCGTCGACAGTCCTCGAGGGTGGAGCCCCGAGCGTGTCCTTCGACAGCCTGGGCGCCGAAGGCTTCAACGGCTTCCTCAGAGGCGGAGCCTCAAGAGAGTCCCTCGACGACCTTGGCGCTGATGTCTTCTTTGAAGACCTCACAGGCTCCGACGGTCTCGAAGGCATCGAGAACCGGGACCTGGAACGGGCATGTCTAGAGCGACCATCCTTGTCCGACCGGGACCTCGAAGGTGCCCGGTGATCGCGACGACCGCTCGAGCCCAAAGGCGTGCGAGTGGTGTCTCTAGCACGGTCACGGCCGGCGTCTTTCGAAAAATCGCCAACATCTCCTGCCGGAATTAATCCCATTCCGCAGGAGTGGAGTGCTTGTTGGGACTTGTGCGTAAGTTGCACAGACTGGCGATGAAGCAGTGTAGGACCAGTTTTTCGCCATAGCCTCAAACTCGCATCCGTCCCTTTTGGGAGACATGGAAAGGAAGGATGTCAGGATGCAAAAGCAATGGTTTGCTGCCATTGTAACAACAGTGTCTTGCCATGGATATCCCCTTTGACACAAGGTAGCAGAGTTGTTTGCCTTATATTTTTGTACTAGAAGTACAACAATAAGTGGAGCAGACAGAGGAACCATTGTGATTTGTGTTGACAGTTATTTTCTATGTCTGCCAATATTAGCCATGCTTAATGTGACATGTGGTCAGAGCCGCAAACCAGGCCTTCTTGCTGAAATGCACAGTGCAATGAAAACAATTCCATGTTTAGTTAAATGGAGGCTGCAAAATGTGCTTTTTCCTATTGCGATGAAGTACAGTAGATTTATACATTGCACTCCTATTGAACAAACATCGTAGTTGATTACTATGCAGGCTTTTTCGGGGACGAATGCCAATGTTCTCGCAAAATACAAAACATAGATAACGGCAAACACTGAACTACAAACGGCAAGCCATGCTGTAGTTTCATTCTGTAGTTTTAAACAGGATTCTGTAGTTCGCCGGCATAATTTCTGGCACAATTCCTAGGGCTGAATGACGACATGTTCTTGGCCAGTATTTGCACAAGAAAGGTGCTGTCAGCTAAATCATCATTTCTGGCACAATTCCTAGTAGTCGATGACGCTTGTATCCTCGATATTTTGTTTAGGTACATTTTCGGTGGTGCACAAACAAGCCTTGCAAATTCTTAAAAATCCCACTAGACCTGCATTTTACATAATCGACATAAAAGAAATGCACTTGCCTGATGGTGACTGGAAGCAAAATATTTACCAGTGCTTTTTGTAAAAGGGTACATGTCGCCATAAGCACACTTCATATTTGTTGTAATGCTGTCAAGCATGCACAGTGAAACCTGTATTTGCCATTTACTGCTATCAAAGTGGTTGTGCAGTAAATTAAAAATAAGCTTCTAACAACCCCATACTCGCCGGCAAGAGTGAGCATTATGAAAATGATACTCGCCCTGCATAAAAACTACTCGCCAATGCTAGTGGGCTAGTAGATTTTGCGAGCCCTGAATGAAGTTTGGGGATTGTAGGGACGAACCGGAAAGTATAAAGCAGTGTAAGCACGGCTCCTGCGCAGAGCTGTATGGGGCGACGGAGCTGGCAGGAAGAGGAGGGCATACGCAGATGGCTGGAAGGAGATTAAGAGCAGCAAGGCATCTCAGATGGGAGGGCCACCCACTCCTAATTCTTTTACTGGATTTTTGAAGCTCCAAACTGGATGCTGACTATCTTGAACTTTTTTTTATTTTTTTATAACACATTTTATTGATTTTACATTAAACATACAACAAATAACCCAATGTGGGTTCGCTCATCCTCACAAGATGGGGGATATTACATTCAGATAGGACATTCAGGGCACAAGTTATATAGCATTTTTATTTTGTATATTGACATTTCCAGGTCACATCCGGGGCACCCATTGCCACAGAGGGTACATATGGTTCACAAGGCATCCTCCCATTTTTGCCAGATTTTCCCAGCTTTTTCTGGGCATCCTCGTGCCCTATATGCCCTCTGTTCTATGGCAATGCATATTTGTACTTCAGTGACCCATTGTTCAAATTGTGGCACCTCTGCCGCGCCCCATAGCTGTGCAATATTCCTTCTAACCACTGCAGTTGAGAAACAGAGTTTGTCATATCAGGACATGTCTCTTTCAACTTCCGCTCCCAGCAGCATCACTGTGGGATCCCTGGGTATCGTTTGGCCTAACACCTTTGACAGTAGGTCGCAGCATTGCTGCCAGTATGGGCGTATGCTCGGGCAGTCCCACAAGATGTGGAAGAATGTCCCTTCCTCACTCCAGCAGCGTAGACAGTTTGGTTCTATAACCCTGCCCTAGTGATATAGGGCCACTCGTGGGTAGTAAATTCTATGCAGTATCTTTAGTTGCACCAGTCGTAGCCTAGTGGAGATGGCCGTTTCCCGTGAGTACATTAGAATTTTAATCCAGTCTTCTGGCATACTATCTCCCACCTCCCTCTCCCATTTTGCCTTCAGACTCAATAACTCAGGAGTAGCAAAGGAGGTGATGGCACTGTACAGGACCGTGGTGACTTTGGCGTTGATACCTTCCATAACTATGTTACGTTCCATCGGGGTACATTCAGGCATGTCAGAGAGGACACGGAAGTGTTGTTGTAGAGCATGTCGGATTTGTGTATAGTGATATCTTTCAGTTGTCGGTAGGTTAAATGTCGACATTAAATCCTCAAAGGGTCTAATGGCGCCCTCTTTTATCATGTCTTTCACTTTATCAATACAACTCATCACCCATATTGGCCACTTAGGTAGTTTGTTCAGTTCAGGGAGGTTCTTATTTTCCCATAGTGGCTGTAGCGGTGTAACCTTATCACTCGAGCCTATGAATGTATGCATCTCCACTCAGACTCAGGTTGTGACATTTTACTAGGGGGTGGTTTGGGTAGTGATGAGTATAATCTCAAGGGAGATGGTGTCCTCACGTGTGGAAGTGATGTGTCAGCATGTAGTGCATCATTGACCACTGACATTCGGCTAGCCCAATAGTACATCTGTAGCCGGGGTAGGCCAATACCCCCCTCCCATATAGATCTTTGCAGTGTTCAGAGTGCTATTCTCGGGTGCCCTCCACCCTAGAGGAGTTTCCGGAGTGTACAGTCTATTTTTTTTAACACTTTTGTTGGTATATGTAATGGCGCATTCTGTAAGATGTATAGGAAGCGGGGGAGTGCTAGCATCTTGAACAGTGCCGCCCGTCCCAACAGTGTCAGGGGTAGGGACCTCCAGTGTTGTACGTCTCTCGCAAATCTTTCCGCAATGGGTTGTAGATTATCAGATGTATTCATTCAGATCTCTTGTGATACGGATACCCAAATAACAGAACTGGTCTCGCTCTACTCTGTATGGACATGGCTCAGGGACCTCTTCATGCAATCCTTTAACCGGGAATAAAATTGATTTATTCCAGTTTACCCTCAGGCCGCTGAAGGCCCCATATTGTTCCAGTAGCTGCGTCACCACCGGGCAGGTTACTTTGGGATATACCAACAGGTCATCCGCACATAGGGAAACTCTGTCTTCCCAACCTGCTGTACTCAGGAAGCCTCTCCATGTTTGCGTGTTCCTCAGTAGCAGTGCCAATGGCTCTATTGCCAGCGCGAAGAGGAGCGCCGACAAAGGGCAGCTTTGTCTTGTTCCTTTCCCTGGGAAAAAGGATTGTGATGCCCAGCCGTTCACCCTAACTTCGGCGGTTGGAAAAGTGCCTCCCAATGGACAGAATCGAACGCTTTTTCAAAGTCTATTGCGAGTAGACCCAGTGGGACATCCAGGGTCTGCGCACGTTCAAGGTCCAGGTGTAGTCTTTGTATATTCATTCTTGTGGATCTAGCAGGCATGAAGCCGCATTGGTCCGGGTGGATCAAGGACTTTATTTCACGTTGCAGTCTTATCGCTAATATTTTAGCCAGGATCTTTGTCTCACTATTAATAAGGGAAATTGGTCTGTACGAGCTGCACTTGTCTGGTGGTTTGTCTGTTTTGGGTATCACAATTATGGTGGCCTTCCTAAGATCTGGTGGCAGGCTGCCCAGTGTTTTAGCCTAGCGGTACATGTTAAGGAGGTGTGGGTTAACTACATTCTCACCTATCTTTATCCAGACCTCAATAGGGAGGCCGTTCGGACCCAGTGTTTTTCCAGATTATAGCTGCATCCTGACCACTGTTACTTCCTCTTCTGTAATGTCGCCTCTAAACTCGTAATTTGTTCAGTGTTCAGGGAGGGAAGGGCAATCGCCTCCAATATGGAAGCTTCGGTAGGGACACTGGTGGCCCGATACAGCTCCTCATAATTTCTCGCAAATCTTTCTGCAATTTCCACATCCGTTAGGAGCGGGTCATCATTATCAGATGTAATTGTTCTTATCCGACTGTGGCCCTCATCTCTAAGCTCCAACCATGCCAACAATTTCCCCGCTTTGTCCCCCATTTCATATATTCTGGCTCGCATTGCACCATGGGCCTGTCTAGCGTCACCATACGCTACGTTTTGCAGTTTTGTTTGGGCCAGAACCAAGGCTCTGTGCGTGTCTGGCTGATCACAGGGCAGATGGGCCTCCTACATCTGCCTAACATTTTCTTCTGCTTCTTCTATCGTGTTTAGGTGTTTTTTTTATGTGCCGATGTCCAGAAGATTATTTCTCCTCGGAGCACCGGTTTATACGCCTCCCATAGCATTATTGGGCAGTCTATTGTCCCTTCATTCAGTTCAAAATATGCTTTGCTCGTTGTTACCATGCACTCAACCAACTCCAGAAAGTTTAAATAATAACTATTCAATCTCCACATTGACGGAGGAGTCGGTTTTGAAGTTGCGATCATCATGAGTAGGGGGGAGTGATCCGAGATGCCCCTCGGAAGGAACTTCGCCTTGGTTGCCAGGTGCACCACAGGTGCTGGTAAAAAGTAGTCTAGTCGCGATAGAGAGGCGTGTACCCCAGAGTGATAAGAGTATTCCCTCTTCCCAGGGTGCAGGTCACGCCACACATCGTGGAGTGCGAACGCTTCAGCAAACGTTACTAGTTTGGTATGGGTGTTGGGGTCTCTGCTTCGTAGGTGTGTGCGATCTTGTGTTACATCAGCAACATCATTGAAGTCTCCGCCCAGAATCAGGATGTCCGATGTGTTGTTAACCAACAGCAGTGATATATCATGTATTAGGGTGGCTAGTAGTGTGGGCGGGGAGTAAATTTCCAGCAGGGAGATTGTTTTTTCCCATAGCATGCCTGTGACATATATAAACCTGCCCCCGGTATCTTGTGTTACCTTCGACAGGGTGAGAGGGAGCTTCTTGTGCACTAGTATGAGTACACCTCTAGAACCCGTTGTGAAGCCCGCCTGTAACGCTGTGCGATAGTTTGTACGCTTGAAGAATGTATTATTAGTGCCCGCTAGGTGGGTCTCAGTCAGGAAGACCACATCCAGGGCATGTCTGTTAAGGAGCTGGCATACCAGTCTTCTTTTCACACTGTTTCCAACTCCGTTTACGTTCCAGGTTAGGAATTTCAGGGCTCGAGTCGTATCGTTACGCGTGATTAACGGGAATGTGTGGCCGTGAACACTGTTTATATTGCATAAAATGTGTGTGTGGTAACCTGTTTGCCTCTCTGTACTGGATTGTGACCAGAGTGTGTCCGTTGAATTTCGTTCGCTTCCGTGAATGCCTCAATAAGTTTCCCCAACTTTTCAAAATCGCAACAAGTGCTTGAGAATTTAGCACCTTACAAACGTTCCCTCTGTCACCCACACCCCAATCTCCATCCCAACTTGAAGCATCTGTCGCCCGACCAGTAGTTGGAGGCCAACCAACAAATCGCCTCCAACTAGAATCTTAACATTTGAGAGCACTTGTTAAGTGCTCAAGAGTGTCCTATAACAATTTCTATCCCCAACTAATCCCAGATTACACTTAAGCAGTAGATCCGGTGTGGGTATCGCTCCGGTGGGGGGTGGGATTCATCACCAGCAACAGCGCCACTGTGATCTATTCTTGGACATTTTAAGTACGTGTCTTAATGTCTATTTGTTTGCTACCTTTTTTCCAGTCTGCGGAGCTCCCAACTTTTATTTCTCTGCTCATTTCGGCTGTCATTCCTCTTCCCTGCGGCGAGGTGGCGCTTCCTGGTCGTGTGGCGACAGTTGTAATGGTAGTGGTCCTCGTTCGGGCTGGGCCCGGGGGTTTCTATTCCTGTTGCTCTGTGCATTTCTCCCCCTCAATGTGTTGTTCTGCCCACCTTCATGCTTCCTTAGGGTCCGCAAAGTGGACGGTTGTGCCTTTGTGGTAAATTTTTAGCTGGGCCGGGAATAACAGGCCATATTTCACCTTCAGTGCCTGCAATTGTTTCTTTAATTGATCAAACGATTGTCTGGCCTTTTGCAGCTCTCTGATATAGTCTGGAAAAAAGGCAATTTTGGATCCGTTGTAGGTCAATGTGCCTTTAGCGCCTGCTCGTTGGAGCACCACGTCCCAGTGCGCAGAGGGGCACCAGGCACTGTGCACTGGTCTATCGAGAAGAACTTGGAAAACAAGTTTGGTTCAAACATGTCGGTGATCCATTGTCCAAGAACATTTCCATGTCTGGCCCTTCCGTATTTTCTGGTAAACGTAGAATTCGGACACTGTTATGCCTTGATATTCCTTCGCCATGCTCCACTCTCCCTTCCATTGTTTTTAGCCGTGATTGCACACCAGTCAGTTGTTGTCGTAGTTCTCGCAGCCCATCTTCGGCCCCAGATATACGCTGCTCCGCTTCGCTGGATATTAGTTTTTGCAAGTCGTGACGAAGGAGTGAAACATCCATTCTGCTGCCGTCCATTTTTTGTTCCATTGAGGCCCTTCAGTCTGCGATAACGGACAGGACGTCTTTTAGTGATATTGTGCACTCCGTTTCAGCCATAGTGACTTCTTGTTCTTGTAGTTCTCTGCCTTGTGCGACTGGCGTCGTGTATTGAACGATTCTACCTTGGATAGTTAGCTTCTTGGTCTTATTCTTTCCCATGTTAGGCGCTGTCCCCCCTCCAGGCGAGGTATAGGACTTAAGCGTGGTAGTGCTGCGTTGGTCCGCCTCACTGATGTAGTGTTCCAGGCTGTGCGCCAATGCTTGCGGTAGGTCTACTTTGGTGCAGGCCTACAATATCTCCACTCTGGATCTGCCTCAGTTGGACTGTGTGCGTAGTTGCGAGTCCTGGAGATCAAGTCTACAGCCTATCCAGCAGTGATGATTTTTTGGGGGGGGCGGGGGGGTGTGGTTGCTCCTGTTAGACTTTAGGTTCAGTCATTTCTCTAGCACCTGTCGTCCAGAGATGTTCTCTAATCAGGCTGCCGCCGTTGGGTTATAAGGTTTCAGAGCCAGTTTGACGTCGCCATTAGTGTTCACACTTTAAGTTATGCTCAGACGTGACGCACTTCAGGATACGGGTCATCCAGCTAGTCTACTGCGTGTCGAGTGGGAGTGCGGTCTTTCCTTTCAAGGGATTCTCTTTCTTGCATCCACACCGTTATGGGTTGGTTGGACGTCTTCCACTGACTGTGTTGCCGGAGGCGCGGATCATTCGTCGCTTGTGTGTAGTTTATGAATGGGTTGTTTGGGGTATTCAGCGGTCTTTCCGTGGCACCCGTAGTTCTACCCACCCCTGTTTCCTTGTGTCTGTCACCTCGACACCCAGTCTTGCGTTTGGGCGCCAATGGGGGCATGGTATCAGCAGTACAGTCTCCCCTGGTGGTTCCAATGGTATCAATGGTAATTTAGGCCTCACTCTGTCTTGGGTACTACTATTTCGGCAATAGGCACCCCCATGCGTGTTGCACTTCGTGTGTGGTCCACTATGGTGTTTCTGGCGAGAAGTCCAAGGTGCAGCTTCATCGATTTGTTGGGCCCTCTGCTCGTCAGCGGGGAAGCTCAGGATATAAGAGCACGATCACCCTTTTCATTCATGTCTGTCAAAACAATGCAGCGTTGCAGGCGCAGGCACACCGTGGGTCACTTACCGGGTTCATTCAGCACACTCCGCGCTTCAGTCTGCGACCATCTTGGCTTTTCTCCGTCCATATCACGCTGATTTCTTCCACAGCTTATATCTTGGTTGCAGCACCTGGTTTCGAGTCAGTTTTCCGCACAGACATCCTGCACACAATTGCCGCCCCGTAAGGACTTTTTTCACCAGGTTTTCCGAGAATAGCAGGCTATTTTTCAGGATGTTTGTCGGTGGCTGAGAGAGACCCAAGGACTCGCGTCTTCATCGCTCTGCAGTTAGCCACGCCCCCCTATCTTGAAACATTTTTGAGCGGAACTCATATGATTTCTGAGCTACTTGAGAGAAAGGTCTTTGCTATTTCCCCACAAAGCACTTCAGCTCACAGCCTAAGAGCAGACACCTTATTCTGGATTGGCTACTTGCTGACACCAGTAAGTCCAATGGACATTACATTCTTTTTGAAGCATTTAATCCTATTTTGATGCATTTCCGATGGAAAGCGCATGGTGCAATAATAGGTGCTTTTTGGGTTGATTCCAACTGGTTTGTTTTTTCCATTTTTATTTGAATTGTGGATTTTTCCAGGCTTCTAGTATTATCCAGCCCTCTTCAACTCCTTACCTTCTATAGTTAGTGAGTATGAGGAGGCCTTTTCCTCTGCATTAGATATCACATTGAGAATGGTTTTGAGGTATGATATAGGCAAATGCCTCTAAGATAGCCGATAATGAATTTGTGAGGCAGGTACTAGATTGCCTAGCATGGATTTGTGAGGTTACCCATCAGGAGGTGGTGAGGCAGGTAGTTGGTTTTTAAGGTGACTGATTTCTTGGAGAAGGGTGATCAGTCTTAGTCTTGATTTGAGGTAGAGGCAAAAGACAATGGTTCAGCTGTTCCATTCATAATTTATTGCGTGTGTTGTGTAGTAATGTTCATAACGGTGATATTTCTTTATTACAATGTCCTCCTAATTACATTATTTACATGAGTGTAAGAAGCATTCATTGAGGGTTCATTACCCAGTGACAAGTCTTGGAACATAAACATTAAGTGTGGGGCATCTATTTGAACTACTGTGTATTAATGTGTTCTACAAGGTACATATATCTTTGAATAGACACCAACGGTTAATGGATGGTGTGAGCTGTGGTCTATGTGAGGAATTCATGGTGGCAACAGTAAAGACAGACAAGTGATCTTAGTTCAAGGGTGTTTATTAAACTGAATAAGCAAATTGGAAAAATAAATGCCTAATCTAAACCTAAATCTAAGATGGGAGCAAGCTTCGGCCGTCAAATGAAAATTAAGGCAGTCCATGTGGTGTCTTGTCAAATAAAAAAGGGCCAAAACAAAAACCTATTGCCAAACCTCACAACTAAAAACTAAAAGGCGTGTGGGATAGAATTCATAAAAGAGAATTAAGTGTTCACAAATAACATGGCAGGATGTAGTATCCGGTGTCTCCCTTCCGCACGTTTTGAGCATGGGGCAAGGTGGGATCTTTGAGCAGAGCACACTCTCAAGCTTTCCCAGTACGAGACGACAGTTCTGTTGTCAGCTATCAGCGGCCTTGATCGCCAAGTCTCTTCTATCAATAAGTCTCTTGCCTCCGCGGGCCTGCAGTGTTCCAAAATTATTTTTAAAAGTTTCTCTCCAATCGTACTTAGGGACACCATCTGCCGGGCGCAGACCCCGTTCCTTGACCCCTCTTCCGGGCACAGGCCCCTCTCGAATCTCATCCTCCCTCCATCAGGTTCACTATGGCTTTTTATTCCACGTGTCGCTGGGTGATAGTCCCTCACCCCTGGGCCCACCTCTTCCTGGCGCAGACCCCTCTCGAATCTCAACTGTTAGCTTCTGCTCAAAACACTTGTGCCTGTTGCAATCAAAAGTCTTAATATCTTTTTAAACAGACTGTTGACATCCCTCCATCAGGTTCACTCTTGCCAGTGCACACAGTTCCTTCTCTTTTCAAATAGGACGGGATTCATCTCCCGTAGCTTTCAATGGTATGTCAGTCAAAGACTACCAGAGTCTCTCGAGTCCACACGCACGTGGTGGCGGATCCCTCTGCAGCTGGTTGTCCCTTTATGTTTAGAGTTCTTTGAACTTCTCTTAAGTTGCTACATTATGACTTTCATTCAACACAGTTCTGTTTCTCATCAGCTCTCCCCTCGACTCACCGGCTGTGATGAACCAATTGTTTTTTCTTGTATTTGGAGTCAAGGACGGTACCAGGCAGCTCTCTCTGTCCTGCTTATTAGCGCAGGCATGCTCTGTGTACCGTTGGCATCTGCAACACACGCCATCTATTCTTCTCGGTCTTACCATTCCATGCAGGGAGGTTTTGTGGGCCTGCAGTGGAAAGGGCAAGGTCGCTTCTCTCATTAGCGCCCCTTTAGTTTTTGCCGCTTTTCTCCTCCTTTTGAATTGCCGTACTGGGATAGCTGTCTCGTCATGCGTCCTGTCCTGCCTTGCTCATAGTGTGCTCTTGTGCTCCAAATGTTATCCCTGTGGGGAAGGGAAAGGGCCATCAGGCGAATGTGTGATTCTGGCCAATTGCCTGACCTTGCCTGATGCTTGCATCGGGACATGTCAGGTAAACGGCTTTGGTATTAGTCTGTTGTCTTTTGTGACGGGAGAAAGCATTTGTGTCGGAAAAGGGGAGAGGTAGAGTTTCTAAGTATTCTGTGTGGTAGGATGGGGAAGAGGTTTTATATGGAATTATAGCCTTTGTCCTAAGGTGGTAGGTGATTTCGGAAGGCTAAGTTTGGTAGGGTTTGTGAAATGAATGGGGGAGATGGTGGTTTGTCAAAGCAGATTGTGAGTTTGGAAAATAATAGAGAGACATGGAAAAGAATGATCAGGATTATTCGGGTATGTGATTGAAACATATGGATCCTGGGAGATGTTTCCCACGGCACTGGGGTTTGGGTTCTTAAAGGGTTTACCATATGTGGATGGTTTGTTGGCTTTGGATAAGGGAGATTCATTGGGAGGAAGGGGGGTAGATCTGGAGCAGCCTACAAAATCTTGCTGGACTTCAACTACCTCACCTTCTTCCCTGGTATAATAACATGTCTCCCTGGGGTTATTTTCCCAAGCACAACCCTGGGCTCCGCTACCCAGGTGATCTTTCCCCGCTAGTCTGCCTTTAGGGGTGGGATAAGAGAGGGCCAGCTCTTCCCTGGCCACCTGAATAAGGAATTCCCAGGATCTACTTGGGAGAGTAGCTGCTTTAAAAATACTCAGATAGAAGACCGCGCCAAGTTTAGATTTCAAGAACAAATGTGTTTTATTTTTTGAAGTTGCCCTTGTTGATTACGCGTATTTCGGCTTTACTACAACCTTTTTTCAAATCAGGGCCTTGTTTCTAAATAATAATGCAAACTTTGATTGCATGTCCCCGTTATAATTGTCTGTTTGAAGCTTGCCAATAAATGGGTTCAATCTCTTCCGTATCCCTTCTGGCGTTCAGTCGCGTGCGTCTGCGACTCTTTTGAGTGAACGCCAATCAAACTTTGCATTATTTAGAAACAAGGCCCTGATTTGAAAAAGGCTTGTAGTATAGCCGAAACACGTGTTATCAACAAGGGCAACTTCAAAAAATAAAACAAACATTTGTTCTTGAAATCTAAACTTGGCGCTGTCTGAGTATTTTTAAGGCAACTATTTTTGGTAATGGTTTAATTGGCTTTTCTAACCAGAACTCAGTAAGACGCGACACTGTTCAAAGTTCAACAAAAATATTTTCTCCAATCTATACCTGTCGCCTTGACAGACCGGACCTACAACGCCAAAACTATCTAAACTACTTGGGAGAATACCCTCAGGTTTCTCACATCTATCAATGAAATATGTGACATTGGTAAACCTCTCCTGTGTTGAAATTTGAGAGCAGTCGCCTACTGCAGGGGTTGTTGTCTACTCTCTTTACTGTTGCAGTGACAGCTACATGCTTTTCCCTACCCCTACTCCTACCTCAACCCCTGCTCGGGGGCGCGGGGGGTATTATGGACACTCCCCTTGGGGTGCAGGTAAGGCTCGGCAGGTAGGGTGATGCATATCACGTCACTTTGACACCCCAGATGGGACATTGCTCACCTTTCCTACAGCCAAACAATATTCTCCCTACCTGGCTACTGAAGAGGGGGCAGGGGGGCTGCTTCAAGCTATCAAGCTAGGAGGCATAAAAACACTCTAGTGAAGAGCATAGTGTGACAAATACGCTTGACAGCTATCAAGCTAAAAGGTATTAGAAAGGCTAAACCACATGATGATTCCCTATACCGGTGAACTGCTGCTGTACGGTAACCAGGTAGTTACAGAAAAGAGCTGTTAGGAGTGGCCGTGCTTGGAGTATTGCCATGGGAAACCCTGTTCACATGAAGACACCTGGTACCAAGCCAGGGGAAATGCTCGAGACCCTTCATATTAGGACGGATCTAGATTAAATAAAATACACACCCTATGGGTATCCTGAAGTAGCCCTGCAACAGGTAGATAACTAGTACTGGTTTCAGGGTGGCTTGACATACCCCACCACAAGGGCTATACATGGACCACATTCTTAGGTAGCACCCAAACAGGGGGGCAAATGGCCCATATAACAGAGCACTATGACATTCTGATATATATATATATGATATGAAATGGCTTTTGTAAAGCGCCTATACACAAGTGTTTTAAGGCGCGACGAGGTAAGGAAGGGGGAACAGAGGGAGGGCAGAGACAATGATCTTCCTAGGCCAAGTGACATTGAGATCGCGCAAGTGCAGGGGGAGGGGAAGACTGCCAGGGGAAATGGGGAGGTGGCAGTGCTGTACATGGGATCACAACAATACCAAATGTGCGGCCAGCAGGTGGCAGTTGCAAGGGTAAGTGCAGACAGCAGGTGTCCAAAAGTGCAGGTAGGAGGTCTGTAGGGTTACAGATACAGACCCTGGTGTAAGGGTTGCTGGTAGGCAGCGCGGTTGTGCAACTGGGCAGGCAGGGACCAGGGCCTGAAATCATAGGGTAGCCAGGTGACCAGTGTGGTATCGGACAGGAAATCAGCAGGGGAGAGTAAGAGAGAAGGCAGAAGCAAAGAAAAAGGTCTTGAGGTGCTTCCGGAACCGGAGATGGTCCTCCGTAAGTTTCAGAAAGGAAGGGAGGCTGTTCCAAAGAGAGGCCCTAGCCGAAGAAAGATCTACCACCAACTTGTTGCTTGGAGAAGCGACTGACCCAGAGGGAGTTGGAGGAGTGAAGAGCTCGAGTAGGAAGGTATTTGCAAAGAGAGAGTTGGAGGTATTGAGATCCCAGGCCCCAAAAGGCCTTGTGGCCAATGCAGAGGGTCTTGAACTTAATCCTTGCAGCCATTGGGAGCCAGTGCAGAGATTTCAGTGCTGGAGAGATACGATCCCTGGGCTTGAGGTCAAAGACAAGTCTCGCAGTCCTGTTCTGGATGAGTTGCAGAGGGCGGAGAGTAGAAGCAGGCAGATTAAGAAAGATGCATTAACACACAGTGAAACGGATTACCCCTCTCTCCAGCCTGAATAGCGCACTGGTGCCACAACATATAAAACCTAATTTAAAGTATAATCAAATTTTACAAACAAAATTTATCTCAGCCACGAGACAGTGGACATACAAAATGTATCCAAAAATATAACTATTATACATCAAATACACACATATATACAAACATAACACCTCAAAATCCAGTTTAGGAAAAAGCTCTAGACCAGAATTAAGTAGTCCATCAAGTTCACTACATATGTTCAGAAAAATTCTTAGTTTAACAAATCATTACAAAAAAATCATCAATCAACCAATAAATAAAACTCAGTAGATTGGGGTTCTAATTATGCTGTTGTATAATACTTCATCCTCACTTATCATGGATGACAAAAACTATATCTATAGTATAGGTTCCAAAAAAATAGACAAATTACCTATAAAATTCATAGATGACAAAAACATTTTTATTCTTTATTCATCATATAATAAAACAAAACTTAGTTGTCTCAGAGGCATATGTTGGCTTCTGATCGGTAAAAGACTTAGTTCCTAGTCTTAAAGATGGTCAACATTTTTCGGCCATTACAATCACAATTAGACACCATCTCTAGTGGCATTTTAGAACAAATTTCTTTGGCCTTCTTCAGGACAAACTATTTCTTGTATTGAAGCATATGTCTTGTATACCCCATTTTTCAATCTTGGACGCGTACTACGTTCAGGGTGTGAGCACTTTGATCCTTTCACATATCTTTTTTAACAAAGGAGGGGATTTCTTGTTATCCTTTTCTTAGAGGGCTTCCTTTTCCCTTTTGAGCAGAGAACTTTATGATTTCACACTGTACTCCGTAAACCGTCTCCGCACGTAGCTTCTTTTTTTGTGTGAAGAGGAACGACCACCTGTGTGTTTCACGTCTGCCGCATGTCCGTTTTTGATTTTTTGTTTGGTTGTTTGCCGAGCTTCTGGCGACTTTTGTGTGTTCCGTAGCATTCAAAAGCGAAACATGTCGGACTCGTCTGAAATCACAAAGGGCTCCGCTCAAAAAGGAAATGGAAGCCCTCTTTACCAGCAATCCCGAATCCCAACTAGTGGAAGGGGTAGACGAAAGGCCAGTAAGTTCAAGACCCATCAATCGCTGTCGAGAAGGTGTCTCACGTGCTAGTCCCTGGGGATCCGCCATCCATGTGACCAGGACACGGCCATCGCTTTTGTATCCAGTTCCTGTCGGTGGACCAGTGCAGGAGGATCACCTGGATGAGGGGTCTTTGGGGAACGGAAGTCTGACACCGGAGGATGAGACCCAGTAGGCCCTTCCTTGCAACACCTTCTACCCATCCTACCTGGTAGGATACCTAGGAACTCAACCCTCTCTCCCCTTTACCGACACAAACACTTTCTCACGGACAGTTCACTGTGAGCGACAACGGAATAACCCCAGATCCGTATACCTTGGAAAGCAAGAAACCGAAGACCAGGAAGTAAGGCTGATCAAACCTGCACAATGTGTCAGAGGTACCGTAGCTCTCCTGCATCGATAACCAAGGCGGGGAGAAACTATTACTGCCGTGGTACTGTCCTTGGCTCCTACAACAAATCAGTGGCAGAAAAGACTGAGCAGCCTGTGAGTCGGAAAGACTGATACCAAACCAGCTTGTGTTTTTAAACATGGTTGCAAGCTGCAATGTTGTACAAAGAGAACAGTATGCAAGGTGTTTTGGATGAGCGACGCAAATAAAATTGGAAGTCAAAGGAAATAGCTGAACTTTGTAATTGAACTTTGGGAGGCCAAAAAACGATGCCATACACAGAGTGGTCCGGCGCCACAAGGCTGCTCATTCGAATGTGTTAGTTTTCCAACTGATGCGGAGCGTGAGAAAAAGAAATATTGAGATCGAAGTGATCATGCTACGGGTCAAGCTAAACCCTGTGCACATTCGAAAGTCTTTGATAGTTTAATATACGTCACAATTGGTCCGTGCCCGGCTGAGGGAGACTTACCGAAGAAAAGAAAGGCATCTCAGCCTGGCAGAGGGGGATCCGAGGTAAACAGTCACCCGAAAAAGAATTCTCTGAACCTTGTTTTGAACGGAATCTGATCCTTATACTCAAAGCAGATGCAGTCATTTTATATGGAATAGACTTGTGTCTTGTGAATCTGGAATCCATCTCAGACCAGACACAAGGATGAAATTGGAAACAAACCCTCAGGCTAGCTCACTCCCTACCCAACGCACTACTACCAAACGAACTGGACATCATATCATATTGTCGACAAGATATAATTGGAGACTATTAAACAACTTTGCCAAAATGATCTCACTCCCAAGAAACTTACTGTATGAGGACATTATTACCAATATGATCAAAGAGGGAAATCCACAGTCAATAATGGCATACCATGATAAAATGAATGTACTTCTAAAAGCCATTGATGCAAATGTCGATGATCTCCGAGAGGGATTGGTGTCAGACCATAGTGTGTCTCGGGAAATATAAGGAAATAGCACGGTTTATTACCAAAAGAGCTCCACGCCAAGTCTATCTCACCCATTTTCCTTGATACAGGGCTTGTGATCTGTACCTATGATTTAAACTGAATCAGCTACATACCAACAGAAAAATCCAACACTTGTCAAATTTCATGCATGGAGGCCCCCAGGAAGCCTGTCGATGGTAAGCAAACTGAAACACTCAAACATTTGATTTTGTACTGCAACTATTTCATTATGCACTGAAAAAAATTCTTAGGCAGAGAAAACATTGGTTCTACGGTCTTTGAAAGGGAGTGGCTCTGGACTAGTTGCATGTGGGGGACGAGCACAACTCTAGTATTAGCACTGACTCGCTTACTAGACATGTTAACAAAGAGATTCTGGGTAAAACAAAGCCAGATTAGCAAAGAAATGCCTGTTGGTCTATGGCTGGTTTGTTCACTAGAACTGTTAGAACTCACTAAGCATGATTAGCCTAACATCATATAGGCACAATATGAGCAATAGCCATACTCTGGTAAAGTCCATGAATGGTTAAGCAAGCCAATCTCAACACTGGAAATACAGAAGATATTGGACAGATAAATCGAGCAAGTCCATTATGTGTCATTAGCTGAATAACTATTCTGACCAGTTAAATTGCCTGTTTATCAAATTGACGAATGCATGGGAATATAATCAACTCAGTATCGCACACATAGAACACATGTGGCAGACAGGGTAAATAAGGGCAATTATGTACTAAAAGACAATAAATGTTGTGATAAAAATTAAATGGTCGAGTACCAAACTGATCAATATATTTGCTCATATGTCTCTTAAATAAGTCAATGTTTTAGAAATATTAGCGACTGTACATTTGCACACCTTGCTCTTTGCACAGTATTGTACGTAATGACATGGAGTGTCATTCTAGAGGTGAGGGGCTGTGGTGTAGTTGGCCATGAACTTTATTTTAAACATGTACTAAAAAGCTTAGCAAACGTTGTGTCCAAGTGAGATGATCGAGTATTAAAATCGATAAATGTATTTGTCCATATGTCTCTTAAATATTCTAATGTTTCAGAAGGACTAGCGATTGCACATTTGCACATTTTTTGCTCTTTGCGCAGAATTGTTTTTAACAACATCAACTGTCATTGTTAAGAGGCCAGGGGTTGCGGTGCAGCTAGTTATGAACCCTATCTCAACTTTGCAATTTTGAAACTCATTCTTTCTGGAACTAACAACTTTTTTAAATATGAATGATAAATTATGTTAAAATATGAGATTTTAATATTTAAAATGTTCATATGTTTAAGGGTCCTTTTTGACAATTGTATTTATTTAAATGAATGTTGTAAAAGTTTGTAAATCAAGCTAAAAAACATTGAAACTAAATTAAACAATAAAAAAAAAAAAAGGATCTGAGCACGGAAGAGGGGGATCCAAGGTGAACACCCAGATTGAATACTGAAGTGAACGTTTGCGTGTTGTTTCTGGTACAGCATGCCCTCTGCATCAAGAGACTTGTGAGAAGTAAAGAGACATGGACGCAGAAGGTCCTGAACTGGGAAAATGAAACTGTATCCTTGTGCTGCAGAAGCTAGAGTGTATGCTTTGCTCGAGTGACCCGCCTTGCCCTGTGCTGAAAACATGGGGAAGGGAGGCCAACGGCCCGAGCATCACGACATTATTTTGTAAACACTTCTTTCTTTTTCATGAACATTACCCCAAATTATTTGTAAATTAGTGGTAAGGATTGGCAATAGTTCTTTTTAGTATTGGTTATTTTATTTTGACAAGACCCCACTAGGACTGCAATATTATTTGATGGTCGTAGCTTGCTCCCATCTGTAGGTTTAGATGGGCGTTTATCACACCCTTGTGCAAGTCAATAAACACCATTGAACTGTGGTCACTTGTGTCTGTCTTACTGTTCATACCAATCCTTCCTAACATAAGCCAACCCATTTCCATACGATAATGAGAGATGTGATCAAATTTCCTTAAACCATTGGCTGTTCACAGATCAGTTTTGTACGGCTTGGCGTTTTAATAGTGATTTTTTTAAAAAGCCCACATAGGCTATAAGGCAATAGAAGTCTATAAAATACTACTGCCTGGATTAGAATCTCGAGTTGGCTCTGGTCTAGAATTTTATTTAACTAATTGATGCTGTAAAGTTGGAAATGTACATTTTTAACTACTGCATCCATTTTTGGTGATAAAGTAAGGTTTGTCAAAAAGTACACCCAGGTTCTGGGCCACTGAGACTAGAGCATGCCCAAGGCTAGACGGCCAGGGGAACAGAAGTGGAAGTTCAGTAGAGTTACCTCAAGTCTGTCATGTGGGAACTTGCTGGTGGGCTGTAAAGGAGGTGTACCCCAGTACGTGGTGTTTCATCCTCCCACATTCCAAACCCCCTGTCCCAAAGTTATGCAGGGAAGGAGGAGTTTATCCTTTGTTTCATTGTCAGAGCGCTTCTTTCACTTTTACAATGCCATAATCATGGCCTATACATTTCAGTGAATACAAGAGGTCAAGAGCAATGTTGAACCATTTCCTCCTCACCGGACAATTGATATTTTAAATTTCCATATTAGCATCCAGTTCAGGAGAACTTACTCCAGTATTGGACATGATACTGATGTAAACTGTTGGGTACGTAATAGGTGGGCTGCAAACGAGCGAGACTACAGAAGTACCTTTGGATCCCTTTCCATGCAATGGGCGAACAACAGTAACACTATGCCTTGAAGTGGTTTCGTTTTCATGTCAACACAGACTATTTTCAACATCAGAGGGGTATCCTTTGCTGTTGACGAATACCTTTCCCCCTTAACTTGAAATCCATCAACTAGGTCTTGGACATGGCTTAGTTTGTGACAATAGTTGAGCTATTGACAGGAAGTCTTGCTTTCTCGTTGACACTGCTGCCATAGACTGTGTGGTCATGGATAGTCTGGTTGAAAGAATGCTCCTTATACCCACTACACTTGTGGACAGATCTGTCGACTGAGTGGGTACAGTTCTCTATACTTTTCTCAGTCATTTTAGGCATGGTGACCTTCACAACCAAAGAATGTTTAGCTGGGGTGTCAAACACTTCAGTCTGTCTTACAAATTCTTCTGGCAGAAGGACTTGCCTATAGCAGAATCCTTAGGAATGTGATCTGGGTGCAAACATTAGATGCACTCTTCAAGAGAAAACAAAATCAAGTTGCAAGCTAGTATCCAGAATAAAAAGTCACACTTACCCTCAATTGTCAACATACATAGCACACAATTTCTTATTTGCCAAGAGTCAATTATCGCCCTCCAATTTAGGTTTTAGAAAAAAATGCATGTAGCTAGCTCCTTCTCCCTACTAATTTCACCTCAGTCATATTCTGAGGAGGTCTGAGAGCTGTATTCCCTAAATGACTATAGATGTATGTAAAACAGAAGCAAGTGATTACAAAGACATTTCTGTGTTCCCTTTTAAAGGTTACAATCGGGTATCACAATTTCATGATGCCATGTTATGAAAATACATGAGAAATGTTTTGAAAGTTTCTGTAGAATCTGGAAAGGACTCTAGCACATAATGTGTGAGAATCAAAAATGGCCTCTTGAAGCACAGCCTAACCACTGCATTGGTCAAAGAGCAAATTACCCAAAACGACTTGGAAATCGACAGTCCTGTTTGTTACAAACATCAGGTAAAAAGGATTACTACTTAATGGCACAAGGTTTACTGGTATGGTGTAGCACTTACCTTTGGTAATACGTGTTGGAGTTGAAGTACTAGGCTTGCTTTTTGACTCTGTGGAAGGCTCAGTCTTATACATGGATTCATCCTGACAAAAGCCTTTTTCGATACTGTCAAAGAACCATTGGATAGACACACAGTGCACGTTCCATTTTCTTGCACATTCATATTTCTGACCTGTTTTTAATTAAAAGAGAAATATGTCACTAATTAAAAACACTAAGGAGAGTGCTTGGAAATACTGCCATAGCAAAGCACCCACAAAAAGTGAAACCTAAATCCCACTGGTCACAATTTAAAAGCAACCAATACATTTGAAATAACTGGTCTGTAAACATGTATTCATTCTCAACAGTTCACCTCCATTCCTAAAGCCTGTATCATTCTTCAAATCATATGCCCGACTGTGCACGTGTGTGGGGAGAGTCCAGGGAGGTTACAGCTGGTCACATCTGGGGCACAGCCGAAAGTTCTTTTACAAGAAAAATAATATATTATTCACTATATTCATATTCTCGATAAGTACAAAATTACAAATATTTTATTTGATTTCAAGGATATTCAAATATTGCATCACAATTTTACTTACAATTATTTTGTGTTGGTATAATTTGTATTCACTTACAGTTTGTATACACTTTTATCCCGTGCAAAGGAAAGGTTTGGCACACTGTTAGACCAGTTTCAAAATCAAACAAAATGCATACGTTGATATCTTTTATGGGATTAACTGAAAGCCTATGCATTTTGTAACATCTCTGCATAATATTCCCCCAAGTTTCCATAGACTTCCTCATCAGATGGAGCAGAGTGAAATGACTGGAAAAGGAACAGTATGTATGGAGTGCAGGTCTGGAAAGGCTGATTATCTAAAGTGCCAAAAAACTACTGGAAGTAGAGAATAGCACAACAGTTTTCACTAAAAACAGTTCACATTTCTAGCCGATAGTTGCTGTGAGGTATATGTCTGCGCAACGGGAAATACCCGAATCTCCAATGGAACCTATAGCAAATCAATCAGGCTTAACTGCAGGAGAGGGGAAGGCAGGGAGTTACAATTATCCCCAATAGTCACAGCCAAGAATACACCAAGGTGGGATACTGAAAAATACACACTTTATTTGTAAGGTCGCATATATTTATGAATGGAAAAGTGCATACTCAGGTTACACAACACAGAGCATAATGTGCTGATAGAAAACAATAAAATGGCCAGCTAAGGCCTAACTTGCATGTTACTCTAAATGTAAACCCATACCTGGTTACAGACTCAATACATCATTACATATAGAATTCTAGAAGTTAGTTAAAGAGTAGACCCTTAGACAATACCACACACAGTAGGAACCATCATGATCATGATCCAAAGGTACTACACACAACATACGTACAGCTTTCCTACATAGCATATACATTACATATGCACACCATTCAGCTATATCACTTAGAAGTAGTAGATAGGGGAGAACAATTTTCGAAACAGCCAGGAGACTGCTAGCTGTGCCCGAAGGTGGCATACGCAGCAACACTGTCTGCAAGACGTAGCAGAGCCAGGAGGAAGACTGCCAATGGCACTGGATGCCGGAGTAGCAAAGCCGAGCTCAAAGCCGTGGCAAGAAGGGATGCCGCAGGAGGCAGCGTACGCAGCAACACCAGCTGCAGGGTGTGGCAATGTTGTACATGACAAGGGGGTGCTGCATCAACCACAACCCCGGCACAGCTACGGCAGACCATGCCTGCAGGAGACCGTGCGAGGAGTAAGCAGCCCTGCTAGGCCACCAGGGAGTTTGTTTTTAAATAAAGGCCTCTAGACCGGTCTTGCAAACTCCACTAACCCTCCAGATACCTTTTCATTGTTAAACAATGGCCTCTCAATGGCTTACTCCATATAGGGATATCATTATTACACTAAAAGGCCCATGGTGGCCTATATTCAACGTCCCTGGACCCCCATCAGGGTCCATATTGGAAAGAGGTGGGGTTTACACACCCTCACATGGCATTCCCCTGTCACACACCCTGGAGACAAGTGATTGGATAAGGTAAGCGGCCAATCCTGGGACGGGTATGTAAAGGTGTGTTAGAATGGTTGAGTGTGGGTTAGATGGGTGAGGACAGGAGGTGGAGGCCAACCAAGAGATAAGAGGAAGGGAGGAGTGTGGATGCTATTTGAGAGAGGAGTGTTTGTGGAGTGTTTCAGAGTAAGGTGTGTGAGGAATAGCATTAGAGTAGAGGTAGTAGTAGTGGTATTAGATTTAGAGATAGTTGTGGGAAGAGGAGTGAGTACTATTGGGAAGTGGTAGCGACAGTATTGAAAGTGAAAATATCGAGTGAGAGAGGTAGTAATTGTAACAGCAATGAAGAATAAGATTGGAGCGACGACAGGTAGTAGTCGAGTGGTAGCGTTAATAACGGAGTAGGAATATTAGTAGAGGAAGATTAGTAGGAGTGACAGGGAGAGGAAGAATAGTAGTAGAAAGTGGAGAGCAAGACAGACTATAGCAAAAAATAGCAAGAGGCAAGGAAGTAGAGTGAGAGACAGGATACAACAGAGGGGTAGTTGTAGGCAAGATCGATAGTTAGAACAGGAATAAGATTAGGCGTAAGATTAAAGGATGGAGGTGGAAAGGCAGAGAGAGAGATCGGAGGGATAGTGACGTGGTGAGAGGAGAACATCTGAAAGGACCAGTATTGTGAAGGGTCAGGTACAACGGTGTGAGAGAAATTATAGTGACACCGGGTGGAAGAAGGCATCATCCCCAACTCCCTAGAAGACTAATTGATTAAGGTCAGGAAAAGTTAGAAAACCACTAGGGAGTTAATCAGCCAACGTTTTAGGAGAACCACCACAAGTGTAGGGCATCAGAAAAGATGGCCAGGTGTTACCGTTGGCAAGCACTAACATCCCCATTAAGGATGACGGGACTAAGGAAGTGGGAACGACTGGGGAAAACAAGAGACAGGGCCGGCCCTAGCGACAAACCACTCGGTGAACCCGGTAGGCCCAAAATACTTTTTTAAAGAATCTACAGCCAATCTATCTGTAAATCATCACTAAAAAGAAGTTTGGGTTTACTAACCGAGTCAGCATGGTTCTTTGAGGCGCATCGCACAGTATCAGAGGATATTTTAGCAATTGAGAATATCAGATCAGGATGTCGTGTAGGCCCAAAGAGATGCCCACAAGTTTACAGCTGGAACCATGCTCGATGAGAAGATGCACCACAGCAGTGCCAGACGTGCCAAGGTATTCAGGTATTGCAGGCCTGTAAGGTTGCAGCACTTTGTGGGATGGCTCAAGCTGTAGCTGGTCTCGAGACTGGTTAGACCCACGAGTCCAAGGGAGGAAGTCGTCCAGTCTGGATCTTCGGAATGGTTCTTCAAGTGGTCGGACTCTAGCTTCAGCATCACCTTTTATACAGGAACCCGGCCAATCAGCAGGCATGCCACACTCAAACTTTGGGTGGTGGTTGTCCCAGCCAGGCACCCATCTAGAACTAGATCCAAGCAGACACATTGGAGGACAAAGGCCTGAGGAGTTTCAGTGTCCCCACAGCTTCCTGTCTCACACTCTCACACACACAAACACCAACTCCCCCCCCACCCCTCCCATGTGAGCAGGACTCCCCGCCCCCCCAGCACAGCCCCCCCAACCAGGTTAGCAGAGAAAGGCTCACAAAACGGCAAGCCATCGTGTATTAGTGAAAAGGGAGGACAGCCGCCGTTTTAGGTCAATGATGACCCATGTGTCCTTTACTGCAGCTGCGACAGCAGCCTGCGTGTACAAATCACGAAAAGTTGATAGAAGAGATCCACTGCCACCAACCATTCAGATAGACTTGCCACTGCAACTAGAAAGTTACAGGAGAAGTGAGAAAAGAAATACAGTGTATTCTCTCAGCCCTCCACATAAGGCGGGGTGGGCTGACCTATCAAAAGAAAAGCATAGGTAGGAAAAAACAGTCACCCTATCCTGGTAAGATACAGGAAAATAAAAAAAACAAACATGGAACGCCAGAGGAGCTTCCAGCAACACTGAACAGAAGGTGCTGAGTTCTGCAACAGTAAAATACAGACGCCTCAAAAAGATGGAGGAAAGCAGACTTCATCAAAGATAACCAAAAGGGTCCCAGAATCACATAAAAAGAATGGGTGAGTGAGGAAAAATGTTCAGGAGAGTTAGAAAAATATGCAATAGCCCAGCAAAAAGTGTTGGGGAACTCACCAAGTGGGGAGATTACACACAAAATGAAAATTCTCCCTAGCAAGGGTCTCACTGGAATTATTGGTGTTGTTCCGTTTGGACTCACTGTAGCCCTAGACAACTCTCAAAGCATTCCTGAGTGTAAGCCGTGCTGCTCCACTACCTTACCTTAGGGTTTGGCTAAAATCGCAGTGTCTCCCTGTTCACCAGGGACTCCCAAAATCAACCATGTGGGTAGATTTTGGGAGTCCATCTTAACCGCCAACCTCAACCCGTCCGATAAAAAGACCAGGAAGTCTGCTAGACCACCAGCAACATGAACATAAAGTCGCAGCGTTCGCTGAAGATATGCTCCTCATGATCAAAGAGCCCGACACAACACTCCCAGGGATTTTGTGGGAACTTAAATCTCTTTGGGGAGGTGGCAAGGTTAGAAATCAATGACCACAAGTCGGAACTGTTACATTTGACTGCTCCATCGGACAAAGTTCAGGAATTGCAAGGTGCGGTAACCTATAGCTGGGCAGAAGTCGGCATTAGATACCTGGGGATGCAGATCACCAGCTCGCTGGACTCTCTTTCCCGAGCCAACTCTCCGCCTGTAGCGGAAAAGCTGGATCAATTGTTGGCTGACTGGGGACCCTGGTCTACATCTTGGCTGGCGAGGATAAATATCCTTAAAGTTGTGATTTTGCCAGAAATTCTATATTACTTCATAGCCCCACCAGTGGCGGTTCCCCAGGGTTTCTTCAGGACCCTTCAAAAACACATGCAGTCATTTATTTGGAACCAAAACCCAGGGTAGCTATCCAGCTGCTAATGGCCCCCAAAAGCAAGGGAGGTTTGGGAGCGCCAAACATCTGCTTCTACTACCTCGTGGGTCACATCAAAGTGATCCGGGAATGGTTCACGGGCGATCGCACAAAAGTCTGGTGTAGGATGGACAAAGCAGTTGTGGGCTCGCCACTGAAAGAGGTATTATGGCAACTGTAAGGGAGGCATGGTATCACAAGTATGACACTGTCACGAGAGGTACAAGTTTCAAAACCTTTATTCAATTCTTGGGGTTTGGAAAAAAAACTCCTACTTTGCCCTATAGCTATGATGGGAATAGTTTCGACCATCTAATAATAAGGAAAACACAGTCCTAATCAGTCTATGTCAAATCAAAATGGCCTATACTAACGAAACCTAATGCCTGCCCTATCTCGTATACAAAAAGTGGGTAAAGGGGAATATGTATGCAAATGAAAGTCAGTGTTATAACATAGAAGATCAAGGTGGCTGAGTCGGCTCTCCTCCCCACGTTGGACAGCATGAATTAAGGCGGGCCTTCATAAGCACAATGACACTGTCTCAGGTTATCAAAAAAAAAAAGGCAGTTCAAAACGTGGGTCGAGGCCCGCTTGGACTTCAACGTTAAATTCACTTATTGCAGTTTGCCAGAAATTCTTTCACAGTTCAACAAAAGTTCACATAGTCTGTCGGGCTGGGACCTTTCAACAAAAAAAGTACCCGATTCAACGCCACGTAGGTCTCCCTCGGTCAGGCACGGACCTCGCACTCACAGCACTTGCAGGGGTTCCCTTCCCCAAACTTTATCCACATTCGTTAGGGGTTCCCTTCCTCTATCTTATTTCATGTTCCAGGTCTCCCTCGGTCAGGCTCGGACCTTTGACGGATGTCGGAGACCTCTGCAGGACCACTTCGACCTTTACGTTCTCTCCCCCTTCTGGTATTTGGCCCACTGTCTCTTGATCTCTGCAATTCCATGACACAATATACAAAGTTCAAAGAGATATTTTCTCTTAAATAAAGCAATCACTCATTCAGCTTCCCTTTTTTAACAGGGTTGTTCAAAGTTTGTTCACTTTGTCGCTTTTTAACAAGGCATTACACATCTCATGGAGACTTACGAGTAGGCTACTTCCTTTCGCCAGACCACTCAGATACTCTCTATCACTGGCTTCACAGTTATCGGGATCTTTAAAGTTCACTACTGATTTGCTTTCTTTCTTGTCTCATTAGCAGGTGCACAACCTTCAATTGTAAGATACACTGTTGAAGCTTCAAACTTTCCTTGACACAAACCAGCCTTGCATGTCTTTCGCTAACCCAACGGTTGTGTCCATTCCTTTACATTCTTTTCTTTTCTCTGTGGCTTTGATTGGACTCTGATGGCCTCGCCTTCCCAACTCTGCTGTTCACACGGAAGCATCGTTGGCATCCTTGAAACACAAAGCAGGCTTCTTCATGTCTGGGTTTTGGCTTTCTCTGAGTAACCGTCACGGTTTCCCGGAGGCAATGACCTCCTGCAGGGATCTTCGGGGGCTCTCTATCACCGCTCCAGTCCTTCGATCGGTCATTCTGCTGCAGTGAGCTCGCATTTGCTCAGGAAGACCTGCTCCTTCTTGCGTCTCGCCTTGGTCATAGTGTGTCTCTATATTCCACCTTTTATCGGTGTGGCGGGAGCTAACAGGTATCAGATGTATGTGATTATGGTCAAGTGCCTGACTTGATTAACAGGACATGTCCAATGAGCCATGTACGGGTTAGCCTCTTTACTCTCAGTCGTTCTCTTCCTCCGTCCAGTGTTTATGTAGAAAAGGGGAGGTGGGGGGAGTTGGGACGTTGGAGAATCCCAAAAAATAGGATGGGGTTTGGGCATGGGAAAGGGGGGGGGGATACTGCATCTCACCATTGGTTGCCTCGCCCCACTCTTTCGAAGATCCCTCACCCACGTGATCCTCCTGCACTGGTCCACCCCCAGGGTCTGGATTCAAAGGCGATGGCCATGCCTTGGCCACCTAAGAGAGAGATCCCCGGGGACTAGCAAGTGAGACACTTTTTGGTTTCTCACACAACTTAAGGGGGACAGGCATCAAATATGTATCTAAGCTGGATAGCGGCCCTGGCGGGGGAATCATTGGATGTGCTGGTGCAGCGGGTGAACTTGACCACCTTGCCCTCGCTGCTGACGTCTTTGTCAAGGAATCCCCAGTTCTCGCCAGGTAGGGAAAGGGGAGCTTTCAGCAGGAGTCCTCTATTGCTGACTTATCACTTGCACTTTCTTTCTTCTCCCTCGTCTGGCTCCTGCCTGGACTTAAACTTCTCTTCTTTTTCCCCTTTCTCTCTGGTCTCCTCTTCCCCTTTTTATGCTTCGGATCACTTCTTTCTCCCCTTCTCCTTCCCTTCCTTTCTGTTCCTCCTCCTTTATGCGTCGTAATCTTTCTTCTTTTGAATCCCCATCCTGCCTCCCATCAGTGTGCTCTTTCCTTCCTCCAATTTCGCTCTTCTCCACCCTCTATCCTGACTTAGATACCAGTACCCTACATTCTTCTGTACAATCAGTTTTGGGCTCTACTTTTCGTTAACATCCTTTCTCCCCAACTTGTTAAAACTTTGCAGCCTTGGCTCACTTGTAGTCTTTTCCCTTTGACATAGCTTGCGTAAAGCTGAGTGGTTCTGGAAAAACTCTCACTCCCCTTCCCATCTTGCTACACTCGCAATGCTCTACCTCTTATTTTGATTCTGCCGTAGTTATTAATAAGAAATCTTACTTCTCTGAACGTACACTTTCTCCATCTCACCACACTCGTCGTCTCCATCAGTTTCAGCACAGTATCCTATCTCCAAAATCCCCTGATCCCTATGCATTCTCACCCCTTACCTTCCTCTGATTTTGCAAATTACTTTATGTCTTAAGTAGCTAATCTACGCTTTGCTATTACTCCCTCTTCCTTTCCCTCTGCCCCTCTTCCTCCATCACCTAACTGTTTTGCATGTTTTCTCCTCTTACAGATCTTGACACTTCACCTGTTAACTTGTGCTCATCCTACTATTTCTCCTTCAGACCCTCTTCCTTCCTCTCCTATTTCTCAAGTATATGCAGATCTTCTTCCTCATCTTACTTCTCTTAATGCCTCTTTTGCATATTCTTGTTTTCCTGCGGCTTTTAAGCATGATCTCATTCTCCCTATTCTGAAGAAACCTTCACTTGATCGGTCTTTCCCGGGAAATTTCCATTGTATTTCTCTTCTACCCTTTCTCTCTAAAATTCGTAAACAAACCGCATATAACAAGGTAACCAGTTACTTGAGTCTCCATTCAATTCTTACACCCTAGCAGTTTGGTTTCTGCCAGTCTCACTCCACCGAAAACGCTGTTCATGTTTCTAATTCTCTTCTCACAGCCCGCCACTCCAAGCTTTCTTCTATTCTTATTCTTCCTGATCGGTCTGTGGGGATTGACACTGTGGACCACTCTCTTCTCATCTCCTCTTTTAATACTTTAGGTATTTCTGGGTCTGTTCTTGAATAGTTTCGCTCTTATCTTTTACAGTAGACTTATTCTGTCACTTGGGCTGGACACTCTTCTTCCTCAGCCCCTCCCTCTTCTCTATGGTGTCCCCCAAGGCTCGGTATTTGTCTCTCTATACTGCTCCTCTTTGTACCCTTATCTTCTCTTACCATCTCTCCTTCCACTTTTACACTGATGACACCCATAGCTTTCTCTCCTTCTCTTCCTTCGATTTTGCTTTGCACTACACTGTCTCTAACTGTCTTAACTGTTCATAACTGGATGTCTTCCCACATCTTAATCCCTCAAAAACTTTGTTTTTCCCCTCTCCTGCTATCTCTCTTACACCATCCCCTCCCTCTCTTTTCTGGAGATTCTACACTCAAAAGCTAAAAGAAAGGCATACATCATTCTGTTGGGGGTGGCGATGCTAGTGGTGACGCACAAATGGAAACAGAAAGATGCCCCCACAGAACATGAATTGATTGGTAAGATTTGGAACTTTGTTGCCCCAGAGTTGGTGACCTATTGGATTCAAAGGGACCACCAAAAGTTTGTCAGGCCGTGATATTGTCCTGCAATGTCTACAAATGGACTCACATGCTGCATGGAGCCCGAGGAAAATACATTTGTTGGGGTTGGTGTGAGCACTCACCCCATAAGGGGTGGACCGTTCAACGGATGCTCTTTGGAGACATGGCTGATACATCTAAAGGGAGGTGAGAAGGGTGGGGGGGGTTCATTCGGAGCAAGAGTCCACATATTGAGTGGTGCGAGAGTTAGCCACTCACAGAGACTTCAGAGCGAGAGCCAAAGTGAAGTATAGATGGGCTTGTGGGGGGGAACAGGAATGGTTGAGTTTTGGTTGTCATGTGTTGGTCGGGGGAGGTGTGGAAGCGAGGCGGGAGGCCCAGAAAGGATAAAAAGCTAAGAGCTTCCACTGAAGTTTGTATTAACATCACTATAGGCACTCATTACCACTCATACGGGTACATCAAAAATTATGTATGTAATGCGGTCAGACAGAAGGGTAGGAGACCAGCAAAAATATACTATCAATATAAATATGAGTTAAAAAATGTGATGCTTTTTTATTACATCAATTCACATTAGGACGATTACACTAAATGCTACTAGAAGACGAAACACAAAGTTTTACCTTTAGCCTCTTGCACAATGAGGTGGGTGCATTCATTCATCTTCAACTGCCCTGTATATTGACCTCCGTGTTTGCCTGTGAGACGCTGCACTTCTTTCCTGTCCAGACTGCTTAAACCAGTCACACAAATGGCACATCCACGAAAAATAGGGCAAACATGCTCTTCAATATTCACATCTGTATAACTGATCATACTGCAAAAGAGAATTAGAGAATGAAATGCACTTAAGTGCCTCCACAGTAGGCATGCATTCATCTAGTATGGATAAGATGGAAAGGAATTCCAATACATTTTGCAGGGCTTACCCGTATCATTGGAGAAATGTTGAACCCATTCTAGCACTAACCTTGGTTCTCAAATTAATGCCTATTGTGAGCTATAAACAGTGTCAAGCTTGGTTTCCACTGTGCTTTATTCTGACAAAGTGAGATTATCTTCCTATTTCCACAGGTCAGCAAGTAAAGGTTTTTCATGAATTAAACTGTTTTAACTATGCACATCCTAAACTCCTAAAAACATCTCGACAATGCCAATAGATTTATTTTTATACAGTGTAAACATGTAGTGTTGATAATGAAGTTGTTTTAGTACTTTAATGTTAAGACCATCCCATGTACTGTATGCGATACGAACGGAACGCATAAATTATGTAAAGGAAAAAAAAGAAAAGGCAGGTACTGTTAAGATGGAGTTCTAGAATCTGGCCTGGTAGACTGATTTTTAGAGACCACCTCAGTTATAGTGAACAGGGAAACAGATTAGCCACATTTCAATCCAGGTAGCAATAGAGATCAGTTAAGGCTATTCTTAGGAGAGAGTGAGTGGGATCAGGGTCAACACAATGAAACACAGAATAATTCAATTTAGAAAAGAATGTATACAAAATACAGTATGTATTCTAGGCCTTAAACACACACACACTACGTTATGGTTAAATTGCCCTCTTCCCTGCACCCTCTCCAACATTCCAAGGGGGCCTCTGGGTATAAACTGTGGAGGTGCACCGGCATGTTGTGCCACCCATACAATATTTTCTACCAGGTTTCCTGAAGTTGTGCCACCCTTGCCACTTTCGGAATTTTCTTCCATAATCTCGCGCCCATTCCTCCTCCCTAACCGCTTTGCCTAATATTTCCTCCCATCGGGTCATATATGGCCATTTCTGCCTGGGGGCGGCTTCACCTATTATCTTATGTAGCCCTGCCATCAGGCCCTTGGACCCGGCATTCGTAACATTTCTCGAAAGGAGTCAGCTGCCGCGTGGCAGCCTGTTTGAACCCCACGCACATCACCCAGTGCCGAATTAGAAAATACATATGTCTCTCGCCTTCCCCCACCCCAAAGTCCGATTTACATTCCTGGAATGTTTTCACTCTTTCCCCCTCAAACATTCTTAACCTTTCTGCATCCTCCCTTCCTCCATCCCTTGTATCCAACCCCCCCTTCCAGTCCCGGCGTGAAGTCCTTGTTATTAAAGATCGGAGTGATGTAATGCCCTTCTGCTTAGCTAGTTTGTCCCACGTGTCTTAGAGGGTTTTGGTAATTTCGGTTTTGTATAAATGCTTGCGCCTGCTCTGCCGCAGGAGCCAAAGTACCTCCCCCAGGTCATGTTGCACCACGGCCCCATCCATTTGAGTCCATTGTTTGGTTTCCCCCTGCACGAACCATTCCCTTATCACCCGAAGAGTAGCTGCCTCGTGATATTGTTGGAAATTGGGAAACCTGAGCCCTCCTATCCCCCTCGGTGTCATCAATAACCGCTTACCTATTCTTGCTCTCTTCCCTTCCCACACTAAGTCTTTGGTAGCCTTCCCCAATAAGAACCCCTGGGGAACCCTCATGGGGATTGCCTGGAAGAGGTAGAGCAGCCTTGCTAGTGTGATCATTTTTACACCCGTCATACTGCTCATCCAGGACACCCTCCGGCTCTTCCATCTGCTATAATCCTGCTTAATTGCTCCGAGTGAGGGCTGATAATTTGTCTCATACCACCCTGTCAGGGATGGAGTGATTTCAACCCCCAAATATTTTATCCGCGCCGGCCTCCACTGAAAGGGTGTCCCAGATTTCAGTTCCCTCGCTTCCTCTTTCCCCAGTGTTATATTCATCAATTCTGATTTGCCTAGGTTTATTTTCAAGAAATCTCCCTGAATATAGTGAGCAAATCTTCACAGGCTTCTATTGACTTTTTGGGGTCCGTAAGGGATAGAAGCATGTCTCTGGTAAATGCGGGCACCTTGTACTGTTCCCCTGCAAAGAGAATGCCCCGTATTTTCTCCTCCTCCCTTATTGCTTGAAGCAGGCGCTCAAAGTAAATTGTGTACAGGAGGGGAAAGAGCAGGCAGCCCTGCTTGGTGCCCCTTCCAAGCGCTACTATTTGTGACATAGAGCCGTTCACTGTCAGCCGCACTTTGGGATTCCTATAATTTGCTCGCGCCATTTTAAGGAAGGTATCCTCCAGGCCCATTTTTTCCATCACTCTAAATAAAACCGACCACTCCACCGGTCAAAAGCCCTTTCAGTGTCCAAAGCTAGGAGGACTGCCGGAGTGGACGTCTTTTGGGCCTTTTCCACCAGATGTCTCCATACCAGGAACCCAGATTGGTCTGGCTGCACCAGCTTAGGGAGCAGCCCTTCCAGTCTCCTCACCAGGATTTTTGTATACATTTTTGTATACATTTTCGCGTCCACATTGATGAGCGCAATGGGCCTATATGAGGTGCATTCTAACGGGTCTTTTCCCGGCTTAGGGGTGAGTGTGATTTTGGCTTCCTCCATTGTTGCACGTAGGGTCCCTGAGGTTTTGAACGTGTTGAACATGTGCGCTAAGTGAGGGCATAGTATGTTTGCATAGGTTTTGTAAAAGTCGGCTGTATAGCCGTCTGGGCCCAGCGCTTTATTTCGGGGCAGGCTAATGATTGTCCTATGTACTACTTCTTCTGTGATTTCTTGGTCCAGTAACACCCAGTCCTCTAACAAAATCACAGGGAGTTGAATCTTCTCTAGGAACTCTCCCTGTTTTGTGTTTATCGGGTTCTGCGAGGAGTATAGCTGCTGATAATATCTTGCCATACGTTCCTGTATTTCTTCAGTTCGGGCGAGTCTCTGGCTCCCTTCATCTCTCACTGCCACTATGGTGTTCTGCCCCTGCGCTTCCCTCAGCAGCCTGGCCAGGAGGGTATCCGCCTTGTTTGCCTTGGCGTAATACTTTTGCCTCATAAATAGCATGGTGCCCTCTGCCTTTTTGATCCTCTAACTCTAGCTGTCCCAGTGCCCCCCTGTACTACTTCATTACTTTCCTCGTTGGAGCCTTTGAGAAATCTTGGTGGGTTTCCTCCACCTCCCCTAGTAATTGGTCTCCAGTGCGTTCATCTGTCTCTCCCTCTGGGCCTTCTGCGCAGTGAATTCCCCCCTTATAGTGGCCTTGAAGGCATCTCACCTTATGTTGGCGTTTGTGTCCCAGCTCCTATTGTTAAGGATTTCAATCAGGCGACAAACCTTGGTCTTAGCCTAGGATGTAGCGCACAATAGGAATGCTTTCCCTTTATTTTCTACGAATTGAATTTGAGATGGCACACAACTCGTCTCACACCCCCTTTTACAAACCCCGGGTCCCAATGGACCATGAACCAGGCCGGTTGGTGGGAATGCAATTCCCCCTGCAATGGTCCCTCAACCCACAACTAATCGAATTCTGAGTGGATAGAAAGAAGCAGCAGCTAGTCAGGGATATGAGGCAGCAAACGATCAAAATACGACCTTCCCTCACAAACTAGGCAGCCTAAAATGACACTCGGAAATTGACAATTAATGTGCGGATAAATCTATGAGGCAAATAGGATTTCTCACAATAGCAGTGATGTATAAACCCCTAGCAATCACAAGGCAAGGTATCAACAAAGGCATTCAGTTCAAAAGTAAGTTGAAAGTAAGAACACGATGCAGTTGAAGTCAGACGTGGAAATGTTGCATTTATACTTTTTTTCCAGTTTTAAATGTCAAAACGTTTTTTTTTTTTAAAACAGGTGAAATATAAAAAATTTCAAAAAAAGAAATCGGAATGCGGTTTTTGGGCAAGGTGATAGATGCACAGCACAGGGAAAATATGAATGAGAAAGAGTGACTATAGCTGAAGAACTGGATGAGATTTTCAAGGTTAAAGGAGGTTCAGTTTTGGTCAAATGAAGCAATTAAGAAGAGCAAAATCGGTTTGGAAAGAAAGGAAAAGTTTTACTTAAACAAGATTATTAAGACTATATTGTTAAGGAAAGACACGGTACGATCCCAGGTTAATTTGCAACTTAACCCTTTCACCCCACGTTCAGATCTTTGTGGGTATTAATTAAAATTATTCCAAACATTGCTAAGGAGTTATAAGATAAGGTGAATGAAAGAACTCCACTAACACTTGAAAAACAAGGATAGGGTGCACAGAGAATTCTAACAGTTTTGGACAAGTTACCAGGGTATGGATAGGATTACTCAGAAACAAAGACAGTATCAAGATGGTGTAGGCTATAGGCTGCTATGCTATGGGAGGGGAAATACTCACAATACGCTCTTGTATTTGGGATTAGGAACAGCCAACCGGGTTCTGGACTCAAAGGCTCGGGTCACCAGATAGCGGGCTCTCCTGGCAAAAGAAAGCTGGGCAAAGGTCTGGTCACGGCACAGCGACGCCTCAGAGGGATGGAGCGGGTAAGCGGGGCAAGCAAGCAGCACTTTCTCCCTGAAGTTAGTGGGATTTAATGGGGTTTTTAGTGGGATTTCTGGGGATCAGCTATGCTTTTGCCATGCTGGGATAGGATCAGCTATGCTTTGGCCTTGCAGTAGAGTCTGGAATTTTGCAAAGGTGGATCTGGAATGTCAGGATACGCAGGCGCTGGAAATTCAGGAGAGAGTGTGTCTAGAGTTCTGTCAGCCACCCTTATTTATTAAGCATGGTGACATCATGGGGGCGCTGTTGCGCACGGACGGAAATGGCAGCTTCCGTGTGAGCTCCAGCAGTATCCATGGCCGAAAAGCGTAAATAATCCATTTATTCACTCCGGTTTGGTGCGATTCTTACACAGAACGTGTAACTATACCTCGGGACAACTCACGTGAAAATTGGGCCCGAACGGTGAAGCGACAGCCGCGTTGTGGACCCAGGAGTACCTCGAGGCGGGGAGAGGTGCGCCTGCCGCGGAGGGAAGGCAGGAGCCCGGCGCCGGAACAACTCGAGTGGTGGCAGTAACGGTCATGCCCGCGCGCTCAGGGAGGGAAAAAATCGCGGGTGCCCCGGTCCTCGCTGAGTGCCTGCGGACCCCACACGCCAACACCACAGCAGCAACACAAGTGAGGGGAGGAATCGCCCTCCCATCGGGCCACGGCGGTGAGGGTGGGCCGGGCCTGGGCCTGGGCTGAACCCGGTGCGGGGCCTTCCACTTGGCTCGCGGAAGGCTGCGACCCCAACGAACATATACCACTCCACCATATACAACAGAACACTGGGACGTGCGAACGGGGGTTGAGGGGAGCCAAGCGGGGCCCCCTCCTACCCCGCTTAATCCACCACCGAATGGAGGGAATACTGGAAGTACATCTTAACCCGGTCTCAGAACTACGAAGCAATTGGCGAAGGCAGCTATAGGAAGGGGTACTCCACCGAATACATGCCCCAGATCCAGAACGATGCCCAAAAATGTTGGCCATAAACGGAGTAGAGGGACTATGGATAAGTTTACGACCACAATGCAGAAAGATGCCGAGTCTGAAAGGGAGGGAGAAATGCCCGCGCAAGCGGAACAGATTCCCTCTGCCTCCATGATGGATCCTCAGGCTGTTTTCCAAACTATGCAGCAGGGTTTCGCAGCATTGACAGACAAGCTGGATGGTATCACGGCCAGTGTCGCAAGTATAAAAACGCAACTTGACAAAACAACGGCTCGCATGACAGAGGCTGAGACAAGAATATCAGGCACGGAGGACGCTATGGAAACCCTGAAGACAACGGTGTCAACGATGGCCATCAAGCTAGGGACAGTAAAATCCAAGTGTGAAGATTTGGAAGCAAGATCCTGAAGAAATAATGTCCGTATTATCGGGGTGCCGGAGGAGGCTTTCAAGGGATCAATGGAGAAAGCAGTGGAGGACCTCCTGCGCACACTACTGGGGGGGCCGGGTTGGTCGCCTGGGTTTATGGTGGAAAGAGTACACAGGTCACTAGCTCCAAAGCTGAAACCCGGGCATACCCCAGACCCATTATAGCGCCCATCTAAACTACAGGGATAGAGACCTGATCCTAAAAACAGCCAGGGAAAAACAAGAGCTGAAATGGGAAGCCAACACTATAAGCATCTTTCCGGACTTCACCCTGGCGGTTCAACAGGAGAGAAAGCTATTCTCAGGAATCAAGAAAATGCTACGTGAGCGACAAGTACAATATGCAATTCTCTACCCTGCAAGGCTCAAAATTCAGCATCAAAATAAATCATACTTCTTCACATTCCTGGAAGAAGCTGCGAGCTTCATAGAGACACATATCCCCCCAAATAATGGACAAACCTGAAGGAAGAGCTATCAAAACGCTCATAAGGCAACTCAGCCACCGTGGCGTACAAGAAGGCGGAAGGAATGGCAAAGGCTTAGGCTCCCTTGGGAGCCCCACACTGCAGAGGATGTAACCCAGGACTCAAATCACATGGAAAGCATTCATCCGAAGAAGTCAGAATAAATGAGAGTAACAAGCCTGAACTGGAGGTAACGCCCATACATGATAATGGTTTTGGCACTGGAGACGCCGCAGCGCCCCCTGTAGCAGGTGCTCATGTTGTTGTTGGGAGGGGTGGGGAGGGGGGGACTCAAGGCACAGTTGATGTTTGGGGGACTGAGAGAGAGGGGGTGGGACTGTTAAGGGGAAGTTGGGTTCTTGTTATGGGATGAAGGTTGGTAACACAAAAAGCACACAGGTTCTAGGCACAGAACATCTTAAGCATAAAGCAGTGCTACATTGGTGTAAAGGCACATACAAGCTCCCCATAGACAATGGCTAAACCACCCTTGTCCCCATAGACAAGGGTGGTATTAATGTGCTGAGTTGGAATGTAAGGGGGCGGCGCTCCAAGATCAAGAAAAGGAAGATTATGGCCTATCTTAGACAGGCCGTTAAAATAATCTTCCTCCAAGAGACCCACACAGGACCCAGAGAGGGCGAACAGCTGATACCAAACTGGGGGACTCACCAATATTTCACAACTTACTCCAGCAGAGCGAGAGGGGCTGCAATACTAATACATAAAACACTGCCGTTCGTCTGTATCAAGGCAGAATGTGACCCAGATGGGAGGTTTGTTTTGCTGTACGGTAAACACTACGACAAGGAAATAGTATTCCTCAATATATATGGGCCAAATATTGACCTACCAGACTTTTACACCTCAGTATTTGATAAGCTAGTGAGATACCCTACGGCCCAGGTGCTATGCGGGGGAGACATCAACGCAATTCTGGATGTACAATTAGATCGCTCATCGACACAAAATAGAACACTAACCAGGGCAGCACAGACAATACTTACACACATGGCAGATCTACAGTTAAAGGACGTCTGGAGAACAGTAAACCCAGAGAGGAAAGAATTCACATACTACTCTACCGTCCACGACACACACTCCAGAATTGACCTATGGCTGATAGACACAGACAGCATGGCATGGGTAACAGATACACATATACACCCTAGGCCCTATTCAGATCATTCTCCGATACAGATGACATTGCAAATCCCGGACAAGACCAGGGACCGACCACACTGGAGATTCAAACCGGCGGCCCTAACGGATCTAGTATTTAGAGATTCTATGGTGCAATACATACAGGAATACTTTGAGATCAATGAACACTCAGTATCTAGTCAAGCTACACTATGGCAGGCATTTAAGGTATGCTTAAGAGGTCAGTCGATATCCATAGAGGGGGGAATTCTCAAGGACATTCGGGCTAGACTGGCTAGGTTAGAAGCACAACTAACATCACTGCAGACGCAATATGCTCTATCCTCTTCCCCTCATCTGGGTACAGAAATAAAGACCAAGCTAGACGAGTTTAGAGAAGCAGCAGACAAAGAGATCCGATACTTTGACAGACCCATGGCAGCGCGTAGATTCGGAGAAGGGGAACGCCTGGGGAAACTATTAGCCAGATTGGTGCGCGGGGAGAGAGGCCCCACGAACATACATTGTATTCAACTAACAGATGCCACGATGTCCACAGATCAGGAGAAACTGAAAGAAACATTCTACACGTTCTATAAAGAATTATTATTATTTTTTTTTATTTTATTATTAATGTGTTATAGCTTATTATAAGCTTTTCACATGACATAAAAAATTACATTTAAAAAAAAAAAAAACAATTGATCATTTAAGATAAATACTAGCATATTAAATGAATGAAGAAAATAATAACATAAGAGAGAAAATAAGCAGAAGAGGAAAAGAGAATTGAGAATAAGAAGAGAAACGAGTAACATTCAGAATTCAGAGTTAGGAGGATATATGAATGTGTCTGTGATCCACCAGTGAATGAGTATTAATTCTTTTACATATTCAAGACTTCAAGTCCAGAGAGCAATTGCTGATGGCAAATTAATAAACTGTTTTTTCCTGATAAAAACATTCCCACAATAAAAAAGAAGGAGAACATCCATGAATTGGCAGTTCGCTATATGTTTATGCCCAATGATTTCTCAACAGTCATCCAAACATTGTACATAGCAATGTATAATTTCATTCCTTTTCCCTTTGCGTTAACGGCTCTTTGCCAGAATTCATTGCTGCCAACGTGTTCCAAGTTATGGACAAAATCTGTGTAAAATGTTGTGTAGACCTTTATCATAGCGACACATCTAGTAAGAACATGTTTGCCCGTTTCAGATTCCATTCTGTCCTTACACAACCTGCAGAAACGTTCAGGTAAGGGGAGATTGTTCTTAATCCCACTTATGGCCAGTACAGGCAACTGATCAATCCTTAGCAAAAGAATGAATCGTCGTAGCCGTGGCGAAGGGCATAGATTCAGATATGGCAATGGTTTCTTAAGAGTGTAATTCATGAATTGCACAAATTTATAGCGCTTTAGATTTTCCAAGTGGGCAAAATTGCTGATCCAATCGTGTAATTCAGATTTCTTGGCTAGCGCTCTCCGCACAGGAGTGGAGACCACTTGTTGTTTTTGGGTCCAGCCAATCTCTTCAAGATATTTAACGATGTCCTTTTTCATAAAAGAATATGAAGATGCTTTATTGATTTCGCAATGAATCGCTACTAACAATAAATTGGCTGTATCAGGTGTTACTTTTAGATATAATTCGGCTCTTTTCCTGAGTACAAGAGACTTCCAGGAAATAAGGCCGAGCTCTAATCTAAGAATGGCCATTGGGATACAGCCCGGGAGACCGAGTATTTTTTTCCAAAATTTTCCTTCGAGGGTTTGAAGCCAGTCAAGGTCTATCAATTGCAATGCCTCCAGGCCATAGATTATCATTGGTGTTAAGACCTGAAGGTATAGTTGGCGTGCTGCCCAGATGGTATAGCCACAATAAGATGTAGAAAAACGATAAATAAGTGCTGTTACTTGGGCAGCTCTAGTAATTCTGATTTGTTTGCAAATGGTATAGTGCCCCTTGGGCTCAACCTCGACACCCAGATATCTATAATATGGGGTATATTTGATTGTCGTCCCATATATGTTTAGACCGATTCTTGCTTTCTTCTTGGAACTGAACATTACCATCTGTGTTTTGTTTAGATTAATAGCCAGCCCATTCGATTGAGTATAGGACCATAGTGCCTCAGCTGATCTACGAATGCCGCTGATAGTGTGGTCCAAGATGACTAAATCATCAGCATATGCTAGCACTACGCAGTGGGTGGATCCAATCTTAGGGGGGCAGTTATTTTCCAATGATAGTACTTTAGGTATATCGTGAACAAACAGGTTATACAGTATTGGTGCCGTAACACATCCTTGTTTCACGCCACAGTTTTGGTTGATCTTATTAGTCATATTCCCTTTAGCGTCCAGCTTCAGGGAAACTGTGGTATTGTAGTGCAATAACTTGAGGTAATGTAGTATTTCTTTGGGACATCCCAATTTTTCAAGTTTGGCCCATAGTAGTTCCCTGGGGACTAGATCAAAGGCAGACTTGAAATCTATGAACAAGGCGTATAAAGGTGGATTGCCTGATGTTCTGGCCTTGTTACAAAGAATATCCATTACTACCAGGTTATGTGTAGTAGAATATCCGCTTCTAAATCCACATTGGAAACAGTCAAGGATCTTTTCTCTGTCTGCCCATGTTTGGAGTTCTTGTAGAAGATATGCTGCAAATAACTTGCCCGTGCAGTCCAGCATAGAAAGTAGACGGTAATTACCAGGGTCTGTGCGGTCGCCTCTCTTATATACAGGACTCAAGATTGCTGTCTGCCAGGATTCGGGGATTTGGCCTTCCTTCAGAATCTTTTCAAAGAGGATCTCGAGTACCTCTGCCCAGTACTCCGGGTTGCTCTTTAATACGGCATTTGCTAAGCCGTTGGGTCCCGGAGCTCTTGAGGATTTGAGCTTTTTTATCCTAATTATCAGATATTCGACTGACACTTTAAATGGGATCGAAGGTAGATCCTGGGGCATCCTCTCCTGTGGCTTTGCCTGGTCCGTGCCGTTCCGGGTTTTCAGGAATTCCTCCCATTGGCTAATGCCGATTGAATTGGTTAAGGGGATACTGGTGTCACCACAAGCCGTGCTCAGTAATCCCCATATGGTTCGGGAGTTCCCCGTACATAATGTTTGGACTGTTGTTTGCCATTTGAGCAATTTTATTGCATAGCGTTTCTGCTTTAGCCATGTTCTATAGGCATTTTTCAGCTTCTTGCTTAGAGTCAGATAGTTGTACGATGTAATGGAAGTTTTACGTAATTTCCTCAGGTCAACTCTTAGAGTTCGTTTGGCATCTCTAATTTCAATATCGAATATATTAGTGGTCTTGGCCTCAGGGGCCCGCATATTTGTTTTAATTGCTGCATAGGTGTTTGAGAATGCTGCGATCCATTCTTCAATCTCCTTGCTGGTCATGGCTAAGAGTTCTGTGTGACACAGGTTGGGATAGTTGATTGTATGTTCTGTGGCTCGTTTAATGTTGTTGTCAGACCACCGTATCTTGGAGAGAGCATGATTCGTCTTCAACTCACCAATAGGTTTATGCGATGTAATTTGTGTGACATAATTGAAAGAGAGTGTAAGAGTAGCGTGGTCGCTCCAATCATTATCCTTGATCTTCATATCTGTGACCCAGGTGGTCATGGTAGGACTTACGTACATGTAGTCCAATGTACTACTAGAGATAAAGTTTCCCCATGTTGGTTTTCCCGGATAGTCACTAATGGTTCTGCCGTTTAATAATTCAAAGTTCCATGACTTAAAGAAATTAAACCACAGCTGTCCCTCCGTGTTTACGCTTCCATGTTTCAATTTACCTATTTTCTTCAGCAAGGGGTTGTTACTGATGCTCGGCTCACCAATTAAGTGGCAATTAAAGTCACCAACAAAGATTACCATATTTTTCTTCGGCTCCGTCAGCCAGTTGATCAACAAATCGTGGCAAGCTTCCTGGATAATCTCGCTCTGAGAAGATTCAGATGGGTTATATATATTAACCAGGAGAACATGTTCCGTTTTATCTTTGCCAGGTAGCTCCAATTCCACTGCTAATACAAATTCATCCATTTTCGTGTAAATGCGGATAGATCTTAGCGGATGCAAGATGCCAATTAATAGGCCTCCATATGGTCTTCCCCTTAGTCCCTTTTTTGCTAATTCCTGGTGTATAGTGTACCCATTTAGCAGGGCTCGGGAGGTGAGCCACGTCTCTTGTAAGCATATGCAGGTATGGCCTATTAATAAGGGGATTGAGCCATCAGGCGATAGTAGATGGCTGAATCCCCGGCAATTCCAAGAAATAATGGTTTGATCTCATTGATTTGATGTTGTTCCTGGTAGGGACTCTATTAGCCATTTGAGAACCTTCTGTATGTCTACCAACTGTACAGAGTCATCTTTAGGTGGCTGTGCTATGGTCCTTTCTTCCATAATTGGACTTGGCATCTGGGTCGGCCACTGTGGATCAGTGATGTTAGGATCAACATCTATTTCCAGATCAACTTCCCTCAAGTTGGTTTTGAAATTACGCAACAGTTCTGCAGTGGCTAAGAATTTACAATGAAGGGCCGATGTGCTTGAGTTCGTCACTTCCAATGGTTCGACAAATACAAAGTCCTCAGATCGTAGCACTCTCAGCTGCGGAATGGTATGCAATCTGGTCATCAATGCTGATCTGGTAATCCAGTCGTGGTTACTAGATTGATAGAGATTTTTAATCAGGCAGATTCTTCCGCCTCTAGGTACCATAAGATTGCCCTTGTCCTCAACTGGTGATGCTGTTATTAATTGAGGCTCGTTGGTCGGGGGTATTGAGATAGCTGATATATTGTTTGTGTTATTCTGGGATACATTTGTATCCTGTTCTTTTTCGCATAGAGATGATTCTGGTTCTAGTGCCACTGTTAATTTAGAGGTATTGCATTTGTCATTAATAAGCCAGCTAGTGAGCTTCCCTTCTTTTACTGCAATACGTTTACGTGCCCGTGCCGCTCTCCGTTTGACTTTCCTCTGTCCTTTTTTGGGAGTGCTACCTACTGTTGGCCTCGAGATTTCCTCCACTGTCTCTGCTGTGTCTGGTAGTATAATTGTTGCTATTTGACGCTTTCTTCTTCCAATCGCCTTTTTTGTCAGGCGTCTCTGTTTACGTGAGAGGTAGATTTCCGAGTTATTGGTAGTGTTTGGGTCCTGGGTCCCAGAGTCAGGGCCAACATGCGTGTCAGTATTGATGAGTTCCGGCTCGGTCTCCTTTGGAATGTTTTTCTCGGTATCGCTTGTTGCGATTGCGAGGGTGACATCTAGTATCTTCCCGCACATCTTCAATAGTATATTTAATGCAAATTGTAAAGATGCGACAGATGCTTGCAAATCCCCCAGGCTCGTACTGCCTTCTCTGTGGTCGCTGTTGTTTTCGGATTCCTGCGAGTCTAAATGGACATCCAGGTTGGGGGAAGCGGATAATCTATCTAACGCTTCCCGTTGTGAGGTTATCGTCTGGTGCTGGTAACTATTGATTTGATTGCTTGTGTTGCTTCGCGGTAGCGGAGTCATGGCTCTCTGCATGGACAGACAGAGGTCTAGCAGTGAGTTATTGTCAATTATACTCTCCCCTAGGCACACTGAGTTGTTTGTTCTGCTGTGAATGCTCGGCTCCTTCTCCTCGCTTAGCAATGGACTTATGGTATTTGGAGTAGGCGGAGGTGGAAAAAAATCAGTAATAATTCCTCTTTCCTTCAGAACCGGTTTCGTACCCTTACCCTTATTCGGCCCTGTGGTAGAGGTTCTGCCCTTCTGATTCCGAAGGTTGTATCTCGTGGCAGAACACTTCTTGACAGTTAGCATAGTGATACCGTTCCTTCGCTTCCTTGTCGGGTCAGGGTAAAAGGGGAATGAACCGTGGGCAATATATCCAGTAAGATTGCCTTTTGCTGGTAGTATATAATGCTCCCTTGGCACTTTCAAAAACGTTGGAGATCACGAGCAGGGTATCTTAGGGGTATTTGAGCAAATCCTCAGATAATTAGCGCCGTTAGTGTAAGGGCACAAATAGAGCTTTCAATCAGTATGCACAACAATTGTGTCCTAGGCTCAATCAAATATCCGAAGATTTCCCCAGTATATGTGAGTGACTAAGACCTGTGTCTATAAGTTGCATCTGCCCTTACCTCTGACTAATCATGCCGTTGTTCTGAATACAGGCAAAGCAGGCAAGGGAGCATGGGGAATATACAAAGGTTCCCGTTGTGAGGTTGTCGTCTGGTGTACAAAAGTTCCAGGCGACTGTGCTAAATGCAATGGCAGAACACGTGTGCCAGATAGCAAAAGTAGAGACCACCAGGCAGAGGGAAGAGGGGAAAGATGGAGGGGGGGGGGGGAGGGGCACTACGGCCCAGGTTCCTTTGACAAAAAAAAAAAAAAAAAAGGGGGGGCTGCGAGAGGGGCCGAGGGCGAGGAGAATCCCTGCTCAATCCCCCGGATCACCACTCGCTATGCCTCACCTCCGCCGCGCACGTCAGCGCAATTTGCGGGAGCTATGGGAGCTGTCTGAGCCTCGAGTCAACTAGGCTCGGCTCCGATCCACTTCTCGGCTCTCCCAGCCCTCCGCAGACCCTGTTTCAGCCCCGGGTCCCTTTTGGCAAAGTACAAGGGGGGGGGAGGGGTGGGAGGGGCCGAGGGCGAGGAAAAACCCAGCTCAATCCCCCGGATCACCGCTTGCAATGCCTCACCTCTGCCGCACACATCCGCGTCCCAGCGTCCCAGCCAGAAGTTATAGGCAGATTGCGGGAGCTATGGGAGCTGTCTGAGCCTCAAATCGACTCGGCTCGGATCTACTTCTCGGCTCTTCCGGCCCTCCGCAGCCCCTACTCCAGAGCGGCGTCCGTCCTGATCTCCACAGCTGCGCCCCGCTTCACCTCGTCGCACGTCTCTGGGTCACTGCCTCCGGCTCCCTGCTACTAGAGGAACGCACCCAAAGGATCCAGTATCCGCGTCAAGCTGCACCTACAGACACACACTCAGACTCCTGCAATGTGGCGTGCGACGTGGCCACTTCCGACGCGGAAAATAATGTAATCATTCCCCCAGTGTTCTGTCACAGAGGCTGAGATAGAACAATACCTTTCTCAGATACCGACAACGCTTATAGCGGATGTGACTAGGGAATCGCTGGAAGAACCTATAACAGTGGTGGAAATAGGTGCAGCAATAAAAGCTCTTCCCAACGGGAAAGCCCCGGCCTCGGATGGGCTGGGAGCTGAATTCTACAAAGAATTCAATCAGCTACTAGCTCCCCGACTGCATGCTGTCTGGACGGAAGCACTGGATAAGGGCAAACTCCCAGAAACCACTAGAGAAGCAATAATCACACTTTTGCTTAAATCAGGGGAAACCTCCTGGAGAATATGGATCGTACCGACCACTGTCCTTAATACTGATGCCAAAATCCTAGCAAATACACTAGCGACCAGACTCAACCGATTTATACCATATATGGTTCATGAGGACCAGGCCGGTTTTATATTGGGTAGATCCAAAGCAACAAATAAGAAGATATCACCAAATAATAACCACGATCCCCCCCGCCAATCAGGGAATAGCTGTCTCCCTTGACATGAGGAAGGCGTTTGACACAGTCTCCTGGCCCTTTCTCATTGGAGTACTACGGAACTATGGGTTTGGTCCAAAATTCATAAGATGGATCCGGATACTATACACAAGATCCTACGCAAGGATAAGAGTCAATGGATCCCTCACAGACATACTGGAATTGTTGGGTGGCACCAGACAGGGATGCCCACTCTCCCCATTACTCTTCGCGCTCGTGCTAGAACCTCTAGCAGACATACTCCGGTCTCGATACAGTACGTTCGGGCTAACACTAGAGGGCAAGCTCCATATTATAACGTTATATGCGGACGACATTCTACTATATCTTAAGAATCCGGATCGCACACTTGGCAGGGTGCTGGCAGAAGTGGGGAAGTTCAGAGAATACTCAGGGTTGCACCTTAATACCAATAAATCAGAGGTATTCCCACTCACAGACAACACAAACCAACCCCAAAACCTACATGGTCTTTTATGGAACCCGGTACATATTGTTTATTTAGGAGCACATATAGCCAGAACCCCCCCCCCCCCCCCAACTATCCTGTGCGCTGAACTACACGACACTCGCGGATTCACTGTGCGCCAAGATGAACCGCTGGAATGCGTTACCCATATTATTGGCCGGGAGGATAGCCTTGATAAAAATGGTGATACTGCAGAAACTTTTCTACCTTTTCAGTACGGTGCCAGTGTGGCCAGGCCGTGCAGTGTTCTCTAGAATTAACGGCGCCTGCATAGCATTTGTATGGGGAGGGTAGCCCAGGCTGAGTTGGAGGGTATCAGACACGCACTCCAGAGGCGGGCTGATGGCACCAGATATGGAACTATACTACCTAGCAGCGCAGGCACACCATGCGGCTGGGTGGGCCACATGCTTTCTCAACCCCACCCACCACACTGAGGGAGCGCGAGGCGATGCTGTCTCTGCATGGGTTAACAAAGCCCACCCCTAAAAAGAACAACACGACAAACCCATCCAAGGTCACCACCATGGCATGGTCCAGAATTGTTGACTTATTGGGACACGGTAAACTATACCATCCGAGTATGCCAATATGGGGGGGACCCACACACACCCTTCGCTATCGAGAGTGAAATGGTGATGCACTGGAGTGCTAGAGGTGTCACCCAGTGGGGGCAGCTGTTCCCCGTTCATAGCTTTCTCCAATGGGAGGACATTAAAGATGTAGTAGGGAACACGAACACACGTAAACAGCAATACCATAGGGTGGCAGCGTTCGCACAACATATGTACCCAACATTCCCAAAGGAACCTGAGATAAATATGGCACTAGGTTATATATTCACGGGAGGGACCCAGAAAATAACTGCCTCCACTCTTTACAAAACCATACTGCAAACACGCCCAGAGGTGACTCGTGCGGCTAAGGGCAAGTGGGAACACGACCTGGGGCAGTCAATAGAAGACCAGGAACGGTCCAGGATCTGTGCAATGACCAAATGGATATCCTGTAATGCACGGTTCAAGCTGATTTATTTTAAAATAGTCCATAGGACACATTACACACCGTCCAGACTCAAGCAAATATATCCTGCCTCGGCGGGTACCTGCCCGAGATGTAACTATGAGAATGCGAACATATTTCATATGCTATGGGATTGTGCCAAGTTGAGACAATACTGGTCAGAGGTTTGTGGAGCACTGGATAAGATGGCAGACCAACCAGTGAAATGGACACCACGGATCTGCATGCTGGGGGCAGAAGCGAAAATGAACCCAACGTGGCGGAAACTATTAAATCTAACCCTACTTATAGCGAAAAGGGTCATTTTAATGAGATGGAAGAATGCGCAGGCACCCACAATTGAAGACTGGAACGGAGACATGGTGTGGGTCAACGATACTGAAGAACTATACATAGACTCAGTCATGGCCCCCTGTAGACCCAGAAACATTTGGTCCCGATATAAACAATATCTGGCGGAGCTGGCAGACCACGAAAACCTAAACACCGAAGAGAATTGACCTGTATATGTATTTATGCTTAATTAATCGAATGGTATAAATGTATGTGCATAACCTGTGTGCAAATATAAATAAAGTTGTTAAAAAAAAAAAAGCATGGTGACATCATAGAAGTTCTGGTGGGGCAGGCTTAGCTGGGCACACCTCTAAACAACTGGATTGGTCAGGGGTGATTGTTACCGCCTTGCTGTCAGCTGGTTGGATTCTTAAGGACATGACATCAGCTTTATGACGTGGGTTTAGTATGTCCAGAACCTCCCACAGTAAATTTTGCCACAACCTAGTTTTGACATAAATGGCACATTTTTACATTTGTCGCATTTGACAAATTACATAGGCATCTTACATATTTTACTCAGAGCATGTCAGTCCAATTCTCATGGTTGTAGGACTTTGTTTCGCCCGTCTAACAGTTTTTCGGGATTTTCAGTGATAAATATTCGACCTAAAGTCCTATAACTTTATACATGTGTAGTGATTATCATAAGGCATGTAAGTAGTGAATTTCACAGTAGCATCATGTACACTTTACTCAACATGTCCTATTCCCTGCCATTTCTGTTCCCGATATGGCAGAGAAGGCTAGCATGTCTTGTTTGAAAACCACAAAACTTACATTTAAACTGTTAACTTTTTATATTCCTGCGAAGTCCTGTTGCAAAGATAAAAGTCTTAAAAGTTTATTAATAAAAATAGTCTTTTGAAACAAATGGTCTGCCTTTGTGCTCCAAAATATGGTCCCTTGAGCCATAACAGAAAACTGTTTGGGCTGATTTCCCAGTACAGCCAAAAACATATATTTCTTTATTTTAGTTTGTTTTGAATCAGAAGCAAGCCCGTTGAATAAAACATCCCATATAGGTTTCCCCGAAAAACCCTTGTACATTGCTAGGCTAGGATAGGTTTTTATTCAATACTGTACCTTCAAAACAGGCATTTCTCGTTTGTTTGCAAAAGCCCATTTTGACACAGGGTGAATGCAGCTGGGATTTCTCTTTCAAAAAGGTTTGCTCTTCCATCTGACTTCCCAATATTGTTCTGCAGCCATGGTCAGTTTCTTTTATACAGACATTTGTTTAAAATACAGATCCACTGAAATTGACATATGCACAGAGAGCCAGGGCCTCTTTGAAGCATTGATTTTTAACATTTTGTAGCCCAGAAGTCAAGTATTTTCCCATGTAGCTGAAAGTAAAGCTTCTTTTGATTTCTCAAATTTGGCTGACGCATCCTGTCATTCATTCACTGCTCTTTTCTGAGGCAGCACAACGTGAATATGAAAGGGCATGGCAGGGTCTCACTGATGGTAGTGTGATGAGGAACAGAGGAAAAGAGCATCAGAGTGGCAACCTTTTCAATGGGAACTTTTTGCGAGCCGCAGGGCAGCGCCGCTTTTGAATTCACTTCTTTTGGTGCACACAAGAACACACACTGGCACCTTTCTCGGTGTGCTCCCTGTTCCAACTCGCCCAATAGGTGTTTGGCAAGATGGTGCAGCCATCCTTTTGTGTCTGCAAAATGCAGTTTTGAGGCAAGACAATGGTGCTCCAAGGAGCCAGCGCAGCCATTTTGCTGGTTCTGCTGAAGTGCAGCTTGGTGATGTGAGGGGAATTCTGATGAGTTGGTCAATGTAGCCCACATTATTCTCCTCTCAGAAGCACCTGTTCTTCCTTCCTATGTCTTCCCTCCTCACTTGATCTCTCAGTAGTTCCCCTGGAAGTTTCCATTTCCACAGCCCTGATTTGCGGTTTGGGATGTTCACCTTCATCGTTACCACCTGATTGTCCGCGATCGCCAAGGGGCCAACCTCTACTTCCTCCATCCTCCCCATCAGTCGGGCTGTAACCCAGATGTAATCTATCCTAGTTTGGGTGCCATGCACCCCGGATATGAAAGTGTATCCTTCTTTCTCCTAGCGATCTCCAGGTGTCGCTCAGTCCCATCCTGTCAAACATCTCTCATCGGTGGTGAGGCGACTGCCCCCCCCCTCCTCTGCCCTCTCTCGTGGTTCCGTCTACCCTCCTGTCCCTGCCAGATTCAGGTCACCCATTAAAATGATGTAGCCCTTAGACTGGTCCTCTACTTTCCGTAATAGCTCCCCCAGGAACTGCTCTTGGCCTGTGTTTGGCGCATAGGCTGACACCATTGTGTAGTTCTCCATCTCCCCCCCCCCCCCCCCCCCCCCCCAAGTACCCCCTTGACTGTGATACATCTCTCGCCTGGGTCCCTGATTATATCCACGCCCTAAAATCGAGACTATTTTTAAATCCCAGTGCCACCCCCCCACCCCCTGTTTTGGTGGGAGCTGAGGTGCTGCACATCTGCGTGTAGCCCCTCAGTTTAAGGCACCCTTGATCCTGTCTCAACAGGTAGGTCTCCTGAAGCGCCAAGACCTCAGGCCTGTTGCCTTCGTGAATTTTACAAGCTTTTTCCTCTTTAGGGGTGTATTAAGCCCCCTCACATTAGGAGTCATGCATTTAAACCTGTCCTATCCCTTCCGGGCCCTCCTTTTCCCCTTTATTTTCTGCTTCCTTGTCTCCCTGTCACGCTTCCCCCTTGTTTCTTCCTTCTTGGTTGCGCCCCACTGCCCTTTACCCTGCCCCACACGCTCGCTTACTCCACTTCCTGGTCTACCAGCTGCCTTCCCCTCCCCTCACCCCTCCCTGGTCCCGCCTCATTCCCTGCCCCTACTTTGGAGTGAGCCTTACCCCCCCCCCTCCCCCACTTTCCCCTGGGTGCTTGCACCCTCTCTTGTTCCACAATATTTTATACTCCCTGTTCCTGTCCACTACCCACTACTTTCATTTTAAGGCCGAGGTGGATCTTCCTTATCCATCTGTGCCTCTCGCCTCACCCCCTCCCCTCTTGTGCCCGGACCCTTGAATGTGGCTCTCCTTCTGCTACGCTCCCCTACCACAGTCCATTCCCAGGTGCGGGCTCTGGTCCCATTCTCTGATCGTGCAGGTTCCTCTCTTGCCGGCTCATCCACCATTTCCATGTGAAGGATTTTCGCTGCCTCTTGTGGGGTGGAGACCCTTTTCTGCATTCCCTCGTGTTCAAACACGAGTCCGAATGGGAATGTCCATCTGTACTTTACGCCCCTCTTGGTCAGCTCTCTCAGGATGGGGCCCATTAATTTCATTTTGGTCAGCGGGCTACTTGCCAGGTCTTGGAACAGCATTATTCCTTACCCCTCGTACTTCACTGGTTCCTGCTGCCTGGCCGCCCTGAGCACCACCTCCTTTTGGCTGTATCTCGTGAAGGTTGCTAGAACATCTCTCGGCCTGGCATTGGGACCCTTGTTGAGCCGCCCCACTCTATGGATCCGGTCCAATGCCACTGAGCCGGGGTTCTGCCCCCCCCCCCCCCCACCCAGAGGCCGGCAAAGATTTTCTGTACCTCCTCTTTCAGATCCTTGTCCTGTATCCCCTCTGGCAGTCGCTTTATCCGTTAGACGCTCTATTGCCTCGCTATTGTCCATGGTCTCATTTTCGACCTCCTGCAGGCCCCTTTCCAGAGTATCCGTGCGTTCTCCTAGCTGGCCCACCTCCTGTCTCATTTCCCCCAGGACGGAATTGAGATCTGCTCTCAACAGTTGGAATTCCTTGTGGTCCCTTTTCAGCTCTTATGGCCGTTCACTTATGCCCTCCTGTACGACAGGATGTGGAGATCCTGGGACTCTTCTTCCTACTTACGGGGGGGAGGGGCGACTTTCTTTATGCCCGGGCTGAGAGTGCCGTACTGGCAAGGGATACCTCCTTCCCTCTGCAAACTGGGGGTGGGGGGGAGGTCTGTTGTCCTGCACCTAATTTACCTCCTGTTCCGGGTCATTCCGACCTTTCCCAGTCTCGACCCTAGGGCCCCCTGCTTCAACTTGGTGCTAAGGGGTTGCCTGGCATACTGGGCTGCTCCTCCTCTTGTCTTTGGGGCCTGGTCCTGCTTTCAGTTTGGCTCTTCACCTCCATTCGCTCGCTGCCCCTCCTGGATGTCCCCCACTTGATTGCTGACTCACTGTCCAGGTCAGGCCCCCTTTATACTCCCGGGCCAGGGCCTTCAGAATGTTCCCCTTCTCCTCCCCCTTCTTTCCCCGACTCCTTACTTGGTGGCTGGTTCTCAGCGACCGCAGCTAGACGGCCTTAGCCGGCTCTTCCGTTAAGTCCCAGCCCAGTGTTCCGCTTGTTCATGCCTCGTACCCGCCGGACCTGCCTTCTCTGGTTGCTCCCCGTCGGCTGCAGCATTTCGGAGTGTCTGCGCCCCTCTCCGCGTCCTTCTCCTGGATTGGGGCCACCTCGTCGTCGTGCTTTTACTGCCGGTGGGGGGCTGTTTACCCCGGTCCTTGTCTCTGCACAGGGGTTCGTGCTCCCCGGCTCCTCACGCCCTTCTCCACACACTCTGCTCCGTTGTGAGGACGAGCTGAGTCTGCGTCGCTGCCTCTCTGGGGTGCCTTCCTACTCTGAAGGGTCCCAGCTCCCAACACTCTACTGCTCCTCACCGGTGGGTGGGGTGGGTGGCTGGCCGGCTCTCCTTGCCCCAACCAGCTCCTTGCGTCTCCCACCGCCTCTTCTCTCCTCGTCACCCCTATGCCAGGGTTGTTCCAGCTCCGGATCTATTGCCTTCCTCAGGCGGCAAGCTGATCTCCTGTCTTACCAGTCCTGATCTGCAGCTGTAGTTCACGCTGTGAGGAGCGGGAGAAAGGCTGCAGGTCCTGCTCATGGACTTGCCTTGCAACGCGGGGCCGGTTTGCCACGGGCACCCCTTCGGCTGTCTCGGCCTCTATCTCCGGGGGAGCTTCAAAGCGTGTCTCAGGCTTCAATCTTGGCACCCCCCCCCTCACCCCTGCGTCTCCCGCCGTTGCAGGGGTCTTCTGCCACGCTCTCCCACTGTTTTGGCCCCCGGGGTGGTGGATGCCACAAATAACCGTTCTGGGGAGGAGGAGGAGCCGTTGACACTTCTACTCTGTGTCAGCAGCCATTTGGGAATACATCCATTGTTTTTTTAACAGGGCAGTTGGACAAAAATAGAAGAAAGGGTATAATGGGATAAACATTCTCTAAAAGGAGTCCGTATAGAGAACCTCCTCCTCTATCCCTACTGTAATGGGCTGAAGCCCGAAGAGGCCCGTAAGGCCCTGAATATGAAGACCTGACGCAGTAGGGCTAAGAGCAGAGTATGGTCACCTGACGCAGTTACGCTAATCAGAATATGGCTGCCTGGCAAAATAAGGTTAAAAGCAGAATAGGTCTACCTGACACAGAAAGACTAAAAGCAGAATATGGCTACCTGACACAGTAGGGTTAAGGGCAGAATATGGCCACCTGACAAAGGCTAAAAGAAGAATATGGCTACCTGACACAGAAAGACTAAAAGCAGAATATGGCTACCTGACACAGTAGGGTTAAGGGCAGAATATGGCCACCTGACAAAGGCTAAAAGAAGAATATGGCTACCTGACACAGTAGGGCTAAATGCAGAATATGGCCACCTGACAAAGTTACGCTAAACATATTACGGCTGCCTAGCACATATAGGATAAACGCAGAATATGATTACCTGATAAAGTAGGTCTAAGAGCAGAATATATTGTTTCCTGGTTTCTACAGGAAGTTTTGGCAGGAAGGGAGGGGATTCCGGAAGCGGGTGGGGAGAGGAGGCTGGGGAGGGGCAACAGAGCTGCAATGCCGCTAAATCAGGCGAAAATCAAAGTTAAAAAGATATTTTGCCAATATAACCAGTCACAGACCCAAAACCCTACACTCGCCTGGGCCGGCCGCTGAAAGTGAGGTATCAAACAAGCTCTCAGGTCACAAGTATGGAACAGGGAGCAAGAGGGAGCAGGGGAAGAAAACCCACAAGCGAGCACTAGCATTCCCATATTTCTATGCCAACCAACTGGTTTCCTCAGAGCTCTGCCTGCCTCAAGAACCTCACAACAGTTTCAGTGTTTTAACGGATCTTAGATGCAAGCTAGATTAACTAGCCCTAGAGGAACCAAAGTTCACATCTGAGCTGTTTTGATACGGCTGGCTTATTTTTTTTCATACAGTAGTGTTTGTTTGAAATTCATTACTCTCTCAACTGTAAAGTCCTTTGGATGCTAACTCCTAAAGGAAGTGGGATTGGGATTGCGATTCACTTATGTTTTTTTCTATTTCTCATTTTTTTATATTTGGATTCTGTAACATGTTGCCTTGTCAGATGGCCTTGAAAAGACATGCTATACGTTTGCATGATTATGGTGGTGCTCAATAAAAAATTATATTAAAAAAAGAGACATTTAGCAGGCTGGGTTTGCAGATACCAATATAAACCCGTTTCACCCAGGTTAGGTTACCATTTTGCGCAAAGTAAGATTTAAATATATGATGTGATATTTTATTTATATCGCGACCATACACAAGTGTTTCAAGGTTGGTTTCAATATAAAATTGGAAAAGAGCCGTCACGCATTTTTATGCTGTGAAATCACTTTGTGTAGTCACACAAAGGAGACTTGTTGAAGTAACCGGGTTCACATTCTACAAGCAAAAATGAAAATAAATAAAAAATGATCTTGCGTCTACCTTTGCTGCGATTTCTCCCATACAGTTTTTACCCATGAAGGAAGCAAAATCGGTTTCTTCAGATTAGCAGCCACCAAGTATTTCTTGCTACCGACTTCACCAGCAATAAGGTGCGTAACAGAAACATTGAGATCTCGGTAGACTCGACCACCCATCATCTGTACGTACTTATGAACTTCTTCCTTGAGAGGGGAAAAAAATTGAAATTATCAAACTTTATACACTGAGAAAAGTGCAGCTAATTATAAAATAATCTAATAGGAATACTGAATAAGTGGGTTTACTATATTTTATGTATCCACATCATTGTACTTACTACAAAAAGAGCAATTACAAAATATCAGACTCTGGGGTTTCAGTTGACCAAATGAAAAAAGGTTTTTGGCTAGAGAAAGAATTGAAGTTCTGCAGTAGGGGGAAGAAGAGATATCTACGTCAATGCAAAGGCACGATTATTATTCAACCACTTTCAGTGTTCTGGTCCCAGCTCCCCAATGACAAAATTAGCTAGAATTAGCTCTACAAGTTCTTTACAAGGGATGTCCTGTTCTCTTTAAGTGAAGGGATGTGCCACATCCACACCATGCTCTAGTTTTTTACAGAAATGCCATTTCCTCAGTTACTTTTCTTTGTATATATCCAAATGGCAAGCACAAAGAAACCACAATTTAGATGGTAGGCAGAAATTAGGAATTAAAAGAAGGCAGAATGATTTGGAGGGGCAGACAAATTTACTAGGGTACGTTGTTCGTACCAGTCGATCCTGAAAACTCATTATACCAAAAATTTGCCAATGATCCATGGAACCCTCAGATGCACATTAAGTGAGTTTGACTGCGTATAGACACCAGGCCGCAAAGAGGCCAGTGAAAACATGCCAGGCAAGCATCTTACAGGTGGTGTGGTATGTGGGTGGCATTGTGTGCCTTGCTAGCAAGCTTCCTGGCGAGGAATCACTGGGAGCCATCTTCCTGATAGATAGGGAGAAGACCATAATGGGGAGTGCATGAAGAGATGAGTACTTTGTCAAGGGGTTGATGGGGTGGCTAAGAGCCTGGGAATAGGCGGTATGGGTTAGAAGCAACACCCCCTCATCCCCCTTGAAAAGAGCACGACAACACTGGCAGCAAGCAAATAAACCAGCAAGTGTTTGTACACAGGGAACACGCAGAAGAGAACACTCCAGCAGTCCAACCCCAGCATGTAGTGAAGCTGGTGAAGGTTTCATAGGCGCTTTCAAATAGATGCCAAATTTCAAGTGAAGGTCTGGCATATATACAAAAGGTTTATCAAAGGAGTGGGACGTCCTGAGAGGTTGCCATCTACTTTAATGTTTTTTTTTTTTTAAAAGTGTGTAGATTCAAATGAAAGACCAAACTTTCAGATTCAAAAATTGGTGCCTCTGGTGGGAGTGGGGACGCATCTTGTCCTTATGAAAAACATTGAATGTTCCTTTCACAAAAAGAGCCTGCAAGTAACTGGGATGGTGGACGGAAAACAGAGTGACCAGAAATGCAGTCAAAAGTAAATAATGCAGTCAACCAAGGCACCAACATTTACCTTCATTGAAAGAAGCCGTGGATCAAAATGTCACTTGAGAGAAAAGAAACTAGGCCAACATGCAAATCCACAGATATATTAGATCAACAAATTGCAGGTGGAGTAATTCGCCAACCCTTTTTTTAAACATCTTTGTGAAATGAAAAATATAGTCCCTTCAGAATTCCTGCACATTTCACCTCCAAAAACATTAGCTGAACTGCTTTTTGCAATAGTGTTAGACAACCTGTATATAGTGGAGGCAAAGAACACCAGCCTATGTGGTGCATATAATAAAGTGCATAAACCAAAACAGAAGAAACTGCTGCCGCGCATTGATGATATTGTGGTTAATAATTCAAAACCTTTATTTCAAGCTGAACCACTCGTAAAATAACATTCTATATTTTATGAATAAACTAGAGTGGTATGTGTTTGTGTGTGTTTTGTGGCATAAAACCACTTTGTTCCGATTGAATCATTGTTCAAGTTATTGGTTGATGCAGAAAGATTTTGAATTATTAACCACACTGATGATAACGCGCTGCAGCAATTTCTTCCGTTTTGGTTTATGTATTACTATTGCCCATTCTGCTGCCTGTCCACTAGGGCACCCGAATGTCTGCAGACACATTTCATTACTACAAAATGCAGGGAAAGAATTAGGATTTTACTACAATGAAAAACAAAACATTTGTGAAACAATGAATAGAGCTAGTTTACATAAGATTTGACTTCCAAGTACATTGAGGCAGTGCTTAAATGTAAACCTGAATGTAGAAATTTAATAAAGATTTGTATTAAAGCATATCCCACCCCTCAAAGCTAATCACAAAGATACTTAACTGCGGAATTAGTTCAAATAACATTTCTGAACTACATTTAACTTCCATATATATTACCCTGGTTTCTTTTTCAAGGCTGGTACAGGATATGGTGACATCCACCATGACCATATTGTACACTGGGAATTCTGCTCTGGGTACACATCGCTGATGCTGCATACAAAATATAACTGCCTGTGGACCAACAACTCTGCAGCCAAGCTGTAAAGGAAAGACAATTTGAAGTCAAAATTAGCACACAGAGTAGACAAACCTTAAGTGTCAAGCTATTATGCAAGTCTATGTAAAAAGGACAAGCATACTCGTCCTTGGAACTTGGGGTGAGGTTGGCATAACACAAGTTATTCACAGTTGTTATTCTTGTACTCCATACTCGAGATATTCACAGAAAGACAGGCTAGTATCCTCCGAACAGCATGTAAACATAAACATGCACTGATTTAAGTAAGAGGAGCACATGCTTCCAAAGCTTTTTTCTACATTTACAAATGACATACAAAACTATTCTTATTTTGTGAGAATGGACGGAGGGTCATCTCTGTAAAGGTCACTATGGTGAGTAACTTGTATTTGCTCCTACATCCATTCACTAATGCCTTACTGGAGACTACCCACAAATTCATATTGGTTTGGAGGATGCTGGCTGTTCAGATAATATACTATGGGTTCAGCCAAATCCATTTTTGACCACATACTAACCTGCAGATTAAACCCAGAGGAACATGACTTGGGATGGTGACAGTATACCTTTGCCCTGACTCAACAAGCGTTGATGCCCAGATGGGAAGGAAGACCTGTAGAGCAAAAATACTTACACATCCATCAATTCATTTTTCTAGCTATGGAGTCATCAGCTGCTTGCCTGCCACAGTCGGAGACACCAAAATTATGAAGCGCTAATAGCTATTTCTGAGGGACTTGATCTTGAAAAAAACTTTGAGACATCTCATGATTTAAGTTGCTCTCCAAGAGAACTTAAGGAAAATAGTGCAAATGGGGGGAGGGATTAATCATCATCAAATACTGTAAATGCTGCTCACAAAATAAGCCTGGTGCTTGCCAACGCTCGAAGCTAAAACGATAGCATTAGGAAGGATTTCCCTTTTGGCAACTGTTAGGCAAAGTTTGAAAGCAGTACCCTCTGGGAACACTACAAACAACTATGACTACAGGTATAGGCAACACAACCTTTGGTACAAGCTTGTACTACACAGTTGTGGTAGCGTGTTGAGCAGCCAGGCGTATCTCAAGAGGGGAAATGTGAGCTGTAATGGAGTTACACAAAGATTCACAGTTACAGGTATTCAAATAAATTTGTGCAATGAGCAACGAGGATCATCCTGCACAGGACCTCTTCAGTTGGTTGACCAGTCGGAGCAGCAACGGTAACGGAGGGAAAGCATACAGGAACAGGCCGTCCCAGGGGAACGAGAAAGCATCGCCCATGCTCCTCGGCTGGGGAAACCTGCTGGTGAACCTCTAGCACTTGGAGTTCGTCGCCGTCGCGAACAGGTCCATCTGGGGTGTGCCCCATCGCTGGAAGAGTCGGTCCACTTGATCCTGGCATAGTTCCCACTCGTGGCACGAGCACAGCTCCCTGCTGAGTGAGTCGGCGATGGTGTTTTTTTATCCCTGCTAGATGAAAGGGTACCAGAAACATCCCCTGGGCAACGGCCCAATGCCACAGATCCTGGGCTTCCTTGGATAGGGCTGGCGATCTGGTTCCTCCCTGCTTCCGGATGTAGAACATCGTGGTAGTGTTGTCGGTGAATATCCTCACCACCTTGCCCTTGAGGGACGGGAGGAACAACCCGAGGGCCCAGAACACTGCTCTGAGCTCCAGTATGTTGGTGTGGAGAGGCCTCTCCTCCGGGAGCCAAAGGCCTCTCGCGTGAAGATCTCCGGTGTGCGCTCCCCACCACTCCAGGGAGTCATCCGTCGTCACCGTCACCTGGTGTGCTGGGGTCTGAAAGTCCGTGCCCGCTGCAAGATACGCGCGGGTGCCCCACCAACGAATCGCATGGTGGAAGACAGTTGAGCGAGATCTTTGTTAGGCAGAAACCTGTGCACTTCCCTTAGGGACCACTGCAAAAGATTTAAGACTACAGGTGTTGGCGGTAAACCCACTTGGTAGCAGTCCGCACCACCCAGATTTACCTGGTAGCTGTGGCTGAGCAGTCAGACTTCCCTCAAGAAGAGTTAGGCAGTATGCAAAGTATACACACTCAGATACAACAATACAAGCAAACACTGACCAGAGCTTTGGTATCAAAGTATATAATTATTTATTTAAAAACACACTGTTGAAAACACTCCCGCACTCTTATTGAAAAATATTCTAAACACAGTTACTATTATAATATATGCACCCCTTTTTCCTTATCAGATAAGTCACTGTAAAACACCACTTATTTTCATACAGAGGTGAGCGCTTAACTAGATGGCACTCCAATAAGTTTGTGGGAAAGGGACAGAAAAAGACAGAATATGGCAAGGTACACCAAGATTCAGGAACACTGTTAGCAAGGCAGAAGAGCAAAAGTCACTGGTGTGCCAAAGTCCAAAGGCTGGGCCCACTCTTAGAGAGAGCAGAGCACAAATGCGCCCAAGATCACACAGTTACACTAGGCTTAGAAAGTCTTGCAGAGGGTTCAAAAAGAGTTGAGAGGCTTAAGAAAGTTTAGCCAGGGTGTCCCAGATTAACCCAGGTTCGAAAGCCGGGGGCTAAATCTACCCCGTACAGTCGGTAGCAAGGGAAGCCAGGTGGGACACGGTACCTTAAGTGGGAAGGATCCTCCAGCGGTGGCAGTTGTTCCTGGTAGTGGGTGCAAGTTGCGTCGTCGTCCAGGGGAAGAGAAGATCTCGACTTGGAGGAAAGATGAAGGTCGTTGCACTGCCAGGGAAGAAACCAGCCGTGGAGTTTTCCGGTTAAAGGTGGTACCTTTGTTTCGCGGTAAAACGTGGTATCCCGGCTGCCGGGGTGCTTGGCACAGGCAAGGCGGCCACGAGGTACATCGGGAAGGTGAAAAGACGGTGAAACTGGTTATCCCCACCAGTCAAAGGAAGAAGACTCTCTGGCGGGAGATCTCTGTCATTGGGAAAAGTGGTGAGGCGGTCCAGCAGGGCTCCACCGGTGGTGGTGTCGTGGCAGGTCGGCTCAGCTTCTCCCTCGTCGGATTCTTAGGTCCTGTGGCGACTTCTGAAGTTCCAGTCCCCAAAGCCCTGCTTTTGTGCAAAAAACCCCCATTCACTCAGCCTAGCTGTCACTCAAACATGCTAAGAGGTGAGCCGGCCGGCTCACCACTTGGGCCAATCAGGATGGAGTGCGACTTGAGTTGCCTAGGCAACTCAGTCCAGGGTGCCTAAATTCCCCTCCACCCCTCCTAAGTACCCCAGACAGAATGGCACCACTTTGGAGGGATTCTGTGGAGAAGCCCGCCAAAAAAGTGGAACAAAGGGCTCGACTTGGGTTGGAGTCACAGAAGAGAACACAAACGCCATTTTAGAATCAAGTTTTGGCAAAAAATACCAACCGGAGAATTAATATTAATTAAATAAACCGGCGGTATGTTCGAGGCTACCGTAAATAATTAAATAAAGATAGTAGCCTAAAACAATGGGAAATCCCATAAGAAAATATTTGCGGTTGAATATAAAAAGTAGTATCCACTGCCACCAGCCAAAACTCGATCAGGGGGGGCGGAGACGTGCCCCCTCGACTAACAGACCCTGGGGCAATCGAATTGCCCCAGCCAGTACGTCCACAATATGATGGTTTGTACTGGTTCTGTTCAGAATTTAAGACTAGTAAAGTCAATGGTGACTTTACATGCCCTGGGAGACAGTAGTCAGTCCCAGGGTATGGAGTCTATACTGGGGGGTCACTATGACACCCCTGTGTCACTGCACGGAGGGTGCGGTGTAACACACATCACAAAAACACATGAAGCCCTATGGAGTAAAAGACCCCATAGCCCATTAAACACATCTAGATTCAAAGAAACACACTCAAATCATGCCCAAGAGTGAGGGTAAAAGAGTCTCACTCTTGGCAGGAGAAAAAAATAAATCCCAAAAATCCAGCAAAGCTGCTGGGGGACTCACTAGGTTAGGAAATTCAGCCTAAACAGAGAATTCTCCCTAACACTCTTGTCCTTGAAACTGCCCGCCGCTTGCATCCAACGGGCGTCGAGGAACTCCTGTAGAGGACGCATCTGAAGCCTGCACAGGCGCACCAGATAGATGCATGAGGACATCATCCCGAGAAGGGACTTGATGGACCTCACCCTGGCCACGTCTGTGGCCAGCAGACGCTGCACCTTGCCCAGGATGGTCTTCGTCCTTTCCTCCGACGGCGAGGCCAATCGCACTACTGTATCGAGCTTGGCTCCAAGAAACAGCGCGACCTGCGACGGAACCAGGTGGGATTTGGGGAAGTGGATGGAGAATCCCAGGTCTGTGAGCAGCCGGACGGTCTTCGCTGTGTGTTCGACGGCGAGTTCCCTTGTTCTTGCTCGGATGAGCCAATCGTCCAGGTAGGGGTAGACATGGATCCCCTGCAGGTACAGCCGCGCCGCCACTTGAGCTAGGCAATTGGTGAATACCCTGGGTGCCGACTTCAATCCGAATGGGAGGGCCTTGAACTGGTAGTACCGTCCTTGGACTAAGAACCTGAGAAACTTTCGGTGTCCTCTTAGAATGGGAATGTGAAAGTAAGCATCCTCCAAATCCAACGACGATAGGAAGTCGCCTTCCTCCAGCTGGCCCAGCACATGCTGGAGGGTGACCACCCGGAAATTCTGTGCCTTGATTTATTTGTTAAGTCGACGCAGGTCCAGGATAGGATGCCAGCCTCCTGTCTTCTTTCTGACGAGGAAGTATCTTGAGTATACTCCGGAGCCCCAGAGCCTCTTTGGGACGAGCTCGATGGCTCCTTTCTTGAGTATCGCCCTTACTTCTAACAGCAATATTGAAGCAAAACCTGGAGACATGGGCTGACTTCTATGTGCTCCTATTTAATGAGATCATAGCTACTAGAGAGGTTCCAGCCTCCTGGAAAACTGCCTTAGTCATCCCCATATTCAAGAAAGGAAATGGAGAAGATCTGCGCAACTACCGCCCCATTGCCTTGCTTGACATCTTTAGTAAAACCTTTGGCGCACTTCTGCTGCGTCTCCTTGGCTCATAGGCAAATGATTCAAGCTGATCAAATCCTAGACAATCCGGATTTGTAAAGGGTGTGGGCACGTACCTCAACCTCTTCCTGCTGAACTAGTTGAAACCTAAAACTATCAAGTCTAGACCCAAAATCTATAAGGCCTTCATCGAGCATGAACAAGAGTTTGTCAGTGTCAGGCGCAAGAGGTTGTGGGGCAAGATGCGATCATGGGATTGTCCGGGAACCCTGTTGGAAGCAATAAAGGCACCCTACACCTCAACCTCGATTCAGGTGAGGCTATAACAAGAGTGTTTTCTGTGAAAATCAACACCTTCAGGGGCCTGAAACGGGGATGTCCACTGGCTTCTGCTATATTTAACATCTATGTGTCTGACATGGGCGCAAGTAAAAAAGAAGCTAGAGCATTCCCGCCCAAAATACAGCACTGCAATCCCATGGGTCCTACACACTGATGACTTAGTCATTATGGATCAGACACCCATAGGCTTGCAGCAAAGACTCAACATCCTAGGGACCTACATGAACGAGAATGATCTGCTAGTCAATGTCAAGAAGACCAAAAAAATGGTGCTGGCTAGCGCCCAAAGTAAAATAAATCCTCCAGAGACATGGTATATGGACAGCCAAACTCTAGAAAGAGTTAAATCTTTTACCTACTTGGCCGTACAAATCAACTGTAACATTAACGAGAGCGAGTGGATGAGAGCCCTAAGATTTAAATGCAAAAGTCTGTCATCACAAGCCCTGCTACAAAAGAGGAAGTATGGCAAGTTCACAATCTGGCCAATCGGAACCTTCTACAAACAAAAGGTAATTCCCATCCTTATGTATGGAGCTGAAACCGCCATGACCCAACGTGGAAATGTTGGGACCTTCTAGAGTGTGATTTCTGGAAAAAAGAACCTACCGAAAAGAACCCCCATAGTGAGGTACGAATTGGGCTTACAATCTTTCAAATTACTCTCTATGGAAGTCATTAGCACTATATTGCAAGTGCATCATGCGCGATCATCTTCCACCTTTTGAAATCTTACAAACAAAATCGGTATAAGAAAAGGAAATGGCCGCTCGACAAGTTGAAAGAGATCTGATGAGACTGGTTATACTCCTTGGACTTGTCCAAAGAGGTCCAGATCACAAATCCAGAGAAGCTAAAACATATTATTCAGACATAGGACTGTATAAACACAATGCACCTATAACTTATCGCTAAATCTGGTACATGAAAGAAGATCAGCTGGCCAGCTACCCATGTACCTGTCCAAATTTCCTTGTTTAGGCTTGAGAGATCTATTCATGCAACTTCGCTTAAACCAGTAACCCACAAGAGGTATTAAGTGTGCAAAGACAAATTCTGAAGTCAGCAGCGTTTTGCAGATTCTGCCAAAGACGCAATCAGATAGAATCTGTGATTTGCTTCTAAAATGCAAAGCACTAAACTTGTTGAGAACAAAGTATTTGGCAGAGATCTGTAAAAACATAGGAACTATCAGTGGAAGACTGGTGGTCCATGTTTTTCATCAGAGAAAATATCCCCATGATTCTGGCAGCAATGAAATTTTTTAAAGGAAATTCTCAGTTTGGATTAACAATGGACATGTAGAGGTCTCACATTATGATTAAGTCAGAACTAAGGAACACATGTTTTACTTCAGATGATTACAAGGCTTTATGAGTATGAAATGTTTGTAATAAACTAAATCGTTAATAAAAAAATAAAGAAAATAACAGACGGCTTAACCTCACATATTTAACAACTTGACAAAAAGACATGAACTATCTTTGCATCAATATAAAGTACTATTTATTACAAGGGTATACGCAAAGAGGTTGCCTGTTGTCATTTTGTTTTTCTCATGATGACTAAACGTTCACAAGCTTGAATTTCTCTCTATAATGGCTACCACAATTTTGAGTCAAAGTAACAAGTGGGAGGAAACCTGTTTGAGATGAGCAAATGCATTTCCGCTGAAAGGATCACAGATGTAAAGGGATTTATCTTTGTCAATCAGGCTGAGTGCGTCATCTTCTTCGATAGTCTGCAAAAATTCATCGGACTGGAATTCCTTGATTGCCTGTGAAAAATATATAAAAATATGTGTTATGGATTTTTGCAGTTGTTTAGCATTATGCGTTATGAAAGTTCTACTATTTTGCAGACGCAGCAAATAAGAATTTGTGTATCTGAAAGGGTGTGTAATAAGTTGCTTGCTTGCTTGCTCTATTTAGAAATGTAACATTCTGGTTCACTAACCTTTGTTTGTCTAGATATCATGAACATTAAAATAAACAGGAATCTACCCAGTTCCCTTATTCTGGCCCAATTCTGTTTACGGATCTCTGGCTACAAGTTAATGGAACAAAACCCCAGAAATTCACAGGTTGAGGTATATTGCAAAAATGGTATTTTTGCTGTTGATGTAGTGCGTTGTCACCTATAGACAGCCCTACAGATAAGGAGTGCAGCAGCCACTTTTACTCCCTGGAAATTGGCAAATATTCACAAGAAATAAAAATAGGGAGTCAAAATACACCCAACAAAAAAATAGGAAAGAGACATGTAGACTCTTGCGCCCCTGCTTTCACCCGCACAGCTCCCATGGATCTACGGATCTGTTTGGACCAGTAGGGCACGTAGTACCACAGGAAGAAAGTGCCATTTAAACTACCAGATTAGAAGAAGTAAGCATGCATCTTTTAATGTGCATGAATAACTAGATGCAAAGACATAATTATTACAAAAACATGACCGTTTTTCAGTTCACACATTTTTACTCACTCATAAAATACTCTCATTGGGAATTGGATTTACATTTTTACTCCCTAAAAAATGGTTTTACGCCCCATCTTTAAAAAATAGTGAGTAAAATACTCCCACTTGCAAATCTTAACTGGAGCACTGCCTACAGACCAAAAAGCATCAGCAATATCGTCAAGGTAGACCATAAAAATTACCTAAAATAGTTAATTACATTTCTGGCTTTTATAGCATTAGCTCGTAAATGAAAGTCAATTCACATTAGGCTTTTTTCTTGCATTGCTGAGGTTTTGCCATTTTAAAATAATTTCTAAATATTTTTCTAAATAATTCTTGCTATCAATCAAATTACTGTCTCCCTCAGAGCCTTCTCAAAATCACCCAGTAATTTATCTGGCAGCTCTACCTACTAAGAGCTATCCAATCCTAGGCTCTAGAATTACTTTTCATCCAAGTGACCGCAACAACTCCTCAAACAGCTACAGGCCTTCTTTTGGACCCTCACCTGAATTTTGGAACTGTGCTCTACGGCGGCATCCTGTGTTCTTCCATTTAATTTTAACAAAGTGGCTGATAAGATCCCTTACTCCTGCCAGCATCATTTGAACCCACAGAACATCCCTTTGAGTTTCTCTTAAGCTTTCTCTTAGTCTCTCCCTCCTTTCCCATTCTTCCTTTCTCTTCATTTCTATGTTTTTTCCAACTGACTTTTCTTCACCTCTTCTTGCCTTTATTCTGTCATTTCTAAATTTTCTTTTTTCAACTCCTAATCAACACAAGCTACACCATGTGTAACTTTCAAATCTGAGGAATTAAACAGAGATATTTGCCAATCTTTTCTCAATAATTGAAAAAACAGTAGGAGAAGAAGGAAAGGAAAAAACAAAAAGAAAGAAGAAAACTGGAAATGAACAAAATAAAAGCAAAACAAAAACATCAGGGAATGAAATTAAAAGACAGAAAATTGAAGCAACAATGGGAAAAAAGGACAGACGTGTGGAGAGAGGGTCAAGCCTTAGAGTAAAATAAAAGAATCACTTGTAAATTAGTCCATTTCAGAATGTGTCAATTCACTTCAGAGTTGAAAATGTTTTCCTTTAGTCAAGCTCATTAACCCTTTAAATGCCAGCGACGAGCCGGCTCGTTGGTAAAAACCGCTCCAGGTTGCCACCAACGAGCCGGCTCGTCGGTGGCACTTAAGGGGTTAATGAGGGGGGAAATGTTGGCGGGTTTGGGCGGTGAATACCACGATTTTAAAAAAAAAAACATTGGCACTGGGGGGGAACCTCAATGGCACTTAAGAGGTTAATGAGAGGTTATAGAAAGTGTCCTGCAGTTATCAGTCGTATAGCCATGGTCAATGTTCTCTGTAATTGTGCGCTTGCCCAGCTACTTTCTGGGTGCCGCTCAGATGCTTTTTAGCAGCGCACGCAGGCATTCTCACCTATGCAAAAAGATTTAACAAGGCACAAGCCACATTAATTACCTGAAATTTGCTTTCTCTTAAAATAACTAACTAGTCATGATATTCTGGTGTAGCTCATTTACATGACCCACTATGCAAGCGCAACCTTAAAACCTAAAAACCCTAAAACAAAATGCGGCCACAAGAGGTAAAAACTAATATGAAAAAGTGGCTCCATAAACAGAAAAATCTAACTAAGATAAGCTTGCACACATTAACCAACTACTGTTCTCTTCCCACCCATGACTCCTTTGCTTAAGTCTTCCATGCGCTTTCTCTAACCTCTACCCCAAAATATATTTAGAGATTACCAGACAACCTTGACTTTTCTTCTCTTGGCTTTGTGAAAGGTTACCAGGCATGTACCTACATCCACTTATTTTACGTTTGCTGTAATTTGAATAACGTTCAAGTACCAGAACCTCCGTTATTCACAGTGCCTTCTAAAAAGTTCCTTGTTGGAAGGCCTTCCAGCGACTACCCTGGAACCCCTGAGATGTTATTAGGTCAGTTTTTCTGAAGTCCAGTTAAGGGCCTAGCAAAGCCATTCTACTGAGGCAGTACAAGACTCCACTCTTAGTATAAGGCTGTACCACCTGAGTTCGGCGTAGCGTAGACAGAGCAGCCGGACTTATCTTAGGAGGGAGAGAGGGCAGTAGATGTAGTACAAGTGAACATTGTAATACAAATGATCCAAAGAAACACAAACTATGTATTGTAAAAATAAAGGATTTATTTAAATACAGGTAGGCCCAGATAAATCTAGGGGTTAAGTAAGTACTAACACATTATATGAAACCACAATATTAAACACAACACTATACTTGAAAGTACACAGACCAACGTATAAACCTTATTTGGAACACCTAACAGTAGTTCTAGGGAAGTCAAAACCTTGTTATACACATTTATCATAGGTCAAGCCTATTCTTTGGGAGTAAAAGACCAATGGTTACTTTTAGATTACTTTTGGTAATACAATGACAGTAGGCCCTTCCAGTTGTACAGTGACTCTTGGAACAACTCACAGTCAACTGGACAATATACTTTTGGTGAATAGTGAAACACTTATTCTAGGTGCAGTAAAAACCTATAACTACTTTTGTCATAACACACAGTTATACCAGGTGAATAAAACCCAAGGATGTAATATACAATTACAGATGCTTTGGAAATCAGGGAACCCCAGATTGAGGTAAACAATAACACTGGTAACTGGTTTTGGATGGCACAGCTAACACAAGGTAAGTAAAACCCACATACTTTAACTTCACAATGAAGGGGAAAGTAAAACCCAATGTCACACTTTACTGAATAGTTATTCTAGGTAGGCAACAACCTAATGTAGACTTATTAAGGACAGGCTAGCAGCAAGTCAGGGGAAGCAAGACCCAGTTGGGGGGAACTCATACAATTACCCTATAGGAATAATCTGGTGAAACCAACACATTACTTTTGTAAAGAGGCACAACTTAATCACAGGAGAGTAAAACACCTTTACATCTACTTTCTTTTAGACTGGCAAAACAGTGGCTAAAGAAGAAAAGATGTTAACCATACTTTTAAGAATAGTGCATCACACATTCCAGATCAGTAAGAACTTTGGTAACTGGTCACTCTTAGAATTACAGTTATCCACCAACTCTTTACAAGTAAGTAAAACACTTGATTTATTTTCTAGGCAGAAGTCCCAATCCCTTCAAAGTCTTTCCCTTAGAGGATGAGTGTTCTCAGTGGCAGAAGGGGGGTCACTAGGACTAGTGATCAACAAGCAGTGTTAGAATAGGTTTTTTAGTAGCAAAAGTCAGAATTCCTTAGGAAAACTGGGCAAACAGGTGAGTACTTTACTTCTAGGGTTAGAAGAGGGTCCAGGGGGCTTCACAGAAGACACCCCAGCAGGATTCTAAAAGTGGGACTGGGTGTACTGGACGAGGGACCTCCCAATCACATAAAACACCCCAGCACTACACAGAAATCCCAACAGGCTTAAGGTAAGTATATACCCAAGCCAACACAGTACCTCAGCAATGAAGAAGAGATTGCAGCAGGAGAACTTCAGGGACTGCAGCCAAATACCCGGTCAGTGGATTCCTTGTCCTGGAGACTGAACACAAGACCTCAGAAGGGGCTTTGCAGCAGAGATCGATGAAGAAGGCTCTAGGCACGATTTCTCTCGCGGCTGAATGCGGTTCTGCAGGTTTGGTGCCTTTTCAAGGAGCACAGAAGAAGACAGAAAATCGTGGTTGAATTCTCATCAGTTAAAAGGTCCAGCACTCTGAGGGGACTTTTTGTACTCAATTTGTGTCTCTGGAGATACACTAGGATGCCCACGAAGTTTCAGCGAGATTCGGAATTCGGAAGACCGTGCACCGCACAGTGGCTGGAGGTCCCAGGGTATTGGGGTATTGCAAGAACGCAAGGTCGCAGCAACCTGTGGGATGGCTCAAAAATGCAGGTCGTCTTGAGTCTAGTGGGTCTCACCAGGCTCTGGGTTCGGGTCGCCGTTTTCGGAGACCCCAGGTCGATCGGAAGGAAGGGCTGCAGCAGGCTCTGGTTACACAGCAGGCTCTCCGGTCGCTGAAAATCAGTCCCGATGCTTTTCCTTCGTCATCCTCTTCGGTTTTCTGTTCCAGTGGTCGACATGACTTCAGCTTCTAGGTTTCCAGTATTTATCAGGAACTGCAACACAACCTCTGCATTCTCGCCCCGCATTTTACAAGAAAGGGGCGTCTGGCTGTCCAATTAGGACAGCCAACCCCCACCCCCACTGGGATTTGGCCCAGTTGAAGGAAGGCCTAAGACAAAGGAGGGGGAAGTTTTGGACTCCTCCCCCACTTCCTGTGCTTACAGACTGACTGGAGCCTGGGCGGGGTGTCCAGGGGACTCCCGCCAAAGACAAAACTCAAAGGAATTTCCCGCCCTGGATGTCAGGGGAAGGAGCAAAAAACGACAAGAAACACTAAAATGGCAGAAAAAGAAGACAGGGGCCATTTTGGTAAAATGAGCACCCTTAGGTGCCTTTACTGCAGCTGTGATTACAGCCCGCGGTAAAGGTGCACCAAATTAGTAAAAGGTACCACTGCCACCAGCCATTAAAGGTAAGCTTGTCACTGTAACAGAATTGTTACAGTTTTAATGTGAAAGGGGATACATTGCATCTCCCCAGCACTCCACATAAGGTGGGGTGTGCTGGTTTCACAGAATAAAATGTAAAAGGGATCCAAAGATTCTTTCTAGCCTTGGGAACTGTAGTTCACTCTAGGTTAGCACAAGAAAGTTAAATGGGGAGCCCCTAGGGCAACCCAGCAACAACAGGCACTTATTGCCAATAAGTTGTTAGACAAGACACTATGGAGAGTCTTAAAAATGACACCCATAAAAAGAGTTAAAGATGAGGTGAGTGTGGAAAAAGGTTCCCACTCACTGAGGTATTAATGAAAAATATCCCACTAGAAAAGCAAAAAGTTCTGGAGTTGAACCAGGAAAGGAAGATTTACCTGCTCTGTGGAAATCTTTCCTAACAGATGTGTCCTGCATGCTGCAGCATGACTCATGAAAGGACTCCGGAAATTCAACCCTAATCCTCCTCTAACTGCACTGGCTCCCACTGCAAGCCTGTATCATCTTCAAATCCTGTTGCATCATCTACAAGGCTGTCACCCTGAAGTTACCAAGCTACCTCACTGAGAAACTCAGCATCTCCAGAGGCCTGCAATCCACCCAAAGTAAGGAAATGTGAATGCTTGAACTCCGACGGTGCCGGAAAGAAAGAACGAATATAACAGCCTTCTTCATCTATGCTCCAAGACTCTTGAACCTCCTCCCGTCAACATCAGACTTACTCCATTGCTGCTACAGTTCAGGAAAGAGCTCAAGACCTTCCTCTTCAAGGAATGGCTCCTCCGTAACACATAGGTTCACACACCCTCAGTTTGCCTCCCCCCCACACACCACTGTTTCCTCGCCTGGTTGCTTGTAGATCCCTTTCTGCAAATTGCCCACCATTGCCCTCCCCCGTTAGCTCCCAATCCCCTTTTCTCTGCTACTCTCACTGTGTTCTTCCCCCTGCGATTGTAAAGCACTCTATTGATTCCCGAAGCCAGGGCTGTGCTCAATAAATACACTAATAATATTAATCATAAAAGCATCAACCAAACTATGTAACCCAATTATCATCTCTGATATCAGATACTGGCTGTTGGTAAATAGGATACTTGGATGTGTAACCTCACCCCATGATTGCTATTCTTAGTACATATGTCACGCAAGCGCTTTGAAGTGGTCCCTTAATGCATTATAAAACTCAAATATTAATTTACGCTAAGGATTTTGAGTAGACCAAGATCATGCTCAGAGTCTCCTACTTAGCATTGCTAACATTACCCTATAAGTGGTAAGCAACATTGCACTATCATTTGCTTGACCTGCAAAGGATAATGTATGTGGGCTATGCCAGGTATTACTCATCTATAGTATTAGGGCAATGGATATTCAAACAGTAGAATGCTTTTCACACAATTTGCATACTCTCTAAGTGTTCAGAATTGCAGTGGGCATATACCGTAACACATTATACTGTAACTCAATGCTATACAAAAATGTTTTCACTTATCAGTTGTATAATCCTAACCAACAATTTAAGGGTGGAATAAGTTGCAAACAATCTTGTATGCACTGGAAAATAATTGTGTACCTGCAGATTCATTACATTTTCTTAAAATGCATATAATATCATGGTGAGACACTACATATGTGTTACTTGCAAAGTATTATGGGTATGCAAATATCCCAGTGAGTACTTCACTGCTGCAATCTCTCATATTTTACAGTGTACTGTCAACTAGTATTGGAAGGCAAGCACAGGAGCCTGGGAACGGTACGGGTGAAAGGGAACAGGAGAACAATGCTTGCGGGTGATTAACAAATCAGTAATTTTCAAAAACCAAGTCAGTCGTTTTGGTAGTACAGTACAGTTTAGAAAATGGGTGTTTGCTGAAGGAAGGGACATTCTAGTAACAAGTCTACAGAACTGCAATTTCTGTATCTTTCTATGCTCAGCTGCTGAGGGCATTTCAATATAAAACAGGTGTTGTGGGTTTACTGACTGTAGTATCCCCCTGCATATTGTTTAACTAATAACAATGAATTACAGAGGGATCCCTAGTTACAGAAGAAGGCCCTCAAGTGGTTGTATCTCTGAGCATTGATGCTATTAACCTAAAAGGCATTACATATGTCTTTACTTCAACAGGGCTCTATAAGAAACCTCAGCAAGTTTCTAGTTGAATTTTGTCTAGGTTGTGATGAGGAAGGATGGGCAGAATTACCGGCTGTTTTATGTGCCCTGTCATTTTACTTTGTATGTCAAGGTTACAAGCAAGCTCTGATAAGAATGTGTTTTCTACTTGGAGTGAAATGACTTTTCAGGGAGTAAAATAAGTAATTAGCTTTGCAAAAATGGATACCTTATGCATATTAAGGAACAAGTTACTTACCTGTAACTGTTGTTCTCCAGCATGGGTCTGGCATGGATTCACATGCTCATGAATATTCCCCGTCGTCAGGCTGGGAATCCTCGGTAAAGAAAAAACCAGTATCAGTTTCGTTTCTGATCTGTCTTTCTTAGTAGTAACCAATCACTGATCTCTGGGTCATACTGCCCCCAGCCAATGACTGCCCTCTCCCTAAGCCCCACCTCTGGCAGCCATCCTCAGATTTGGTAGCACGCCAAGTGGCAGTATGACCAAGTGAAGAGCCGCAGAGGGGTAGGAGGGAGGGTTCGCATGTGAATCCATGCCAGACCCATGCTGGAGAACAACAGTTACAGGTAAATAACTTGTTCCTTCTCCAGCATGGGGTCTGGCATGGATTCACATGCTCATGAATAAAAGAATACATAGCAGTATACACATGCACAACCACGGGAGGTGGCAAAGGCTCAACATTAAGCATTATATACAAACTCAACATTAAGCAATTCTTACCTCCTCACCAGGCTCACCTTAGGCAAACAGGTTGCGCAGCACTGCTTGGCCGACCCTGGACTCATCGACGCAGTAGAATCTTGTGAAGGTGTGCGTCGACCTCCACATAGCAGCCCTGCAGATGTCCAGCCGGGGCACCCCAGACAGGAACGCCGTGGTAGCAGCGATCGCTCTGGTCGAATGGGCTCTCGGAGGGCCGGGCAGCGGTCGGTTTGCCAACCGGTGACAGTGCATGATGCAGCCGGAGAGCCATCTGGAAATGGAGGTCTTCGAGAGAGCCTTCCCTTGATTCACAGACCCAAAGTTCACAAACAGTTGTGACGTCTTCTGAAAACTCTTCGTACGGTCCACATACCACATAGAACTTCAGCGCTCTAGCTACATCCAGCGAGTGCAAAGTCCTCTCGGCCGGCGTCGAAGGCGACGGGAAGAAAACTGGTAACACCAAGGGCTCGTTGAGGTGGAAGTCCGACGGCACCTTGGGCATGAAGGAGGGGTGCGTCCTCAGCACCACCCTCGTGTCATGAAAAGTCAAGTATGGAGGCTTGCAAGATAGGGCCTGAATCTCTCCCACTCGTCGTGGGGAGGTGATGGCCACAAGGAACGCTGTCTTCCATGACAGGAACTTCAAAGGCGCCGAATGCATAGGCTCGAATCAGGAACCCCATGAACCTGGTCAGCACCACATTGAGCTCCCACGCCGGGGCGGGAGCCTTCACCGGCGGGAATGATCAGAATAGTCCCTTCATAAATTCCTTCACCAGGCGAGGAGACCACAAGGACGCCCGTCCCGTAGTCCTGGTATATCGGGAGATGGCAGCCAGATGTATTTTGATGGAGGCGTGAGCCAGTCCAGCTTTGGCCAGCGACAGTAGGTACGGCAGTAATTGAGGGGCCGTAATCCGCAGAGGGTTAATCTTCTGTGCACGGCACCAGACAGAGAACCTCTTCCATTTATGACCGTAACACTTGAGAGTTGAGGACGCCCTGGCCTTTGCAAGAACCTCTCTGCAATCAGCCGGTATATCGTACCCTCCAAACTCTAGTGCTGCAGGAGCCAGGCCTGCAAGTTCAGCGACTGTGGGCCGTGATGGAGAATGGGGCCTCCTTCTCTGGAGAGAAGATCCGCGCCCGCCAGCAGCTTGACTGGTGGGGACGTTGACAAGTCCAGAAGGTCCGGGAACCAGATCTGCCTCGGCCACGCCGGTGCGACGAGGATCATCCTGCACCTGGACTTCTTGAGCTGGTTGATGAGGCGGAGCAGCAACGGCAACGGAGAGAACGCGTATAGAAACAGGCCGTCCCAGGGGAACGAGAAAGCCTCGCCAATATTCCTCGGCTGTGGGAACCTGCTGGTGAACCTCTGGCACTTGGAGTTCATCGCTGTCGCGAACAGGTCGATCTGGGGTTTGCCCCATCGTTGGAAGAGCCGATTTACTTGATCCTGGTGCAGTTCCCACTCGTGGCACGAGCGCAGCTCCCTGCTGAGTGAGTCTGCGATTGCGTTTTTTATTCCTGCCAAGTGGAAGGGAACCAGAAACATCCCCTGGGCGACAGCCCAGTGCCACAGATCCTGGGCCTCCTTGGATAGGGCTGGGGATCTGGTGCCCCCTTGCTTCCGTATGTAGAACATTGTGGTGGTGTTGTCGGTGAAGATCCTCACCACCTTGTCCTTGAGGGACGGAAGGAATGACTTGAGAGCCCAGAACACTGCTCGGAGCTCCAGAATGTTGATGCGGAGAGACCTCTCCTCCGGGAGCCAAAGGCCTCTTGCGTGGAGATCTCCGGTGTGGGCCCCCCCCAACCCTCCAGAGAAGCGTCCGTCGTCACAGTCTCCTGAAACGCCGGGGTTTGAAAGTCCGTGCCTGTATTGAGGTGAGCACGGGTGCCCCACCATAGGATCGCCCGGCGGAACTCCTCGTCGAGAGGGATCCAGTCCTCGAAGCAGCCCGTCGCCTGAAACCAACGGGCGTCGAGGAACTCCTGTAGCGGAAGCATCCGAAGTCTGCAAAGGGGCACAAGATAGATGCATGAGGACATCATCCCGAGAAGGGACTTGATGGACCTCACCCTGGCCACGTCCGTGGCTAACAGGCGCCGCACCTTGCCCAGGATGGTCTTGGTCCTCTCCTCTGAAGGGGAGGCCAATTGCCCCACTGTATCGAGCTTCGCTCCCAGAAACAGTGCTACTTGCGATGAAACCAGGTGGGATTTGGGGTAGTTGATGGCAAACCCCAGCTCCGTGAGCAACCGGACGGTCCTCGACGTGTGTTCGACGGCGAGTTCCCTTGTCCTTGCCCGGATTAGCCAGTCGTCCAGGTAGTGGTAGACGTGGATCCCCTGCAGGCGCAGCTGCGCCGCCTCTGGTGCCAGGCACTTGGTGAAAACCCTGGGTGCCGACTTTAATCCGAACGGTAGGGCTCTGAATTGGTAGTGGCGTCCCTGAACCACGAACCTGAGGAACTTCCTGTGCCGTTTTAGAATGGGGATGTGGAAGTAAGCATCCTCCAGGTCCAACGACGATAGGAAGTCGCCTTCCTCCAGCTGCACCAGCACGTGCTGGAGGGTGACCATCCTGAATTTTTGCGCCTTGATGCATTTGATTAACCGCCGCAGGTCCAGAATGGGGCGCCAACCGCCTGTCTTCTTTCTGACGAGGAAGTACCTTGAGTACACTCCGGAGCCCCGGAGCCTCCTGGGGACGAGCTCGATGGCACCTTTCTTGAGCATCGCCCTTACCTCACCTCCAACAGCAGTTGAGGGATGTGATTCTCCTTCCTGCCCACGGGAGGAATGTGAGGGCTCTTCTTTTGGAATTCCAGCGAGTGCCCGTTGGCCAGGGTGTCCAACACCCAATGGTTGGTGGAGATGGACTCCCACACGCTGACAAACTTGTTGCTTCGGTGGGGGCCCGACAACACGGCCGGGTCAGTCTTGCTTGGAGGCGGCCTTGCCGACGTCGGCGGGATCCCCCTTGCTTGCCGCGACCTCTGTAGGCCTCCTGGGAAGAGGAGCAGGCCGCCTGGCGGTAAGTGGAGGAGCCACCGCTGGATCCTTTGGAGGCACCCTGTCTGCCTCCGGAGCTCCGAAAGGGCCGTTGCTGTTGAAGCACCCCTAGGGCCCGGGCCGTCGCCGAGTAGGTCTTGATGGCCTGTAGAGACTCGTGCACCGCCTTACCAAAAAGGTTGTTGCCGTCGAACGGCATGTCCAACACTCTGGTCTGGATGTCCTGGCAAAAGTCTGTCGCCTTGAGCCATCCTCGTCGTCGGAGGCAAACTCTGTTGCCCAGTTGGCGAAATCCGGTATTGGCAATGTCCGTTGCTACCGTTATGGCGTGATCCGACGCCACCTCGCCTTCCTGTAGAATGTCTAGGGCCTCCGCCCTCTTGTCGTCAGGTAGGAAGTCTAGCAGGGGAGCTATCTTGAACCAGAGCTCCCTGTCGTAGCGTGCCACGATCGCTAAGGCATTGGCCGCCTGGAGTCCAACTTCTTGCCCTCGCTGTCCGGCAGGGAAGTGGAAGTTGAAGCCGCCGCACCCGCTGCCTTCTTCTTAGCCGCTGCGGAGACGACAGAGTCCGGCGTGGGCTGGGCCCTGAGGCACAAGGGGGAGGTATCGGGGACTCAGTACTTCTTCCCGTACCGGTCCCTCTTGGCGGGTGTCGTGGAAGGGTTCTTGAGAACAGCAAGCCCCTCGTCCCAGATGTCATCGAGCAAAGGCACCGCGAGGACCGTCTTCCTCTTGGCCTCTCGTCGTTGGTACAGAAAACCTTTTGTTGTTCTTCAGTATCCTATCTAGGGTCCGGCGAGGGGGATGAGGGGTCCACAGGTCTCGCAGACACGAAGGGCGGAGCGGGGTGGACTCTCCTCGCTTGTTCGGAGGGCTTCCCGACGGGCCTGGTTCTGGATCCTCTGTCGGGTCCGTGGTAATCTTGTCTTTATCTCGGTACATAAGGATTGGATTGCCAACAAAATGGCCACCAAGCTATCCTGGGGCTCGGGTAATGGCTGCAACGGACGGGATGGCCGCTCCACTGGGCCCTCTTCGTCGCCATCGTCGATATCTTCGATCACGTCAGCAGGGACCGCCCCCTGGGATCGAACCTTCTCGAACCTCTCGTTGAGGCCTATGGACCTCTCGTTGAGGCCCTTCTCGGTTTCCACCAGCTCCTCCTCAGAGGCTGATTCCGAGTCTGTAATTGCCACCGGGCCCCCCCCCCCCTCTTTTTCCGCCGGGGACTTCACGGGGGTCCTAACGATGGGCTGGAAAGAGGATTCCCTCCGCGGTGGCAGGGATACTCTGGGCCCAGAGGCCGTTTCGACTGGCGTAGTCTCAGCCGGCTTCACCAGGGTCGCAGCGACCACTTCGATAGAGGCCTTTGCCGGCTGGATCAAAACCCTCACCACCTTAGGTGCGTCCTGGGCCTTTGCCTTAGGGGGAGGGTGAGCGCCTCGCTCCCCCTTCGAGATCGACCGGGTCCGCTCCAGCGGCTTACCCGGGTTCTCAGACTTCCTCTTCCCCGAACCAGAGCGCTGGCTCGTGGTCGAACGTGCTGGGGAAGTCGCGCCCTGCCTTGCAACCAAAGAGCCCGACCTTTCAGCGCTCCCGGAGTCCGCGGACTCGCGGTGCTTGTCCTTCTGTTGGGCCCCGATCGCCGGGGCGCCCTCACAGGACTTAGAAGCCCGCTCAGACTTTTTCTTCCCCTTCTCACCTGCTGTGCCCTTCTCCAGCCAGGCGGCGAGGCGGGAACAATGATCTTGTTTGGTCCGTTCCGAAAGGTTTTTGCAGAACTCACAGTCCTTCTCCACGTGCATCTTGTCCTCATGAAGGCAGTAGCGACACCGCAAATGCTCGTCCTCCTTGAAAACGTTCTGCAATCGCATCCAGGGCAGCACCTGAACAGCTTGGATCGGGGCGTCGCGCTTCCCTTGTTCTGGGCAATGTCCGTTGAGGTAGGCCGCAGATCTTCCGGAATCCTCCAAGAAGCGTAAACTCGACGAAAACGTCACCCTTGAGGGGCGTAGTTCCGAAACGGGTCCATGTTGTCGGAAGTAGAAACGGTGGAGCTTGAGGCTCGATTAAACCGAAAAAATGAGAAAATCTCATGAAAAAGCGTGAAATCGCAGCAAAAAACTCGAGAGTTAAAGCACGAGGACTCCCAAAACTTGAGCGTGCGGTAAAAATCTGAGGATGGCTGCCAGAGGCGGGGCTTAGGGAGAGGGCAGTTATTGGCTGAGGGCAGTATGACCCAGAGATCAGTGATTGGTTACTACTAAGAAAGACAGATCAGAAACGAAACTGATACTGATTTTTTCTTTACAGAGGATTCCCAGCCTGACGACGGGGAATATTCATGAGCATGAGAATCCATGCCAGACCCCATGCTGGAGAAAAGATGTTCTTTGCCCTTCGTCTTGAGATCAGTCCAAAATATTATTAGAGATCCTTCCTATGCCACTGCTCTGCTGGTCACGGATTCGAAAGAATGTCAGTGGAGTTTTGTGGGCAGAAGCCAAGGGTTGGTTCCCATGTGTTTTTAGGGGTTAACAATAGATGGTGTATATGTCTCTTAGCTGTAAGGTTGGTTTTGAGTAACTCACAGGACAACATAATGTGTTTAGTAAGCACAAGCAAGCGAATGTTCCTCATTCTGTGATGCAGTTATTCTGATGCAATTATCCTTACACACAACAGGGTTGCCGGACTGCAGGAGCTCGGCTTCACACTCTCCGACCAACTCGTTATTCCTTTGTCCGTGTCCCAATGCGGAATATGGGGACGTGATTACCAGAGGAACACCCTCCTAACCGGGTGGCCGCCACCGACCACCAGGACACACTGAAACACTTTCTGCAACACTTTGCGCAACACTTTTCGCAGAAGCTGGCAATTTAAGCGCCCAGTCTATCTTAAAGGCACAGGCTTGCTTCAGAACTCCAAGGAGCAGCAGGAGCAGACAACCAGTTCTGGCACACACTGAAGCAATTCCAGCAACCCTTTGTGCCTTCTACATACAAGGAGCCCTTTCCTAAAAGTTATTATTTATTACTTTTAATGCGTACCACGCCCCCATAGCCCTCAGTGCGCACATAAACAAAACATTCCTGAGGAGGGAGCCAGAGTCCAGAATTAATAAGCACCAGGGCAAGAGCACATCTTAATCTTTAGAATAAAGAAAATGGGTTTTTATGGCCGTCTTGAAACCAGATAAAGAGGAATAGCGCGTATGTCCGAAGAAAGAGTTCCACAGTCCAAGGTGCAGAGTTTGTCATTAGAATGGAAACATCTCAGTAGTCTTGCCATCTCAGCAACAGTAATTTGCTCAGGTTGCAATAGCAATCTTCATGTTTTTGTGTAGAAACCTAGCGACAGATGAGCAATGTTTACTGTTGGGCTTAAAGTGCTATGTTTCCTTTCAACCACTGCATGTGGTTTCTAGATTGATCATGGAGTACTGCATATATTACAGTGAAAAATGTTTTCTTTGGGCTAATGCTATATAGATAGTAATATGTATAGATCTACGATGTAAACTGGAAATTATGATACTAATGAAATCCGTTTTCTTGATCTAAAAACCTATGTATCTGGCAATGTGTTAAACACACGCACGTTTAGAAAACCAACGGAGGTAAATTCTGCGCTATATGCTACAAGTTGTCACCATAACAGAGTGATACGCAACATCTCAGTTGGGGAATTTATCAGGGCTAAAAGGAAACACTATGACCAAAGGATATTTCAAAGTGAATGTAAACTGCTATCTAACAGATGTAATCAAATAGGCCACTCGAGGGATAATATACGGACAGCACTCGATAAAGCCAACCAAATGGACAGGGCAGAAACTCTCGACACAGAAAACTAAAAAGCCTCAAGAACTATACAGTATAGAAGTAAAATTCATTATGTAATACTGCACGAATCATTTTAAGATTCGTAAAATACTCAGTAAGCACTGGCACCTACTACTTTTGGATAAAGATCTAGCTGAGCACTTGGGCAAAATACAGGTATTTAAGAGAGCTCAAACACTGAAAAATCGATTGAGTCTGTTTTTATCGAGCCCTGTGCCGAGAGGAAATCTGATCTGGCTTTTACAAATGTGGGACTTGCACATTGTGCAAACATGCGCATGACACAGTGGACACATTCGTAGATTGTAATGGCACGATCTGGGCTATTAACTACTTTATAAATTGCAAAACGACATATGTAGTCTTTGCAATAATCTGTGTCTGCAATCAAATTTACATTGGGAGCACAATCAAAACATTGAAGACCAGGGGGGGGTGCTGGTGAGCAGTCATCGAACAAGGCCGTCTAGCGTGAAGCTCCGCAAGACGGCAGAACATTTTGGAATCTGGTGGCAGATCCAGACCTCTATATTGCAAACTTCCCTGTCTACCGGCTCCAGATACCCTGAGGAATAATAGCCTGAAGTTTCCCTTTGAGAGGTGCAATCCTTCCTGAGCCCCGGCCGACTGAACTGAGCGACCGCCTGGTTGTGGGAGTACGACTCCTGGGCCTTGGTCGGTGACGCTGCAGTGGCGCAAAAAGACAGCCCACACCGACGGGATCCTGAGGCCTGCTTTAACCCTCGAAACATCCCTGCATATACCACCAGACCATGGCTACAGAAGACTGCCGCTGACTCCTACACGGGGCAGCCCTGATCTCCTGTTACACGGCTCCTGTAGCCTGGAACCCCTCACCTGCTCTGCGTATCATCCTGCTACACCGCACTGTGGGACTTGAGACTACAGGGGAGACTGGCTAACAAGACTCATATCACCGGCATCCCCTCCGCACACAACCCCCTCCCTGGGAGTCGCCACAGCCCACCCCGGACCCTGCTATTGTGCTGCAATCGTGGGCAGGACTGCAATTCCTCAAGGTACTGAAGAACGTCCACTGACGCAGGGTCGTGGTTGCGGCCCTCTTCAAGTGGGTGAGCCATGGGCCACTGATCCTTCACAGAGCCACGCCGCTCCAGATTCCCTGAACACTCAAACATAACCCACAACGCCCGTTACTGGAGCAGCACTGAGGTAAGCCCTCGGCCCCCTGCGGGCGCCCTGTGCCTCAGCCCAGGGGCATGCTGGCCCCTGCGCTGATTCCTTCCCACTTCCCTCCTGCTGAGGGTTAGAGACATACCCGATAGCACTCCCCACTGTACGATACACGGCTGCCTTACCTTACGTAACAGAACCTCTAACCTGCACCTCAGAGGAGCTATTCCCTGTCTACAACATCCCACTCCAGGCTTGAAGAACCCTAACTGGGGAGGTCCCTACACTGCAATTGTGCACCTGCCCCGCTGGGCTCCTACCCGCACTGCAAGCGTGGCGCCACACCAACCAGCCTCTCTTTGCATAACCTGCGGACAAGAGACTCTGATCCTCACAACCTTGCTGCCTTATATCTCGCTGCTGTCTTATTCGTATGGCATATAATCACTGACCGGAAGACACCAGAACTACACATTCACAGCGGAACACACAGTGATTTAACCCGACTCCTGCGGTGCAATCCCACTGATCCTGCAGCAACATCTCCTGTGACGGTAAACGTGGGGCTGCTATTGGGTTGTCTGGGACATCAGCCATGACCAAAGGTTTCGGGGGTGGAAAAAAAGCTGGAGCTATGGACAAATTCGCAAGGTCCATGCCCAGAATGGATAAGGGACAGTCATCCGTCTCATGGCGAGTCACCCCAGCCAAACCCCAGCCCCCCCCCATCCCCCACCGGTCCCTGACCTAACCTCCATGATGGAGGCCATGGCAAAGAGCTTTGCGGCTGTGTACGAAAAACTTGATGATAGTACTGCAAACATGGCGTCAATGCGGACCCAACTAGCCCACGAGGGAGCCAGAATCACAGAGGCTGAGACCAGAAAAGGAGCCAACGAGGATGGCCTTCACGCCTCGATTCCCGCTCATGAAGAAATAACATCCGGATAGTCGGGGTCCCTGAGGATGCACTTGCAGCGAAAATGGAATTGGCCACCGAGAATCTACTAAATGACCTCCTGGGAAACCCGGACTTGTCCCCCCTTCTTTGCTGTGGAGCGTAGCGTGCTCGCCGTGCACTGGTGTTCCGGCCTAAGCCTGGAGACTTCCCCAGACGCATAATTGTGTGAAAATACTGAGTTATCGTGATAAGGATCACCTCCTCAGACTGGCTCGGGAAAAAAAGGAAATGAGGCTGGGATACCAGATCATCTGAAGACTTCTCCACCGCTGTGCAACAAGAACGTCACCAATTTTTGGGGTGAAAAAGATGCTCAGAAAGAGAAATATCCAATACGCTAAGTTGTTCCCTGCACGCCTAAAGCTCCACTTTTGGGGCAAACTGTACGTCTTAACCATTCCGAGCGAAGCAGTGAAATTCATAGAGGCACAGATACCCATAGATGACCCAGTTGCCGACCCGGCTGCAGAGGACCAACCTGACTGAGCACAACTGTCTCGCTTTGATTAGTGCTTTTCCATCCTAGTTCTAATATGAGCGGATGGCAGCGCCTTAATGCAACTACCACCTTTCATGCTACAATTATGGGTATCTCACCCCAGAACCGATACTTGAAGCCGTGCGGCAACAGTATATCCCCTGGCAGTTGCCATAAGCTTTGTAAGGGTTGGGTTGGCCCCTGTTTGCTTTTGGACAGGGGGCAGGGAGGGAAGAGACACTGATGAGTTGGGGGGTGGATGGAGGAAGGCGGGTGGGTGGAGGGAAGAGGGCGGTGTTATAGCTTCGCCAAGGAGCATCCAACAGGAAGTTTAAGTACCTGTCGCACAGTTTTGAGGAGCTTGAGAGGGGAAATGTTTAAACAATTGGCAACTGAGTGCTCTGGGGAGATGACTCTTCTACACATAGTACATGGTACTGGTGCACCACACCTGGCATAAGTAAAAACGGCCCATCGAATATGGCACAGCAACTAAAGATACAGAGCTGGTATGTCCGTGGGCTTGGTAACTTTGTTAAGACCTGCAAGATTATGTCATATGTACAGCGACACAGAGCAAATGTGCTCTTCCTCCAAGAAGCGCAGGCCAGATAGGGAATATGTCACAATATAGCCCCTGCCTGGGGCCAAACTAGATACTTTACCATTTTCTCTAACAAATCACAGGGCGTCATTACTCTGATACATAAGAACTGAAGGTTTGTCGAGAAGACGGCACATCTAGATCCCTAAGGGAGATCCATGGTGATCCACTGTATACTAGAAGGCACCGAAGTTATCCTTGCAAATACATACTGCCCTAACAGACTCCCCAGAGTTATTTGATGAATTTGAGATGCATCCATCGGTGTATGTTGGGATACACGTGATTTAGGGGGGGTGGATATGAATTTTATATTGAATCGCTCGCTTGACAGAACCCCACACCTAGACTCCAAACTAGAGCCGCACGACAGCTACACTTGCTTATACAATCACTAGCACTATGGGATCCATGGCGCATCATGCACCCACAAATGAGAGAATATACCTTTTATCCTCTGCGCACGACATGTCATCTCGAATCGATAAGTTTCTGATCTCCGGCTCGCTGATGAGAGTTATGGACACAGACATCAGGCCTGCAACATATCAGACCACTCCCCGATATCTCAACGCTGCAGACCAAGAGTAGGCATATCGGCTGCACTGGAAGGTTCAAATCAGCGGCGCTGGAGGGCCTAGTGTTTCGTGCAGATATTAGTGTTCCATCATGCAATTGGAAGAAAATTAAAACAAATCAGGACTGGCTCAAGGTGTCACGCATTGTAACTTGGCAGCTAGGTATGTGCGGATTTAATTTTTTGATTAGGCATGTTATAGCATAAGCTTTTCACGCCAATCATACAAAATAAATTGATAATTATTGACACTTAAATTATATATGTTTATAAAAGAGCACCATATATCGCACTAAGAGAATAGTTTAAAAAGACTTCAGGTTTTACATACTACTTACTTTTGCATATTTGCTAAAAATAAAATATTCTCCAAATGTCAAAGTGCAACGGTCAAAGACGGGACATACCCCTGTAAACATCGGCCCCAAAAACTAACAAGAACCCATCGTCTCCTCATTGTCATGAACACTATTATGGGCCACAAGCAAGCACCCACAATAGCCCTAAGGGCCTTAAAACCTCTGGAAAAGGCCTCTGGCGCCAGGTTCATATGCTGTAAGGAAGACACATAGCAGGTTTGCTTTCAATTATAAACATGGGAACTTTAAATCCAACATGGAGCCCACCGCATAGCTCAGTTCTTAGGAACCAAGCCATGCGGTCTAGTGCTTTGGGTGTGGGGCTGGGCCTGGAACTACTTTGCCTGGGCTATTTAAACCATACCCAAACAGCAGAACACGCTTCGCGTTATTCTGCATCTAGCAGCGCGACGCTCAGTGTTCAGCTCCTGGTCTTCAGCAGCTCCCTGCAGTCCTGCAAGAACAAGATTACTCTGCCTTACCTGTGAGTACACAATCCAGCATTCAGCATCTCAACCATCCCTCGCTGGAAGACAACAACCTGTGGAAATAAAGAGAGAAGAAAAGCATCAACATGGTTGCCAGTCAATTCCTCGAAAAAAATTGGTCGACCAGACAAATGGTCGAAGCAAATTGGTCGAAAACCATTTTGTCGAATTTCTTTTTTCTATTGTAACCCTTTTTTTTTTTTTTTTTTGGGGGGGTCCCCCCCAACCCCCTTTTTTTTCTCTAAAAACCCCTTTTTTAACTAAACGAAAACCCAAAAAATAAATATATAAATAAATAAAAATTTCGACGAAATGGTTTTCGACCAAATTGCGTCGACCAAATTGCAGTCGACCATTTTTTTTTCGACGAGTTGACTGGACACCCATCAACATCACTCACCTGTGAGTACTAGCTTGAGGAATTCCTGCAATCCGCTGTCGCAGCCTCCGCTCTAACATTGCGACCTGAAATAACAAGAAAGGGAATAATATTAAAACGCGCACGATTTCAGAACATCGAATTTCATTATTCTTACCTGAATTCCGTTGCGCTTCCATCCAGAACACCACAGTAGCATCCTGCAACGAAAGGGAGACATATTCAGGTTCGCTTTCAACATTTAACAAACGCGCTGCACTCTATGCATTACTTACCTTAACGGATTCCTGGGGCCAGGTTTCATCGTTCTCTCATCCACTCGTAGCACCACAGAGGCCTGTGAGGAGAAGAAGAAGAGAACATAGGTTAGCTTTAAATAGACAATAAAAGAACGCTGTGCTTCGTGCTTTCCCTTACCTAAAGCGTGCATCTGCACCCGGTAATGCAGCACCAAAAGACTTTCACACCTGTAAAGAAGGAAAATAAAGACATTAATGAAACTTCTGAAAACCACCATATAAGAGCAGACAAAGACTGATAAAACATCAAACCTACCCGTCTCCCAGCAGACTTGGGGTCACAGCAGGCCTGGACTCGAAGGAAGGCGCACTGCACCAGTGAAGCAACTCAGTCGGAGCGCCAGTAACCGTTAAGCGCCCCTGCACAAGAAACGCAAGACAGATAGATCACCATACCAGAAAATAAGGTGGGAGGGGGATTGGTTTGAGGGAGGTGGGAGATTCACCCACTAAAAACAGTTATTACAAATCCTCCCTCCTGTATTACAGATTCACTATTTCCACCCTGGGCAACTACTTATCCAGGGTTACAGACCTCAGAGCTTTCCAGACGCCCCCCGGGGATATCAAGTGAGCGTAACGCTCATACAAATCTAATAAATTAGTAAGAATTTTCTTATTTGGGGACAGGGCTATTTCAACAAATACGCTTGTGGTTTCCCCAAAATATAAGTATATTGAACTAATTGTTGTATGGAGGAGCATGTTAAAGCCTTAGTCAAATTCTTTTGGAAGTCCCAATTTTGGGCATTTTTTTTTAAGGCAGGGTATTAATTAACAACCATTTCTGGTTGTTTCCACCTCTGGTGGCGAGGCTTTTCCCAGGGAAGTGTCCAGGACCGCTCCAATGAACTGGAGTCTCTGTGATGGGATCATCTGTGACTTCTTTAAATTGAGGCAGAAGCCCAGTTTGTGGAGGAAGTGGCAGACATAATCTAGCTGGATCTGAGCTTGTTCCGGAGATACATCTCTGATTAGCCAATCGTCCAGGTAGGGGTAGACGTGAATCCCTTCCCTCCTTAGACTTGCAGCCACTACCGACATTAGCTTGGTGAAGACCCTCGGGCGGAGGTCAGCCCAAATGGCAGAACTCGAAATTGATAATGAGAGCCGCCAATTGCGAACCTCAGGTATTTCCTGTGTTTGAGATGGATTGGCACATGGGAATAAGCATCCTGAAGGTCCAGAGATACCAGCCAGTCCTGGAGATGGAGGGCCTGAAGGACCTGAGAGAGAGTTACCATCTTGAACTTGTCCTTCCTGAGGAACTTGTTCAATTCTCGTAAGTCCAAGATAGGTCTCAGTCCTCAGTCCTTCTTCGGTATTAGGAAGTAGGGGGGAGTACCAGCCCTTGTTCCTCTCCGCTACAGGTACCGGTTCTATGGCACCTTTCTCCAGCAAGTCTACAATTTCCTGCAAGAGGAGCGGATCTGGAACTTTCAGAGATATGTTCCCCGGTGGAGGGCTCTGAGGAATGCGTAGAAAAGGCAGGTAGTAACCTTGGGTAACTGTCTCCAATGCCCAAGCATCTGACGTAATAGCCTGCCATTCCGTCAGATGTTGAGTTAGTCTGCCCCCTACTGGTGTCTTGTGAGGAGAGTCCTCAGAGTGATTTAGAGGCGGCTGATGCAGATGCCGAGGGTAAAGAGGCACCTGCTGCTGCGGCTTTTGTATTTTTACCCAGTCCACCTCGGGTGAATCTTTTTTGACCACTTTGAACCAACTGTCCTCTGCCTTTTCCGAATGCGGAATAAAAGCGAAAGGACTTACCTCTACAAGAGGTTCCTGAGGGGCGATATGGCGTTTGACGGATTGCAGCTCCCAGAGATTTTGCTGCTGCTTTGGATGGCTCTACTTTTCTAGACTGTCATCCGCCTTCTTACCAAACAAAAAAGATCTGTCAAAGGGCATATTTAAAAGTCTGGCTTGTACATCTGAAGCAAACTCAGACTTTTGCAACCACGCAAATCTGCGGGTTATAGTACTTGCCGCCATGGCCCTACTGATACTGTCCGCAGAATCAATGCCAGTTTGAAGGGATTCGCACATTGCGTCTTTACCATACTTAATGATGTTTAGAAACGCTTCCCTTTCTTCTCCCTCTGGGAGGCAGTCAGCCGCTGATGAAGCACACTCCCAAACTGTGTGGCTGAACCTTGCGAGCGTACAAGTAGCGTTAATAGATTTCAACGCCCTGCTACATGCAGAAAAGACTTTCTTAGCCATAGAGTAGTATCTTTTGTCATCCCTGTCCTGTGGAACAGTAGGGTATGCCGATCTACTGCCTGATGCAGTTGCTGCTTGAACAACCAGACTCTCCAGAGTTGAATGTTTAGACAAGAATTTAGGGTCAGTAGCAGATACCCTATATTTGGCTGATAACTTCTTGTTAACCGCCGGGATAACCTCGGGAGTTTCCCATTGAGCCAATATTTTTTTGTAATGCAGTGTGAAATGGAACCACAGGATCCTCCTGTGGGCCTTTAACTAAAATGTCTGTAAGATCATCCTGTTGGGATTCAGGTGAAGGTGTAGACCAACCCATGAATTCTATAATCCTTGCCAAGGGGTCTCGGCATGTTCCCTTGGGTCTGGTTTGGCAAATTCCATTTCTGGGGAAGTGTCTAACCCACTTGCCTCATGTAAGGATTCTCAAAGGTCCTTAAACCTATTTTTCTCAGAGGTAAATTCCTCCGGTTCAGGTGTTGTAGTTCTCTGCAACCCAAAGGGTCTTTCTTGATCCGAATCCTCCCCTTCTTCATAAATTGAAGACAAAGGTCTGAAATGATCAGACCTTGGAAATGGCTTAAATCCCATTTCCAGAGCAGAAGGGGCCAAATTTGTCATAATTGGTTGAGAAAACATCGATGTCGTCGACGCGGACGTTAAAGGCTTCGAAAACACTGAAAAAGGTGTCGAGAAGATCAGAAGAGGCCTCGAAGAGCTCGAGAGGATCGGAATCCTACTCGAGGTTGTCAATGACATTCTCGAAGTCGTGTTAGAGGCCCTGGGTATGACCACTGGCTGTGAGGTAGTGACGGCCGTGGGTTTGTTCTTATTCTGCATCGAAGACGGCATCGATTCAATCGACCTATGTGTCGATGAGCCCTTCGATAATGGCGTTGATTTATGCGAAGGGACTTTCGACGATGGCACAGTGCCTTTGCTAGAGGGTTTGTGGCACTCTCGAGTAGTTTCTTTCGCCGGGTGCAATGACTCGCAGCGTTTTTATTTTTCGGGTCTTTCACCCAGGGTATCACCCTCAGCTGTCTTCGAGGGGGTCGAGGCCGCTTTCTCAAAGACGCTAAGCATCCTTTTACGGATTTCCTCCCACTCAGCCTGAGAGCTATGTTTTGTGGGGCAGGTGACTCTTTCCGGGGAAACAGAAGACGAGGAAGGGGATCTTCAACGTCTCTTACTCGAATGCTTGGATCTCGAAGAGTGGTGGGAACTGCTTCGTGACCTAGAACGAGAATGTTTCCTGTGTCGGCGAGGAGACGAATGTCTCGACTCTGCCGATGAAACTTTCGAAGGAGTTTTAACTGTCTTACCTCTCTCAAGCTTCCCCCTACACTCCTTCAAGGCTTTCGCAGTCATGGACATGCAGTCCTCGCACTCCGAACATTGGTGCTCCGTTCCCAGGCACCACAAACAGATCCTGTGAGGATCTCTCAACGACATTTTCTTTCCACAGTCTCGACATTTTTTGAAGCCGGACCGTGAGTCGTCGGTTCGGATGAGGAAGCCATAGAGTAAGAGTTGGTATTTGTGGAATAATGAAGAATATATCTGACTAACGAACTGAGCAACGCGATTCCGAGGCTCACGAAGCGCGGAAAAACAGAACTGAGCAACGACGCTGCGCGAGTCTATTTATACGCATGACGACGTCAGCGCCGATACGGAGGCTTTCGGGGGACATCGGCTCGAGGGACATCGACGCGCAGCGCCCTCTACTGAAAAAATGTTTGCCAAGACCAGCAAACTGGAGATGATCCATCAAGATAAGGAATACGTCAGAGGACACAATCCCTTCGAAACATTGTTAATGCAACCATAGCTCCAGATATATTTTCATTAATAAATTAACAGAGCCTCTTGTTGCCAACACCTGAAGCATATTTTGCCATTCCTTAGTTCTAGAAGCTTTATGCTCTCTAATCCAGTTCCTGTAGGCATTCCTATATTGTATCATATTACCTTTTTCAAGGATGGATATACATCCTTGTCCTTTTGTATTGTAAGTTTTACAAGTCTCAGTTGGCGTTTTTCTCGTGCAATTAAGCTGTCAAATGTATGGTTTCTTATGTTTCAATATTTAAAGTCTGAGGTGGAAGCCCATCTATTCATAGTAATTGCTATCCAGCTTTCGGCCTCAGCAAGACTGAACAGAGCAATTGAGGAAACCTCTCTTAATGCTCTATTCAGCATTCTGATATTTATTTTCGATGGTAAGATGCAATTCCCCTGTGTATTAATAGAGAGGCTCTCCTCCATTGCCCTAGTGGGACATACTAAATTAGACACCATAGATATCTTCAGAATGTTATGGTCACTATATCTAGTCTGCAGTACTTGTGTCTTACTTAATCTATCCCAGCTAACAGAGTCTACAAAAAATAATCAATGACTGCCAGTTTCTCACCCATTCGCCAAGTAAGATCAGTCGCTGTGCAACCTTTTGAAGCGCAATTGGCCACATTAAGACCCATAATAGACATAACATTACAAAGCTCTTTACCAAGAGCATCTCTTATTTGTGGAAAGTAATCTCGGTCCTTAGAAGTGTGAGGAGTCAGGAATGAGATGCGGGCACAGAAGAGGCATATTTTGGATAAAAACATTTATTAAAATAAGTGGGATTGGAAAATGCCTCACTTTCCCTATTCTAGGAGGAATTTCCCTACCCTACCTCAAACCAAAGCTAGAGCCTGTCCAGTTCCAAGATGGCCAAACAAAGGATCCGTCCTTTGTCCATAATCCTTTTCTGGCCCTCACACTCTAAACTCTAAAGGTGTAAAGGAAGTTGTTTCTTGACTTGTCCAAGTGCTCAAATGTTCAAGTTCAACACAGGCGTTCAAATCCAACAAAAAGACTCTTGTCACAAACAAGGTGGTCTTGGCTTTTCCAAATGATCAAATGTAAAAATTCAAGACAAAAGTTGCAGTTCAACCGAAAGGCTTTTCTCATGAACAATGCTTTTTATTACCAGGGATTAGCTTTCTTCCCTAGGTTCCTTAAATACATGTTCATTGGTTCAACACTTGTTGGGAATTGGCTCCCTTCCCCAAGCTTTCTCTTCCTTTAATACTTTACAGTTCTGTTAGGGATATGTCTTCTCTTAAGGCCATCCCTCATCTCTTTAAAGTTTCCCAACAGTTCATTAAACCAAGGACCTTTCCTTACAATATTACTTATATCAATCTCCACCTGGACAACTTTCTGCCAGATCACGTAGCCTTCATCACTTAAACATTAACCTTCACATGGTATACTCTACTGCCAGGACTTTGTTGTATAAATAGTTAATTACTCAAATACTTAATTTCAACCGGTGTATTTACTTTTCAGGGCTTTATATTTTGGATCACTCTTCCATCACAACCTTCATTTAGTATATTTGCTTGCCAGGTCTTTGTCATATGGGTTACTCTTTCCTCCCCGGTTGGGCTTTAATAATCCATTAATAACTTACGTTAGAAACACTGGCTTCTCTAATGATATAATTGCTTTCTGCTCGTGGCATTATCAAAAAGCGTTTTCCTTTATTTAACCACCCGGTAAACCATACACCTCTTCTAGGTTCACTGGCTATTTCTGTTGTTGATTCACAGCAACCATTATTTCCAGTTACCCTACTTTCTTCCCAGGGCTTACTGGTTGTCTGTTGTGCCACCTCGTTCCTCTCTGCCTTGCTGTACTGCCTTTGCATGCACAGCAAGGCAGCCCCCAGCGCAGCAGTTCTGTGGTGTCAGTTTTCGGGATGCCCTGTTTCCACGGCTTTCGCTCTCCAAACAGTGGACCGCCCGCACCTTGGCTTCTCCATTCCTTCGTCGGGTCTGACTTTCCAACCTCTGCCACAGCGTACCCGCCTTCAATGCGGTGCTTGGCAAGCTTACGGTTTGCGAAGTGATCTGGCGTCTGCTGCTTTCCTCTCTCACGCCGGTCAGATGTGACCAGCCCGTATTTCAAAACTTCCCCGTTTGCTTACTCATTTCCCAACAACTAGAACACAGAGTTCGCTGCCCGGGCCTTGTAATAATCATTACTAGGTCACTCTTATTTGTGGCAGTTGTTTTGTAATTGGTTTCCAAATGTCTTGGGCTAAGTGGATACTGAGCTCCCCGGGGAGTGATCTTCACTACTCTCTGCCTCTTCCTCGTCCCAGTCTGCATTATGTTTTCCCTAATGGGAATTTGGGGTTTAAACACCCTAGCATTATACAGGAGGTGGAGGAGGAGGGTGACAATATGCCATTAAGGCATGAGGGACTAAGGAGACATCCGTGACAGTGAAAGGAGGAAATGTGTTTTCCTCCAAGGGCGTTGTGTCTCCCTGTGAGTCTCCGTCATACAGTCACCCCAGAGTCAGGATCAGGTAGTGGCTGCCGTCCACTAGCCACATAGGGGGAGGCTATCCCCGGGAAAGGAGTGATACACCCTCGGATTCATCACAGTAGCATACAAGTTACTAAAGCTTGCATCTACCGAAATCATTCTACAGTGAACATTAAAATCACTGCCAATCACATTTAGACACTCACTCAAGTTGCATGCATAGTTCATCAAGAACCTCAATATAAATTTCTGTTTCAACCCCCCGGAGGACTGTATACATTAACAACAAGTATGTCCGGTCCCAAAGCCCTAAACACATGTACAGCAAGCACATCGACTGTCTTAATAATAGTACGCACAGTAAGAAATCTCATGTTCTTAACAGCAATTTGAAGGCCTCGAATAGTCCAACCTATGTGGCCTTTAATGGCTTCTATCATAGCAATCACGTATCCGTCAATTGACAGTGGAGTACATAGTCACCTGCATAAGAATAACAACATCTTTTTTTTTTTTTAAAGTGTTCTCAGAGTTGGTTAGATGTTTAAACCCTCTGGTATTCCGTGAAGCAATATGCAGGAGCTTTAGCTAATTATTCTTTACAAATAATGCTGCTTTTGTGCAAGATTTGTGGGACCCACGCCTAATCAGTGATAGCTTGCAGGTTATGCCTCTCCATTGTAGATTTTAAGGCAATTATCTGCATCCCTTGTTTGTTGCAAGTGACTCTTCGCTCTGGATATGGTTGGTTCAGGCCAGGAGCTTCTATTTCATATGTTGATAGATCAAATCCCATTTTAATGAGACTGTGTAGGTATGTTAAAATTAACAACATTACTTTTGTTGAGTAGCAGTGAACTAGAGTTTTCCTGGGAAACACTTGATCCACCATTTCAATGTAGCCTATATCAATAGACGCAATGACCCGTAACTTAGGTATTAAATTCAATTTAAGAAACGTTTGCCTATTAATAGGGCCATCATCGGATTGGTCAAAAATATCTTAAATTTGCAAGCATGCCCAAGACAATTGATCCTCTTCTCTTTTTACTTTTTTCTCATGCCCTTGCACTCTCTTTTCCTCCTTCTCTACATCAGAGCTTTCCGATATATCCATTATGATATGATGATATGATAAGGCATTTGTAATGCGCCTATACACCAGTGTTTCAAGGCGCGACGAGGCAGGGGGGGGGGAACAAGGGGAGACAGACAACGATCTTACTAGGCCAGGTGTCATTCAGATCGCGCAAGTGCAAGGGTAGAGGGGAAGGGAAAAGTGCATGGGGGAAGGGAGAGGGGAAAGTGCAGTACAAGGTTATAAGCATACAGCATACAGGATAAATAACAAGGGCCAGCTGGTGGCAAGTGCGAGGTAAGTGCAGACAAGTGCTGGGAAGGGGGGCTGTATGGATACAGACACAGTCCCGTAGTGCAGGGGTTGCCGTGGAGGCAGTGCAGGGGAGAGTGGCTGGGCCGAGAACGGTGAATGGCCCAGTTGCAGATTCAGTGCAGTTTCAGTAGTATTAGCAGGGGAGAGGGGGAGAGAAAGCGGAGGCAAAGAGGAAGGTTTTGAGGTGCTTCCGGAACCGGAGGTGGTTCTCCTCAAGTTTCAGGGAGGTAGGAAGGCTGTTCCAGAGGGAGGCCCCTGCAGTGGAAAGAGATCTGCCCCCAACTCGTTGTTTGGAGAAGCGGCTGACCCTGAGGGAGTTGGAGGCGGATGAGCGAAGAGCTCGAGAAGGAAGATATTTAGGAAGAGAGAGTTGAAGGTATTTTGGCCCAAGGCCCCAGACGGCCTTGTGGACAATGCAGAGGGTTTTGAACTTAATCCTCGCAGTCACTGGGAGCCAGTGTAGTGATTTCAGTCCTGGAGAGATACGGTCCCTGGGCTTGAGGCCAAGGACAAGTCTTGCAGTCCTGTTCTGGATGAGTTGCAAAGGGCGGAGAGTAGAGGCGGGCAGATTAAGATAGAGGCTGTTACAGTAGTCCAGCTTAGAGAGAACCAGGGCTCTAGAGACAGTGAGCTTCTGGGGGAAGGAGAGGAAAGGAAGGATACCTCTGAGGAGGTGTAGCTGGTAGTGTGACTTCTTAGATACGTCGGATATGTGAGGAGAGAAGGAGAGTGTGGAGTCGAAGATGACCCCAAGGTTTTTTGCCTTGCAGGTAGGAGTAGGAAGAGGGCCCAGAGAGGCCGGCCAGAGAGCAGCAGGGAAGGAGGGAGTGGGAGTGCCGATGAGTAGAATCTCAGTCTTACTGGCATTAAGGCAGAGGTTGTTGGCGGCACACCATTCCTGGATAGCAGAAAGACAGTCAGAGATGAGGGAAGGAGAAGAGGAGGCCGAGGGTAGCCTGAAAATGAGTTGGGTATCATCCGCATAGCACTGAAAGCAGGGGCAGAGAGCGGCGATGTGGTGGGCGAGAAGTGCCAGATACTGGTTGAACAGCCAGGGAGAGAGGTTAGATCCCTGGGGGACACCACAGGTAGAGAAGAAGATGTCAGAGAGGAAAGACCCCAGTTGGACCTGGGAGGTCGATTTGAGAGGAAAGAGGTCAGCCACGTCAGAGCCTGACCAGTGATACCGAGGTTATCACGGAGACGGTTGAGCAGGATGGTATGGTTGACAGTATCAAAGGCAGAAGAGAGATCAAGCAAAATGAGAACACATGGAATGTTAGAGTCAAGGTTCGAGAGCAGGTCCTCACGGATGTTCAGGAGAGCAGTTTCCGTGCTTCTGGCAGCTCTGAAGCCAGACTGATGGTCATGAAGACTACCAACACATTGAGCATGGCGATTAAGCTGGGAGATGGCCAGTTTCTCAAGGAGCTTGCCCAGGAAGGGAGTGATAGAGATTGGGCGATAGTTAGCTGGGCAGGAAGGGTCGGAAGAGGGTTTCTTAGGAAGGGGGTGCACAAGGGAGTGCTTGAGAGGGGATGGGAAGACTCCAGAGGCGAAGGAGTGATTGCAGAAGTCAGCAAGGGCAGGAGCCAAGGAGTCAATGTGGTCCTTGATAGTTTTGGAGGAACAGGGGTGGACCTGTTTTGATGAGACTTTCATAGATCGGACTTGTCTTGAAACCTCGTCAGCAGAAAAAAGGGGAAAGGAAGAGAAGGAGAGAGGAGGGGTGGCTGCAGAAGAGCCAGAGGAAGGGCAGGGAATAGAGGGGGGGAGGTTATAGGAGGAGAGTGAGGACAGGATGTCCTGAGTTTTTGAAATGAAGTGAGAGGCCAGTGCCGTGCAGAGGGCCTGGGAGGGGACAGGAGAGGTAGAGACTGCAGCAGGGTTGGCCAGCTCCTTGCAGATTTTAAAGAGTTCGGCCGAATTGTTAGATGCCGCAGAGATGCGGGCTTGGATAAGGGCTCTCTTCTTGGTGAGAACGGAGAGCCGGTATTGCCTTTGGAGCAGGCGACAGGCCAGTTTGTCAGAGGATGAACATGAAGCACGCCATTTCCTCTCTGCCACCCTGCACTTGCGCTTAAGGGTGACGAGATCCGAGTCATACCAGGAGTTACATTTGGCTTTGGGCTTCAGGCGGATTCTCATGACAGGGGCAAGGATATCAAGAGTATCAGATATAGCGGAGTGGAGAGTGGAGAGGGCTGTGTCAGGGTGGGAGTCAGCCGAAGGGGGAGGAGGGGGCAAGAAGGTGGCAGCGAAAGCCTCAACTGACACGCGCTTCATGGGTCGGATGACCGAGAAGGAAGGTGGCAGTGATGGGGGTGGCTTTGCCTGTGGGGTAGGGAGGGTGAGGTGGGAGGAGAGGAGAAAGTGATCACTCCAGGAGAGAGGAGTGGAGAGAGGGACAGAGAGGGGAAGGTCAGAGGAGATCAGGGCATCAAGAGTGTGCCCTGCAGAATGAGTCGGCCCAGACGGGAGAATAGAGAGTGAGAGAGAGTCGCAGAGGTTGCGAAAGAGTCCAGAGGGGGGACAGGAGGCATCCAGGTGGATGTTGAAGTCTCCAAGAAAGAGGAGTTGGGTGGTTGAGGACAGGAGTGAGGAGGAGAGGTCCGCCCACTTGGAGAGGAAGGAGGAAATTTGACCAGGTGGCCGATAGATAGTAGCCACGGTAAGGGAATGGCTAGGAGAGAGAGAGAGTCGGCAGACAAGACATTCAAAAGAGGAGTAGGTCTGCATGGGAGTAACAGTGGCAGGAATCCACTCAGGGAAGATAAGGGCCACACCTCCCCCCGCACGGTTGGGCCTGGGCACAGAGAGGAGCTTGTAACCGTCGGGTAGGAGTGTGTCAAAGCTGGTGACAGAGCTGGCCGTGAACCATGTCTCAGTGAGACCGAGTACGTCAAGGTCAAGTTCCTCAAGAAGGCGGCAGATATCAGAGGAATGTTTGACGGCAGAGCGAGAGTTAAGAGTGGCAATGTGGAGAAGTTTGCCATCTTTGAAGGACTTCTGGGGAGGGGTACAGATCAGAGGTACGCCCTGCGGAGGTGAAGAAGGAGCATGAGAGGGGGTGGGGAGGGAGGGAAGAGGCAAGTTAGTCGAGGACAGAGGAGGGGGCACAGCAGGAGAGGAGAGGAAGTTGATGAGGCGTGGGAAGCGTCTATCGAAGAGGTGAAGGTTGGCCTGAGGGCCTTGGACCAAGACGGTCCCATTAGCATAGACATTAATGATGGCCTTAGAGGAGTGGAAGGAAGCCAAGAGGACATCCCAACGGGTGCCACCATTAATGGGGGAAGAGGAGAAAGGAGAGAGCACAGAGACCATATGAAGGGTCCATAGGTCAGGAGAAGGCACGAAAAAGAGGATGTCAGTCAGAGTTTCCTTGGAGGAGGCACTGGTGTAGGTGTCAGCGATAGGGAGGCCTGGGTTGGAGACCAGGATGTCCTTTTTAAACTTTTTCCTACCAGATTTAGTGAGGAGAGCAGGATAGTCAATGGAGAAGCAGTTAGAAAAGATTGGTGAGATAGAGAGCACCATAGAATAGGAGGGAGTGGGTGGGGGAAGACAGGACAAGCGCAAGTGGATAGGAAGAGAGCGGCAGGCGTTCGTTTACCACAAATTCAGAACACAGTAAGGGGTATCAGGTACACAGTGGAGAGGCCACCTAAGTTTGAAAATCCTGCAGAGGGAGAAAAACCCTAGTTTACCACAAATTCGGAACACGGTGAACACAGTAAGGGGTATCAGGTACACAGTGGAGAGGCCACCTAAGTTTGAAAATCCTGCAGAGGGAGAAAACCCTAGTTTACCACAAATTCGGAACACGGTGAACACAGTAAGGGGTATCAGGTACACAGTGGAGAGGCCACCTAAGTTTGAAGTGCATACAACTGAGTATTCATTAAGATCTTCCTTAGTAGCGGCCAAATTCACTGAATTATTCATAGACGCTTGGCGTTTTATTCTGCCAGAGAATTCTTTAGACGCAGAAGCAGGGGACTAAGCACGCAAAAACAGTTATAACATTTTCCAAGTCCTCTGCATCAAGTACAGATGAGATCACAGTGTTCTTGCATTTCACTCCCCATTTGTCTAACATCCTCCACCTGGGTAGTAGGGTTTGTGTCATTACGGCAACCATTGTTATTCTATTAGACATGGTTTCCGAGGTTTTATGCACAAGAGAATCTATATTAACCAGAATTCAGTACTAGTCCTTTTGTATATTTAGCGAGCCTGTATTGTGCTCATGATCAACAAGCAGGTCCGCAGAGTTCTGGTCATGAGCCTCGTTGGGGGAGTCAATCAACAGCTGGGATAGAGATTGGTCATGTACAGATGGAGAAAAAGGTGTCCAGATATGGGCTACCACTTAATTGTACATCCGCTGACCTCTCCAGCACAGAACATGGGTTCATTTCTAGGTGGTTTGTTAGCATGGGACTCGCCATTCTATTCCCTAACTTACCCTGGACTTCCTCCAAGGCTTTTTTTAAAAATTCAAGCACAGGTCAAGTAGGGAGATATTATCAATTAGTGAAAGCACAGTCCGGGCCCCTAATGAACCAAAATGATTATCAGTGAGTATTGCTGCCGAGTGACACAAATCCGTAATATGTGGAAACAGGACAAAGTTTGTAATTTTCCCTGCTATAGCACTGCTTCCAGGTTTATTAACACAGGATGCTGTTGTGCCCTTCCCAGCTCGATTTCGAAGAGTATAAGCCATGTAAACGGCAGATACATAGCGTGTCACATGACTTCAGAGAAACCAGTAACGCGTACTGCACGCCTTCAGCACTGCAGACTTTAGCCTTGTAAAATATGGAGAATGTCTCTCAACCTCTGCCTGTCAGTCTAAAGGACTGCCAAACACAACTTGTGGCACACTTTGCAAAGTGCATCCAGACAAACAGACCCAACCTTCCAAAGAAAAGCCAGGGATCGGGACAGCTCAGACACCGCCCTTATGCCGCTGAATATTTTCTGAGAAGGCAGAGTCCGCAGTGCAGATATTGACTCAATATGGAACTTGGTTTACAGGGTCTCCCATAAGACCCCATGGGCCGCCCGACTCCCCCCCCTCACCAAAACGTACCTGGAGTTGCCACTGCTCTGTCTTGCCACCCGCTTTCAGCAGTGAGAAAACTGTTAAGCGCTTAAGGGGGCCACTGCACCTTAAACTGGGCGATTGCAGGTAAACAGATTGTAGACTCTGAGCCATGCAATCTGTTCCAAACTGGCAACTCCACAGGCTCGAGAAAAGAGGCATCACATCATCAAACGTCAAGTCGCACTAATCGAGAGCGGTCAACTGCTTCAGACAGGATTAATTGTTCCTTCAAAAAGTGACTAAGAAATTACTTCTTTCCTTGGTGTTATCACTAAAGGCAAAGGGAAGGGCAACACAGCACACCATTTACAGAGAAGCAATAAAACAGATGTATTTATCCAGCAAACAACTCTTCAGCGGTTCATTAAGAAGATCTAGATCAGGTTAATGAGACAGCAAACAGTTATTTTGCTGGAATTCAACTTCTGTTGTCCTCGACACAACCTTGCAATTGCTAAATCTGAAAAACATCATGAACATGCTAATGGCATGTACTGTTGTGACACGGAGAGGGAACATGAACAAAGCACTCACAAACATATTTGAGACTGCTATTGTCAGAACTAGGCAAGATCTGGAGTATTCTTGTTTGAGGTCCTGGAGGCAATACACCACTCAACCAGGAGGAGGCCCTCCCACCCCCCAGACACTCTATAGGGACTACATTGGGAAGAAGGCCCTCCCAGTCGGGAGTGCTACGTAACACAACCTTGTTCTCAAAGGGCAGGACAGGATCTGCAGTAAGGGGTACAAACATAAGCCTTTTGATGCAGGTGCCATGTATACACAAGGTTGCAATAGTTGGTGACAATAGTTTATGTCCCAACACAGCCCCTTACGTGAGATGATTCTGCTGTCCACCATAAACCTGATTCCACAGCAAGACAGGCAGGTAATTCACTAAAATAACGTGTCTAGATACCTGGTTCCCTCAACTGAAAAATGTGCTGCCAGAATCTGTGCGGCGTCTCCTGTCTTTGGTCCAAAACTCAGATGACGCGGATCCCCATGTCATCGTGCTACAGCTTGCTGTGTCATGTCCTAGCGTTGCGAGGACGTCAATCTCCGATTAGCCAGGGCGTGTGGTACGCCCATAAGAAGGGATTGCCCTTTGGCGTGTACCGCGGCGCCGTGCGAATCCTAACAGCTATACTCCTGTCTTCTTACTCCTAGCGTATGCTCATGGCTGCACTCAAGGTCCCTTTGCAACATTTACGATCCAAAACCTAAATGTGGTGAGACCCTTTATGGATTTAATGAATAAATGTGAAAATAAGTGTGCTATTTTGCACCAATTAATCCATCAATAACCTTTTTCCTCCAAATTCTTCGACCGGCAACAGTGAATTAATTTGAGAAATTCAGAAATAGACTGCAAAATGTTCTTACCTCATAGGCTTTTAGAAAGAAATCTGTGTTCTCCTGAGATTTCACAAATTTAACATAAAATGGTTCCTGCTCACCTTTGGACATTCTTGCACTAAGAAAATAAAAATACACAAACAGTATTATAAACATGATAATATTTTCTTGTATAAATAAAAACACAAGTATTGGCTAATCGAGCAATTTTGTTTTGCTGCATATTGCCATCATATGCCGTGGCGCTCCAAACAGATGTCAGATATTCGCACCATTCAGGTTGGTCCACTAAATTTCAGATGCCACAGGAATTAACACAAAGCGTGCGGACTGACTTTCTAATTTTGGCAAGGAAGTGACCATATTGTAGTGCGAGCACAGGTGGAATCCACATGGAAATATTGCTAGACCCTCTGTCACATTACACCATCATTCCCAAAGAGATAGTGGCCTGGTTTGTGGAAAGGTAAAAGATCATATGAAGCCTGAAATTAATTACAAGGACTTTAGAATTATCCCCTATTAAAGTAACAGGGTACAAATAGTCCTCAATTAGATTTAAGGACGGAGCAACTGTGTCCTTTTGCAGCATTTACATGACCTGTGATGAACTCAGCAGTTGTGTGGGTACAATGTTTCCACACTGCAATTTCCCAAATGTGCCGAGTTCAGTGTGAGAGGAAAGACTTCAGAAGCCCCATCAAGAAATTCACATATAGAGGATATGATATGATATGGCATTTGTAACGCGCCTATACACAAGTGTTTCAAGGCGCGATGAGGCGGGGGGGATAAAACTGAGACAGACAACGATCCTACTAGACCAGGTGTCATTCAGACCGCGCAAGTGCAAGGGGAGAGGGGACTGGGAAAAGTGCAAGGGGAAGGCGAGAGGGGGAAAGTGCTGTACATGGTTAGTGGAATACAAGATAATTAATAGGGCCAGCTGGTGGCAAGTGCAAGGTAAGTGCCAGGAGAAGGGGCTGTGGGATACAGAGATAGTCCCGTAGTGCAGGTAGGCAGTGCAGGGAAGAGAGGCTTGGCCAAGGACCGAGATCGGTGAGTGGCCCAGTAGCGGAATCGGTGCAGGTTCAGTGATTTTAGCAGGGGAGAGAGGGAGAGAAAGCGGAGGCAAAGAGGAAAGTTTTGAGGTGCTTCCGGAACCGGAGATGGTTCTCCTCAAGTTTCAGCGAGGCAGGAAGGCTGTTCCAGAGGGAGGCCCCTGCTGCGAAGAGAGATCTACCCCCAGCTCGTTGCTTGGAGAAGCGGCTGACCCCGAGGTAGTTGGAGGTGGATGAGCGAAGAGGTCGAGAAGGAAGATATTTAGGAAGAGAGTTGAAGGTATTTTGGCCCAAGGCCCCAGAAGGCCTTGTGGACAATGCAGAGGGTTTTGAACTTAATCCTCGCAGCCACTGGGAGCCAGTGTAGAGATTTCAGTCCTGGAGAGATACGGTCCTTGGGCTTGAGGCCAAGGACAAGTCTCGCAGTCCTGTTCTGGATGAGTTGCAAAGGGCGGAGAGTAGAGGCGGAAAGATTTAGATAGAGGCTGTTACAGTAGTCCAGCTTCGAGAGAACCAGGGCTCTGGAGACAGTGAGCTTCTGGGGGAAGGAGAGGAAGGGAAGGATCCCTCTGAGGAGGTGTAGCTGGTAGTGAGACTTCTTAGAGACGTCAGATATGTGAGGAGAGAAAGAGAGTGTGGAGTCGAAGATGACCCCAAGGTTTTTTGCCTTGCAGGTAGGCACAGGAAGAGGGCCAAGGGAGGCCACAAGCTACAATGGTGGTAGGTCAATGTACGCCAAATTAACATAGAAACAAAGTGTTATGAAAGCTTACCCAGTATGTTTCCAGCCTCTTAGTTACACGCTGAAAACACTAAAGATGGCAGCACACCATAATCAGACTAAAATGAGTCTGGGGCGGAGAGCTTGAAGAAAGAATACTAATAAAAAAAGATGGTGAACAGACCTGTTATATGATTAGATTAGTCTCACGGGCCCAGACAGCCTCATGTGCACTTAGGTGCAGCAGTCAATCCCAGCCGTTACACAATTACAAGCCACAGGTGCACTCTCACTAGAAGGCCCATCAAGGAGGGTGGTGGTACAAAGTATAAAACCAAACCGCCCCAGTTGCACAGTGTGCGCTGATGGCAAAGGTTGTGGAAAGCAGTGGGACAGGGCTGGAAAGCGATATGAGGAGCAGGAGAAGAGGTAGTTATAGTGCAAGAAGAGATGGTGCTGAGAAGGAGGAGATGGCAATGCCAGAAGAGAAGGTGGTGAAAACTAAGGAGGAGGGGGGGGCACATAATAGAAGGAGGTGATAATAAAGGAGGAGGTAGTAAGAACAGCTGAGCGGATGGACCAAATAGCCAGAAAGAACAGCAAGGCATCATTTGTGGCCCGCTGTTGACTCTGCGCTCTTGAATCTCTACTATACCGTGAAGTGCAGTATTGCAGCAGCACCATCAGCGTGTGCTGCTGGAGGCTCCTGGGCCTTGGAGCCAGCGGCTTCTGAGCTACAAGTCCTTCCCTGATGCTGCAAGCTATCTTCTACCCCGCAAAGGTCGAGACCCTGGAGTAAGCTGTGACCACAGCCTGCACTGGCATCCAGTGACTAGTGCTTAAGGATGTGTTGACTGCACCTGCTAGAATCTCACTGTGCCTTCAGCGCCTGCAAGCCTCTTGGAGCATCTATTCTGCGGACAGGCACACTACGATGCACAGAGAAGGCAAAGGAAGGGCAGCTTAGACACGTTCGCTAGGACTGTGCCCAGAAAGCAGACTCCTGTGAGGACGATGGCTGAGAGCACAGACTTCTGAGTCCTCCCCTGACGAGGCTGCGGCCCCTGACATGCAACAAATTAACTGCAGCATGCAGGAGAGATGTACCTCCGTGAACAGCAAGCTGGACAATATCACCACTAACTTAAATTAGATTAAGTGAGTGCACATATTACTGAGGCTGAAACAAAGATTGTCCTGACGGAAGACAATCACATAGATTTGAAGTTGACTATTTCAAGGCTTTCCAAGAATCTGAAGGTGGTCCAGTCCAAGTGTGATGACCTTGAATCATGCAGTAGGCGTAATAATGTGTGCATTGTGGATTACCCGAGGCTGGTCATCAAGGCATCATGGAATGCTTTGTAGAAGATGTTCTTAAAGTATTGGACTGCACTGCACTCTCACCACACTTCACAGCGAAGCATGCAAATCCATCGTTGATACCGGAACCCGACCCTTGAGCCCCCACATCGTCCTATCATCACCCGTATCCTAAACTACAGGGACAAGAATTTATTGTTGAAATACCCCGGGGAGGTGGTCTCAAGATCAGCCCCTTGAAGAACGTGCTCACCTCGGTGTTCTTGTTTGGCAAGAATCTTCTCTTGCTGAGGTTGTCTTCCATTCCTTGATTTTGAAGAAAGTCGTTCCTTGTAGAGAAACAGTCCATCCCTTCCTGCCCAAGCAAACAGGCAGAACAAAGGGACGGCCCAGGGGGGCGAACTTCAGGGGGTGGGGGGAGTCAAAAGGCAGAAAACCCTCAGTGTATGGTGTGCTCAAACAGCGACAGATGGATGGTGAAAGAATCAGAAGAATCCAACAGAACTGCAGGTAGGTAAACACAGCAGACGGATGATTCCAACTTGAACAACAGGATAATTACAGAGGAGGAAAAACTCGAAGAGATCCAAGTTCAAGGGGCAGAAGAAGGAAGCAACGGGGAGGCCAAGCAGAGCCAGCGGGATCTGCAAGGAAACCGAAGGAAACTAAACGGGGAAGGGGAGAAGGTGGGCGGCAAGGAGAGAAGCAGGGAAGGTTGAAGAAAAAAGAAGAAACATTACCAGGCAGAGAACCGGCACTAGCGTATAACCAGAGCAGAGTTACAGGGCTGCAACTTGTACATGAGCGAATTCTGGGAGGAGAAAAGGAAAACAGTGTGCGCCATCTTGAAAAGAACATTACCTGGAGTTGCCGGGATAACGTGATGGCACACAGGAGTGTACTTATTTCCAACGATGCCGCAGTGACCACTGTGTCGATGTGACAGAAGGGGGCCTTTTTGGGAGTGAACAAACTTATTTGTGAGCGGCAGATTAAGTATGCAATGATATTGCCAGCAAGGCTGTGCTTTCATATTAAGGAGCCAACTTTATTTGGTGCCAGAAGAGGCCATCAAGTTTACTGACATGAATATCCCCATGCCAGACAATGGATAAGACTATATTGTGTTGAGAAGATGCAGCTTCCTTCGGCAAACGCAGTATTTCTCTGCCTTCAGAAACAGTATAGCTTTAGCTGTACTGCCACTCTTATTGATCCTGCCAATGTAAGGTGCATAAGCGGGCTCCTATCAGCACCCCTCTGTTTGTATTTTGTTGCAAAGTTATACTATGCATTTTGGAATAGATTGCACGTATTGGGGATGCAGTGAGGGAGGGAATTGTTTAACGTGGGACTTAACTCACTTGTTCAAAAACACTTGGTTACTTATCCATTTCATTCTACATTTATGGCCATGGAGGATGCTGAATATGCCTGGCAGGGATGGGGGATAAGTGCACAGTGAGTTTGGCTGAAAGAACGTTTATAAGTTGGAAGGTTTGGGGGCTTAGTGACTAGGTTAAAGCATGTAAACTCCTTTCCTAGATTGAGAGGTATGCAGTCCAGGTCTAAGCGCTTCAGAAAACGCATTCCAATAAACTAGGACATGGAGCATTTTCCAGGAAATGGGGGCCACATACATATTTCACTGATTACTCAATGGGTTTTGACATTGACCATGTTAACTAACCTATAGAGAACTGTCAAAATCAGCCTACGTCACCTTAGACAGGTATAATAATCGTTAGCATGCGTTGCATCGAGATGGAATTGTGAATGTTAGCATGTGCCATACTTAGATGGATTCCTCAACCTAGCCTGTGTCACGTCTGGAAGGAATTGTGAATGTTGGCATGTGCCACACTTGGATGGAATCCTCAATCCTAGCCTGCGTCACATCTATATACAATTGTGAATGTTAGCATGTGCCACACTTAGATGGATTCCTCAATGTAGCCTGTAATTCAACGATTGATATAAGACTCTTTTGCTAAGCCTGGACCAAACGTGCAATCCATGAATCAATAACCAACCCACTAACAATTTCACTCCTCTGCACACACCTCTCAAACTCGAACCAAACACAACCACAAGCCTTAAACGCAGCAAACCGCACAAACTTCACCACACTGCAACAACAAAACAAACCGCACATAGACTTGCACAACAGCACACAACGACTACCGACCGTAAAACACCCGAAGCTCAGCCAACTGGCCAACCGGGCTGAGGCTGCCAACAGCAGATCACTGCTATCTTGCACTTTTCCTGCTCACTCCCACTAACTCACCCCCCCTCCTTTTTTTCAGAGCCGCCAGGGGACCACTCCGGTGGTGATAGTGCGCGGTACAAATATCCTTTAATATTAACATTAATCAATAGATTTGCATTTGTTGTATTTGTAATGTGCGCCTTGCCCTGAGGCATCTGGGCGCATAATTTACAAGGAAGTGGTTACAAAACAGGCTTAGCAAGGTTCCCAAAGGAGACAATCCTAGCAACATGAATGCATTAAGGCTCAACACAAGTTACATAAAGGTGCATAATTACAGATATTACAATAGAAATTACAGGTATTAATGCAATGGCAGATAGTAGACAGCGCTGGAAAGCGCGAGAATGATAGGAAACAGTACAGAGATACAAAATGGTGTGTGCCACAGGTGACACTTGTGGAGATGAGAAGAAATAAGAAGGCATATTAGATGGATGTGGTGGACGCATCGAGCTCTAAGAGCCAGAGTTTGATTTTGATCTTGAAGGCGTGGAATGTCGGTTCTGTTCTGAGTGTGGTAGGTATAGTGTTCCAGAGTTTAGCCGCAAGGACTGGGAAGCTTGTTCCCCCGGCAGTCTGAAGCTTGGTATAGAAAGTGCATTGACATAGGCTGTTCTCAGGGGTCTAATAGCAGAGTGACGCATGAAGAGATTAATCAGATAATCTGGTGCCAAATTGTTCTGAGCCTTGTAAGCTAGGGCTAAGGTTTTGAGAGATATTCTCTGTGCGACGGGGAGCTAGTATAGATTGCGTCTAGTATCCGATATGTGAGATCTCCTAGGGATGTTGAGGGCAGCCCTGATGGCATTGTTTTGGGCAACGTGTAACTTGTCGAGGTTTTTTTGGCTGGTCCCTAGGTATAGGGCATTGCAGTAGTCCATTTTTGCCATGATTAGAGTTCTAGCTAGGATAATGCAATTCTCAATCCTCAAGAAAGGTCTGCAGGCTGTAATGAGTTTGCAGGTGTAGGCCGATGCAGACGCCACGGCATTTGTTTGTCTGGAGAAAGATAGTGTCTATTTTTGTCTATTTTCTTACGTGTAATGTGTTAAATCACTTAGCAAGCAGTACTAACATAGACTTTAGCTGTCAAAGACATGGGTAAACCTATAGCGATAAGTTGTGACTCTAATTGAATATTTCCAACAGTAGGACAGTCCTCTCTTATTACGACTGTAATTTGCGCTTAGAAGTTACACCAAGTCTAGACATTGTTTTTGCACTGTATGAAGCACACCAAATTAATTTTAGGCATCGATTTTTAGTTGAAAATGCATTTTAGTGATTGTTATTGAAATTTGAAGTTATACCAAGCTCAATGTTTATGTATTTCATGAAGAAAACTAAATGAATTTTAGCCATATTGCAGCCCCTCACAAACACCGGGCCAGCCTCTCGTTGCCCCATTCTCTTGTCCGGATCCTCCAGTCTACCCTTCCTGCAGCTCCCGGCTCATTGGCTCCTCTGGTCCAGTTGGCATCCCCAGCTCGCTCGTACTCCTTGGCAGAACCACACCTTTTATATCTGAAGTAACTGTCAAGTGGAGTCAGGTGTGAATGGTTTGGGTAAATTGCCTGACTATCAGTGGAACAGCCTACTGGTGGACTATAGGGTTCCATGTGATAACTAAAGTTTTTATTATTTCATTAATTAAAAATAACAAAAAAAATAGAGTTGTCTTTTTAAATTGGGGGTAGGGGGGCAAGCCCCTTGTTTCCCAAACTTTATTACTTCCCCAAGTCCCCCACCCGTTTTAATCCCTTACCCCACCCCATATATACTTTTACCCAAAAAGTTGATATTTTTTCGTTATTTATTTTTCGTTAAAAAAGTTATTAGTTTTGATTGAATTAAAATCACTGTATACCGACTATAGTAGTAGGCCTCTCCCTGCCTTCCTATGTTAACATTAGGAGAACTCTTTACTGCTCTCGATCGCCTCTTCCTTGTCCCAGTACATGTTGGAAATGGGGAGGGGGAAATGGAATGGGTTTGGAAATACCCCCCAAAAGTGTAGGGAGACGATTTTAATGGAAAATGGGGGGGGGAATACCATGTCTCGCCCTTGGTGTTTCCCCTCCCAATCCTCCGTGACCCTCCACTCAGGTGATCCTCCCTCGCTTGTCCAACCCCAAGGTCGGGATCCAAAAAAGCAATGGCCCTTCCCTAGCCACCTGAATAGAGGATCCCGGGAAGTAGGTGAGAGAATACCGTCGGGTTTCTCACAGTTTCCATATTATATCTTTTTGTTTTGATTGTTGTACAAGTGTGAGGGTTAGAGATCCCTTGGTTAGTGTGTTCCCTTTCAGTTTACTATAGGCATGGAAATCCACGTTAGGGTAAGGATAGTGAGGTGTTTATTTATCCTGTTTTATTTAATAAAATGACAGAAGTTAAAAACTCTTTACAAAGTTGTCCGCCTCACATTTCTGACCCCTCACAGAGGATTGAGACAAAATAAGAGAGAAAGAAGTCACTTTTGGGAGAATCAGGAGTAAAGCAATCGCTTTGAAGAGCAGCGAGAGAGAGGAATGTCATGACCTTTGCCAAGTGCAAACCTTTTTCTGCATTGTTGTTTTCAGGGTGCAGATGAGAGCTGTAATCCAGGGCTGTGGAGGAAAGGATTTAGGAGCAGTTGTAGTAAGAGGGTAGTGAAAGGAAAAGGGAGCATACAAAGCAGTGTTCGAGTTAGCAACGGCTTCTTCAGAGGATGCAAAGGTGAGCTCAGCCTAGGAAGAGAGAAAGTGGTGTAGGTCAGAGAGGTATTCAGGGAGTTTGGAGGAGGGACACTTGAGCTTAGTAATAGTTGTGGAAAGTGTGAGGTAGGAGTGTAGATTGAGACAAAGACAATAGAGTGATCGGAGGGAGAAGGCAAGGTGGAGATATTAGAAGCAGAGAGTTAATAGGAGATGAGAATACGGTCAAGGGAGTTTCCATTTGAAAGGGTGGCCAGAGAGTGGACAGACGAGAGTGGTTACGTAGAAGAGAGACTTAAAGTCAGTGGATAGAGCAGTAGAGAGAGAGAGAGGGGAGGTTAACGTCACCAATGACAATGAGGTGGTGATCGGGAGGGAGAGAGTCAAGTAGTTGGGAGATATGGTCAAAGAATTGACATACCGGACCAGGAGATAACATGTATGCCGTAGGGAGCAGCGATTGTGGAGATTGTGTATTCGAATGAGGGAATATTAGCGGGAGATAGGGGAGTAGGAGAGAGAGAAGGTTTGAAGGACGGAAACAGTCCTACATCACCACCCCCACCAGTGGGAGTGAGAGCATGAAAGTGTAGGCAGGGTAATGAAGGGCAGCAAGAGCTGCAGAGTAAGAGGTAGAGATCCTGGTTTCATTAAGGGTAATGAGGTAAAGAGAAGAGGAATGAGAAAGGAAGAAGTCGGAGGTAAGGGGTTTTTTATTGCAGAGAGACTGTGCTTTCCAAAGAGCAATAGAAAGAGTGAGATATCGAAGCTTAGCGAAGTTGAGTGAGAAATAGAGAGGTGCTGGGGGTAGATGTAAGAAGAGGACGTGTAGTGCAAGTTAGGGTTGGAGTAGGTTTTGCGACTAGAAGGAGTAGTAGAGGAGAAGAGATGATAGGGATGGGGAGAGAGCTGGGATTGTGAGCGGCGGAGAGCAACGTGAGAAATAGAAGGGAAAGGAAGAGATGGCATGAGAAGTGCATGGGTCAGCCGCTTCTCGAAGCAACGAGCTGGGAGTAGATCTCTCTCCGCGGCAGGGGCCTCCCTCTGGAACAGCCTTCCTGCCTCCCTGAAACTTGAGGAGAACCATCTCCGGTTCCGGAAGCACCTCAAAACCTTCCTCTTTGCTTCTGCTTTCCCTCTCCCTCTCCCTTGCTAATTCTTCGCTGAATCTGCACCGAATCTGCAATTGGGCCACTCTCGCCGACCTCGGTCCTGGGCCCAGCCACTCTCCACTTGCACTGCCTCCCTGGCAACCCCTGCACTGCGGGACTGTATGTATCCCTACAGCCCCCGTTCCCAGCACTTGTCTGCACTTACCTTGCACTTGCCAGCAGCTGGCCCTTTATTTATTTTATTCTACTTACCTTGTACTGCACTTCCCCCCTCCCCTGCCCTCCCATTGCACTTCTCCCTTCCCCCTACCCCTGCACTTGCGCGATCTGAATGACACCTGGCCTAGTAGGATCGTTGTCTGTCTTCCCCTTGTTCCCCCCTCCCTGCCTCGTCGCGCCTTGAAACACTTGAAACACTTGTGTATAGGCGCGTTACAAATGCCATATCATATCATCATATCATATCATGGTGAGGGTGAAGCCGAGAAGAAGCAACAATGGGTACTTGCAGACAAGTAGAAGGACACAGCAAAGCAAAGACTGATAAGTGAAGAGGTAAAGAGACTGGGCAATGGCTGGTCTTCACTCTTCGCTGCTCGGCCCTTAACTGGGACGCCCCTGGCTGGACGTCCCTAGTGAATTCAGAAGGGACGCCACATAGTCTTGTTACCTGATCTCCTACTCATCAACGGTTGGTCTCTGATATTGTCCCTGGTGTTGCTGGGATGAGACTATTTCTTACCAGAGGAGCCTCTTATGGACTTCAGCTGGAGATAGGGCTGATCCAAGATGGCCACTGGAAGCGAAGTTCCAGATAGAAAGTGAAGCAAAAAAACAGAAGTGATGACACAATCTTGTCAACAGATTGCTTACACCATCACCGATATTGTCCGTGGTGTTGCTGGGATGAGGCGATTTCTCCCTGACTGGTGTTCCCAGAGTAGCCTCCTGTGACCTTCAGCTGGATATGGGGCTGATCCAAGTACCCCATGTGTAGTGAGAGTGTTAGGCTTAAGATGTGTGGTGATCGTTTTCTTCTCACTTAACTTGTAATTAAATTAGTTGTACCATGGGTGCAGAGCTGCCGATGTGTTGTGGCGAGCCGGTCAACTGAATGCTAGTCTGCTGTAATAGTAATTGGTTATTTTTAAAGAGCTTAATACCCAGAGGTTTCTAAGCGCGGACCTGGGGATCAAAACCGTGTTGCTCTGCTTCGTCTTGCTTCCAAGGCGAAAGCGTTGCCCCTCAGCTATCCTCCCGAGACATGCGGCGCATTTGCATAGGAACCCTTATATAATGAAGAATTCTAGTTTGGTCTACAGTATGGTCCAAGTGCAGTCTAAGCTAGTCACTCCCTCTTGTAGAGATGCAGGGCAGTTGAGGGGTTTGCAGCGGCCACCCAGTGCTCTCAGATCCAGTGTTAAAGGTGCAGCAGTGTCTGTCGGCGACCCATCTTCAGAGTTTGTCAGTTCTACAGCAACTTGGGACCCGGATGGTTAGCTATACATGGATTCAAGGGGAGAAATAACTTTACTCGCTCCAGAGCTTCCAGAGGTAGGACTTCTCTTCTCCGGTGCTTTGTAGCATCCCCAAAATTTAGACTGGAAGGTAGATGTGGATAGGGCAATTTGAGTTTTGAAAAACTTGCAAATGAACAAAAGATGTAATTGCCAAATGTAAAAACATATGACCAGTACGCCAGATACGATTTTGGAATGAGAGTATTTGACTCCCTATTTTTTAAAGTTGGGAGTGAAATGCTTTTTAAGGGAGTAAAAAAGTTAGTCCCATTTCCAATGGGAGTATTAATGAGTGCACATCTTTTATCTGTAAAATAGTACAGTTTCTTCATGTGGCACTATGCGCACACACACTACTGATCCAAACATATCCATGGAGCTATGACGGTGAAAGAAGAATGGCATGTGTCTGGTTTTTGTTGGGAGTAGGTTTACTCCCTAGCTTTATTCTTTGGAGTATTTGCCTAGTTTCTTTTTATTATTTTTGTGCACATGGTTTTACATTTGAAAATCTTTACACAAATATTCCATCTTTATACATATAATATATTCCACTCTTACAAACCAGATAATTTCATAGAAACAACAATAGATTCCAACAATTATTCGCAGTATTTAAAAACAGCTAAAACAGAAATATTCAACCACAGATATAAACAGATTGAAGCAAAATAAACAAGATTTACATCCATTAAGAATTGGTAAAAATGCATTTCTGAGTGCAGCCGAGGTCGAATTTATAAGACTATGCCATAAAGAAATCCTGCAAAATCAATCTAACATCCTTCACAAATCAATCAAAATTCTTCTTTCGATGGCGAAGCAACGATTCACAGTAAATTAGTATATGTTTGAGGCTTTCCACATCTTTACCACAATGTCTACAAAGGGAGCACTCAAGATTCCCCTCCACCTTTTTATCTCAACCTCCCTTGTGGGTAATATATTTAATCAAAATTGCAAGATTGCTGTTCCAAACATCCAATTAGGAAAACAGTACGGGGCAACTTCCCCCATTTTTCCATGAGAGTTCCCAAGATTAGGGAACCTCTTGCATTTGCCCAAAACCTAGGCACCATTTCTGCCTATTTTTAGGGAGTAAAAGTGGGAGCTACACTCCTTATCTGTAGGGCTGGATAGGACAGAAGGAGAATGGGTCTCACAAATTGCTTATTGGTCGTATGATGGAAGGGTGAATCAGGGTTTTTCACTATCCGTTGAACTGCATATTGGTTGAGCTCCTGTGCTCCTTTATAAAGGAAATCAATTAACTTCAAAAGATGGTGTAGACATCACAGCTGTTAAACAGGTCTCCCCCTTTGCCCTGTTAGCAACCTGGATTCCGAAAACAAACGCCAGCTGCCACTCACTAACTCATCTAAACAGCATTGTCCCTGCAACAGTAAAGACATGTTCAAACAGAATCATTATTTTTCCATAGACATGCTGGCGCCATAGGTAGCCTGCCGTGGGGAATGCCATGTGAAAAGTCAGATAACCATTGATCACGCAGCCTGGAGGGAGAGGGGGAGGGGGAAATTAGGTATTACACTCATTTGTCTTAAGCCAAGTGTCTTGTTTTGCCATGTATGATTTACTAACCAGTATAGAACAGGAATGCCACTGAATACAGCTACCCGCCTCTACACATGCTGGGTGTACCTGGTTGCACTAAGTGTTCACAGTCATATTGGTCAAAATGATCCAAATAGGACAGAGAAAAAAGTAGAGATCAACATATTTTAATTAATCCGTAGAAAAAACTAACGTGTTAAAAAAACGTAATGCATTCTGTTTACAAAACAAACACAATTAGTGAAAAACACAATTTTTCTAGTCGAAAAAAACAACAACTACACCGCCAGAGAATGTTCTTTTTTCAAATTACATCAGCTGATACCCAGAAACACATTTCTCTGTGTCGACAGAGCCAAGGACCAATAAAATATAAACTGAGGATATATGCAATGTCAATATTACACTTATACTAACCTCACTCAACTGTTTTAAAAAAATGACGGTTGTAGTTGTTGTTTTTTTCGACTAGAAAAATGGTGTTTTTCACTAATTGTTTTTATGTTTTCTACGGATTAATTAAAATATGTTGATCTCTACTTTTTTCTCTGTCCTATTTGGATCATTTTGACTAATATGACTGTCAACACTTAGTGCAACCAGGTACACCCAGCATGTGTAGAGGCGGGTAGCTGTATTCAGTGGCATTCCTGTTATATACTCTTACATTTGGTCCTCAGCCACACAGCCCCCTAAAAAAAGAGTACTTCTTTGGCTCAATATGCTTGTTTTACTGATTTACTAACCAGACATGTTTCCAACTGCCAAAGGTAATTGCCTACGTGCCTTCCCTTCTGTATGGATCACGTAACTTTGTTTGGAAATCTGTATATAAATTGATGAATTTGTGGAGCCAGCAGAGAGTTCTTGTGAAGCTTATGCTGTTGCGCTCTCTACGCTCGAGTATTTTGCTAATGCTTGAATAAATGTGTATGCAAAACTGTTAGTCTGCGATGGTGTCTCATACTTGTTTTTGTATTCCAGGCGGTAACCCATAGAGTAGTGATATTGTGGTATCTCTCGTTTGTGAATTTTCCCCAAATGGCACCCCTAAAGGGGACTGCGTCGAAGGTGAATTCAGATGGGCTGTTAACCGCGGTTGAGAAAGGGTGACGGACGACCGTGGAGCACAATGATCATTTCCTGTAGCCACAGTCTATGTCCGACCATGGCTGCAGGAAAAAGCAGGCTTTTGTTGCCTTCGATAACTCACTGGTCATGTTAATCAGGCTTCTCTCTTCAGCGCCTTTCATGCAGAGGTCAAGGCCGTTACCAACGCCTCCACTGCTCCTCCCCAACTCGGTCGTTGACTTGGCCCACTTGCTTTGAAGCAGCTTGAAGGTTTCTCCTTTCCGCTCACTCGGTTTCAGTCTTGGAACGCTTACGACTTCCCGAAAGGGTGGAATTCTCGCCTGGCTCTCCCTCTGTGTTAGCAGCTGTCGACCAGCCCCTTGGCCTTCAAACTTCCACAGCCTGGTTCGCATCAGCCCCGAAAAATCTGCTCTTTCTCGTGCCAACCCTCGCTCAGAGTTTGCCTCTGCGCTCCACCTTTTATCCTGACGGGGAGTGTTAACAAGTGGCAGGTGCGTATAGTTTGGATTATGTACCGGTCTCTGCCTGGTCTCATTAAAGGGACAGAGCCAGTGCAAGTCAAGAGAGGTAATCTTCCTGGTCTCATTCCTTGGCTCAGTAGTGCGGTCAATGTAAAGTGGAGAGGAATTATGGGAGTTTTTGTTTCTCATAAGATAAACGGGAAAGGGGTTAGATGTGTTGTGGAAAAAGGGGGATAACATGTCTCACTAACAGGTGCTTCTCCCCCGGTGCCCCGAGGACCCCCTACCCAGGTGATCCTCCCACACTTGTACACCTACAGGGTTGGAATCCAAAAGCGATGGCCTTTCCCTGGCCACTCGAGTTTAGGATACCCGGGGACTAGGTTGTGAAACATCCTCTGGTTTTTCAGTGTCATTACTGCAAGAGCCCGGACCATTGGATCCAGAAATACCCATTCAGACCAAGGAGAGGTAGGTCGATGGGACGAGGAATAGCTCAAAGAAGAGTAGGATTGCCCAATGATGATACAATGAATGTTCAAAGCCAGGAGCAGTTTAATTATTTTGATCCTAGACAGGGCCAGCAATATTCTCCGAGAGCCTATTATGAAGATGAACCATTTCCTGAAGATTATGCAACATATGGGTGGTCAGAGAGGGGAAAGGAAAGATTCAAATACCAGTGGATTCTGCAGGCCCATATGTGGAATTATACATAGATGAGAAGAGTGCGTTTTGTTAGATACAGGAGTGACTAACGCTTCCATTTCTCATAAATTGGTGCCTTCAATACCCCTCTGTGGAAAAATTAACAACTCAGTAGGATTCTCAAATGACCCAGTCCGCAGTCCAGTGTCGGACCCTATTCGGTTGCAAATTGGCCCTATTCCCTACATGGCTCCATTTGTTGCAACAAATAAATGCGCTTTGAATCTTCTGGGAATGAATTTGCTAAAACGCCTGCATGCAACCATTTACTGCTCTCCTGATGGCGTCTACCTCACTTGCTCTGCTGAATCTTTTGTTAAATGCTATGTTTCTGTAACTAGCAATTTACCGCCCGAATTGAAGGAGATTGATAACGTGCGAGCAACAGGCAGAAATCACGTGGGCTACATGAAGATAGATCCAATATGAATATGTTTCAAACCCAATGCCATTTTACCAAGGATACACCAGTATAGGATATCCCAGGAAGGATTAGCAGGGATAAGGGTAGTGATTCAGGACTTAATCGCTAAATGCATAGTCAAGTAGATATCGGGTAGCACATTCAACAGCACAATTTTACCCGTACAGAAAAAGGAGGGATGGCAAAGAAGGTTCATTCCCGGTTGTCCCAGACATGACATAACTCTTTACTATGATTCCGGCCTCTGCACAGTATTTTACTGTCATCGATTTAAAGAATGCTCATTTTAACATTCCTATACACAAGGACAGTCAGTATCTTTTCGCCTTCAGTAAAGAGTCGTTCTTACACGTTTTGTGGAGCATTTTAGGGATACAGAGAAAGACCAAGCATTTAGTCAGGCCTTGAAAAAAAACAGCTAGATGCATTCCTCCCATTCTCAGGTGCAGTGTTATTGCAGTAGGTTGATGACTTGCGTATAGCTGCAGGCACCAGGGAAGGGTTTACAGATTGTACCGCGCAACCTGTTACAATTTCTAGCTCCCCTGCATCATAAGGTGTCCCCTAATAAATTGCAATTCTGCCAGCAGCAAGTCACTTACCTAGATCACCTATTAGCGAAAGTGGAGAGGTGATTGCACCCGCAGAGAATACACACCATACTAAAAATGTTGGTTCCTACTACCCAGCAAGACGTAAGGGGATTCTTGGGAATGACCCCATTCTGTAGACAATGGATCACAAATACATCCTCATTGGCTAAACCTTTATTAGGTGTCACTACTAACACTATTCCTATGCTTTACCTTGGACTTTGTCTCACCAAACAAGCTTCGAAGCACTTCAGTCTGCACTATGTAACTCTCCGGCACTCAGCACATCAGATTATGTATACACCTTTTTCTTTGTTTGTGGTTGAACAGCAGGGGTGTGCCTTGTCCGTACTAACTTAGATCCAGGGGTAGATAAAAAATCAGCCATGTCATTTTTTTCTACCACTCTAGCCCCAGTGGCCAATGGATTGCCAAATTGTTTGGGGGGGGGGAGGGGGGAGTAGCGGCTGCTGCCCCGTCGGTAACACAAGCAGAACCCATAGTTAGGAAATTCTTTGACCGTTGTTGTTCCTCATGCAATAGACATACTTTTAAACAAAACACAGGCACAACATTTGACTAATGCAAGATTTACCAGATATGAGGTAACTGTTTGCACCAAATATTACCTTGCAGAGATGTAGCATCCATCTTAAATGCTGCCACTTTGCTACTCCTCCCTTCTAATGACCTCACTATCTTGCATGGTTGCATATTAACAACAGATCAGAAAACCGAGGGACAGGTATATTTCACCGATGTTCCATTAAGGAAACCAGATGGGATTTTATATGTGGATGGTTCTTAGTTGCCCGATGGCACATCTACCACGGCATATGTTATAACCACAATAAAAACTGTGGTAGAGATTTGTAAGATCACCAGCATTCAGCACAGTCAGCTGAAATTATAGCACTGACTAGGGCATGCAAACTCAGTTCTGAACTTGAAGAGAATATTTATACAGATAGCCAGTATGCTTTTGAAGTGGCTCAAAATTTGGTAAAGCTATGGGCAGAGAGGGGTTTCCTCACCTACCCTGGTACCAAAATACAACATGGTGAATTAATTCAGAAATTGATAAAATCACTAGCGCGCATAACTGAATTACTGATCATGTGGGCAAAGGAAATTCATTTGCTGACGAAACTACAAAGGCTACAGCCTAAGCCCCCACCTCCCCAACATGTGTTTCATGTGCACTCACACCAGCAAATGTCTTCTTCGATAGCACGCTAAAAGTAGTTAGAAGTGTCCAGGCTTAAGCCGACACAGAGGAATTGAAACAATGTGAGGAGATTTCAAAGCTCAGGCATGGGTATTGGGTAGACCGGAAAAACACAAAACAGTGGAAACTGACAAATAAGTATGTACCTCTTATGAGGACAGTTACCCATGATCCGGCTCATGTGGGTGCAGACAGAATGACACATATTGACTGCGGTTTGGAGCAAGCCTAATATTCGGAAAGCAGCAATAACCTTCTGTAAGAGCTGTATCATATGTGCCACGCTTAACGTAGGAAAAGGGGAAGGAGCGCCAAAAAGGCCACTGTTGCCTTACAAATGCATTTTATTGAACTGCAACCGTGTCAGAAAAGTATATATATGTTTTAGTTGCTGTCTGCATGGATGTTTAGAAAACGGGTGGTTGCCTTCCCTGAATGCTAATACAGCATTGAGCACGGCAAACACCCTTGTGAAAGAATATTTTCTGTGTCTACCCAGATCTATCTGGAGCAATAATGGACTTCATTTGCTAAATAAGACTATAGAGTTGGTATACCAGTCTTTGGGGATAAGACAGAGGTTTAATGCGATACATCACCAACAGGCAGCATGACTGGTGTAACGCTGCAATGCCACATTGAAGAATAAATAGGCAAAGATTTGTGCAAGCAGCAATTTAGGGTGGATAGATGCACTGCCTTTGGCCCTAGTGGCCAAGAGAACCGTTGTGCATTCTGGAGTGGGGCTGTATCCCCTATGAGGTCGTCATGGGCCGCCCAGCCAATGTATGGAATTTGCCTCGCCCTGAAAAACGGTCTGATGCACCCTATCCTATGCCGTTTGACTATTGTAGCAAGCTTACTAAAGCATTGTCTGTTACTCACAAACCGGTCAAAGCCTTTAGAAGGGCTGGGACACCCTTTCCTACCTAGTGACTGGGTGTTCACTAAGAACTTTCAATAGGCCTCCAGCTTACAGCCCAGATGGAAAGGACTGGTGCAAGTGCTTCTGGCGACACAGACAGCTGTCAAACGTGAGGGCCTGTAGGCGAGGCATGTTCACACAAGTATGACACGGACACAATAGCAACAATTTGCAAAAAAAACTTGAGATTGGAAAACTCTTACTCTGCCCTATAACTAAGATGGGAGCAGTCTCGACCATCAAACGATAAACAAAACACTCCTAGTAGAGTCGGTTAAATCAAAATGGCCTATGCTAACAAAACCTAATGCCTGCCCTATCTCTTGTTCATAAAATGTAAAAATGTATAAAAGGAAATGTATGCAAAGGAAAACTAATAAAGGTCGCTAAATCAGCTCTCCTCCCCACGTTAGACACCACGGAGTAAAGCTGTCTTTGTAGGCAGGATGACGCACTCTGGCTCGGCTTCTCAGCACAATTAACAGTTCCAAAAAACAATTAACAGTTTGACCACCTGGCAGTTGCTCTCTCCTTAGAGTCATAGAAACTGTCCCTTTACTGTAGCTTCCTTTGCGTCAGATTGTAGCGTGGTCCATCTATTGCTTCTGCAATGTTTTTGGGACATACAATGGAGAAGGGAGGTTGGTCGGACCCCTTGTGGAAAGCCTGGGGATCCTTGTAGGATAAAGCTGGAAGTGCACCGTCAGCAACGTTGCCCGACAGATTGTGAGGTAGAAAAGGCAGGGGCGCCTTCTTCACACGGTTGGCGTGATTCCTTCCTTCCTTCCTTCCTTCCTCCCTCCCTCCCTCCCTCCCTCCCTCCCTCCCTCCCTTCCTCCCTCCCTCCCTCGGTCCAAATGTTTCCCTTCCCCAAGGTTCAAATAGTTTACAGTTCAAACAAGGGGTTCCCTCCATCATACCTTCAAGTCTTGCAACAGATTCAACACAACACAATTCCTTGGGATCCGATACATCCCAGATCTTTGGTCTTGGTTATCTTTCATCAATGTCACCGAGTTCAACTCCTTACTTTCAAATCACACAAGTTTCCTTTTTGGATAAATCACAAGCGCTTCTTTGTGGTTCTTTAAGTGGCTTTTCCATAAAGAGGGTGTATTCTGTTTAGGGGCAGTTGTTGGACTGCACGGTCCACCCATTACAGGTCATGCTTGTTCTTTTCGTAAATGTAACAACTTCTACATTTATAAAAATACTTGTTCTGGATGTTACAAGGTTCAACCTTCAACAGAGAAACAGTTTTAGGTATACCACTCTTTGAAGTGTATCTTTAATGTTAAAGACCCATAAAGGATTGAATTCCCCTTTGATAACACAGAGGTATATTCTGACAGTTGGGAATCAGAATTGTTCCCTAGTAACAATATGTGAAAGTCAGCTATTCAGTTTCTGAGTAATTTAAAAAAGCATCCCCTTCCTAATTTATGGCATGCGACCACTTCGGCAACGTTAAACCATCCGACAATGGAAAATGAACGTTTTTCTTTTACATGCGAGCACTACATCTTCCTTCAGAAGTGTGCGTGATACATTTTCTGTCATGATGCCTACCCCCGGGGACCCCGACCAAGTCCAGCAACCCCAGAAGCAGGCATCAAGTTATCCCAAGCAAGAGCAACAACCCCTGCTAGGGGCTATTTGGGTGCAGTCCTGGCGTCTATGGCGCCAGGCTCATATGGAGAGTCAGTCCTGGCGCCATAGGCACCAGGCTCATAGATTAAAACTTACCTGATGCAGACCATGCTGCAAGTGCTCCAAGCCAAAAGAGGCTTGGAAGGGACTACTTTACCTAGGGACTATTTTTTTACTCGGGTGAGGAATACTTACCTGGGACTACTTTGGAGGCTAGTTAAACCACGGCCGAAGAGCAGCACACGCTTCGTGTTATTCTGCATCCAGCAGCGTAACGCTCACCGTGCCTGCAAGTCTGCATCCAGTCTTCTGCCACGCCCGCCTCGAGTCTGGATCTCCTAGAAAAAGGGAGAAAGAAGGAGAAAAGGTTACAACAAGAGCAATACCTTTGATCCTTACCTGAATTCCCGATCCATCGCGCCTTTGAGCTGAAAGAAAGAAGTTATTTTATGTGCGTCGCCTCGCCTGCTGAAGCACCGCGCTGAACTCACCGGCCTTCGTCGCATCTTCACATTCCACCGCATCCTCCTGCATGTTCCCACCGCACTCCGGCACCTAAGGGGAAGACAAGAACAGCAAGGTGAGCCAAGGGAATACACAGAGGCAATATTAGTTACCCCCCATAGACTTACCTGATTTTACCACCGGGGGTATTATACCGCTTCACGGGTCGGCACAGCTTTCACTGCATCTTCGCCGAACCCCGGCCCCTAAGGGGAAACAAAAGAACAACAAGGTGAAACCAAGGGACAAACAAGGGGAAACCTCCTCACTGCAATAGACGTACCTGATATTACCGCCGGAGGCATTATTCCCCCGAGACTTCATACTTTCTCTCAGCGCCTGAAATAAGGGAGAAAGCAACAGGTTACATATTGACATTATTTCATCGAACTCCGTTGGATAATACAAATCCTTGCCTGAATATTACCGGTTGCCATGAGGAACTCTTCGCTAAGGTCAACCTGCAACCTGCAAGGAATCGGACAAGAGTGAAAGTCAGACATTTGAACTCTTACGAACTACATACTTACGGCGTCTTGCCGGGAATCTCAGAGTCAATATTGTTCTGGAACTCACCAATTCCTTTGAGCCAGTGAAGCAACTGGTTATCTACTCGCCCCTGCGCTCATTTCAGGATGGCAAGCTCATCTTTCCAAACCATCAGGTGAGACTATAAGAGGGGACGTCAAAGGTGATCAGTGGGGAGAACAGCGGGAGTGGGGGGGGTGGTAACGCTCAACTCCACCAGCTGGTTAATTCCCTTTCTCCATTTGCAGAAGAATATTCCTACGGGCCAAGCAAACGAAGCTAGGTGGGCCACTCCAGTCCGTCATCTCGGCACTACGCGTCACATTGGTGGAGACCGCAGCCGTCCAGTTCAGATCGACGCCCCTGTCGGAGCCAGGTGAGCATAACATTTTCATTGTACACCAACCTTTTCACAATAACAAACAGTCTTTTAATCGCTCCCACTCTTACACAAGTTAATCTGGAGCTGGTAACAGTTACCAGCAAGGGTTTTAAAGTGAACCTGAACACAGAGCTTCACTCACCGGCTCAAGGAACACTGCGGTTGTGGGCTGCTTCCACTTCCCAACTTCTACTCCTTCTGCTACTACGTTAAGCACTCTTGGGACCCACAACTCTCTGCAGCACGGGTGTCTCCAGTCCGGCCTTAACCACGAGGAGTCTCCTTTACTCCTCTGTCCCTGGCTTGCTTCTATAAACGGGCATCGGGGTATAGCACGATCATGGTGCTGCAAACATAGCCACTAGGCGCACCTGGAAAGACTTCCAATCTCGCCAAGTCGCACTCAGTGCAGCCACAGCAATGCAGAGTTTGTGAACACATGACTCTCTCAGAAATTGCAGTTGAAATCTGCTTTCCTCTTGCCCCGGCGTCCCTTAAGTGAACACTTCCTCATGAACTGCCAGCCTCGTGCTCTTCTTCTGCCAGCCTTCCAGCGACGACTCCAGTTTGGTTCACTGCTTTTTTTATGCCTCTTAAGTGGGGCGATGGCAAAGGCTATTAAGCCTACTTGCCGGTCCTTCACTTCTACATGCCTCTTCAGCCCTCTTCTCCGTCTCAGTCCCAAAGGGATTCTGGGACATGTAGTTTATTTTAGACAAATTGGGTTTTTCCACTTCTTTTATAGAATTAAGGGTAGATTTACAATCCTTTTAAAAGAGGAATTGTAGGTTTCAATCTTATTAGCGAAAGAAGGTACAGAGAAGGCAGAATTTCTGCCATTTACTGTAGTATACTTTTGGTATTCGGGAGGATGTTTATTTTTGGAGCTACAAAAGATCTGTTATTTTGGCATATGTTGTGAATCCACCACCTTAGAATTTACCATCTCAGTTTTACTAGGAGGTTGAGAGATGTTGAAATGACAATAAGCCATAACCTCGTCTGGCATGGAGGTAAGGGTAAGGGTAATTTAGTTTTAAAAAAATTGATTAGCAGAGTGTGAATTAAAATGTTCTTAATAGCAAACAAGCCCATTTGATTAGCAGTGTTGTACAAATTTTTTTTTATTTCACCAGAAGACATAAAAGAGCATCAATACAGCATTCCTGCGTACCGCTGAGGTAAGACATCAGTGAGAAGAGCCAAGCCTTGCAAATTCTTTCAAATTCCGCTGTACCTGCAGATTGAGTAACTTAGTTTACCTACTCAACCTAAATGCACTTGACCAATGGCAGCGTACGACAACAAATGTAAATGCCTCTTCTATTAAATGGTACATGTCACCACAAATCCACTTTTGCAAACAATCTAATTATATATATATATATATAAGTGTGTTTGTATGTTCAGGGTTGGCTCCAGCCCCATAACAAATGGTGGGCTGACGTTTTGGCCCACGGTCGGCATACCAGTCTGGGGTGCACTGGCAATAGTGAAATCTGACAAACCCCACCTATTTGCCCTGTACAGGGTGGGGTCTGTCACTACGCTATCAGTATAGGTGATTTCGGGAGATTGACGATTTTGAGACTTTCCCAAAAACAGAAGTTAGGACACTAGGTAGGCATACCAGTGTAGGGTGTATTGGCGATAGTGAAATTTGACCAACACAACCCATTAGCCTTGCACAGCGGTTGAGCAGGCCCGGTCCTGTGCTATCCGTATAGGTGATTTCGCGAGATTGACGATTTTACCTTTTTTCTATAATAAGAAGTTATGACATAATAAAACAAACAAGTTTATAGCAGATCCCCACGTGCATGTCAACTACATACCCAGGCAACGCTGGGTGGTACCGCTAGCGTTAAATAAAAGTTTCAAACATCCACTGAAAATGGTACTCACCCTTCATAAAATCTACTCTACTATGCGAGTGGGCGAGTAGATTTTGCGAACCGTGTATGTGTCTGTAAGATGTGAAAGGTAACCTGCATGAATGGACCCAAATAAATAGATATGATAAAAAGGCTCTGTAAACAGTTTGTCCAGCTCACTCCCGCAGGTTCTAATATATAATAAAATCATAATCAAAGCAAGCGCTGGAGGCTGCCTACAGTTTATGGTATTGCAGTAGATGTGTAGATGTACAGACTGGATTAAACTATTGATCACTACTTTGTGTAAACATCTAGTTGGCTTTGTGTATTCATTATGCAAGAGGAAAGAAAATAAGAGACTAAGCAAAGTGGATGGTGGAGCAGGCAGAGAACTCTAAACTAGGCGGAATATTGTAGTTTGCGGCCATCTCCCTTCCGGGTATCTGGCATAAATCAACAGGGTGAAAACATAGAATGTCAAGGAGTATGGGATCAGCTCATGGGTTGAGAACCAGTTGCACAGATGTATGCAACCAGCTAGTAACAGAACTGGTTTTGCCATCAAAAGCAGTTGGGCGTGTGATCATGTACATTTTCAAAAGTGTTCACTGGTCAATGTGATGCATCTTGCCCAACCAAATGAAATAGAGTTGGCACTATGAAATTTAGATACACTAACCTACATTTTACTGTAAACCATGGAGACAATGCAGTATTTTTACAGTAGCAATACTGCCATTATATAACTTACATTTTTAGAAATGGGATTTCAGGACTGGTCTTTGCTAGACAGGATATAGTCAGCTTTAAAAAAGTATCATCCTGATACTTCTGTTTTACAATTATTTGAAAAAGAAAAAAAGAATCTTGCCTAGTACTCCCACACAGGTCTTTGCCACTTAAGAGTGGAGGAGATGAGTACTCCTTCTCCATTAGCCACTTTGAACGTGCAGTGAACAAAGAAAAGAGGGTGGATGGAGCCATTCGGGCATGAGAGGAATACAGATTTAGCTGTGTTTTCATTGAACACGGTTAACTTAAATAGCTAGTTTTGCTACACAAGTACCAATTTAATTAGCCTACCTACAGAATTGCATAGCAAATTGCTATGCAGCTCTGCTTATTTCATGCCTTGCAAGCGAATAGATAAATCCATCAGAAACAGTATTTTCCAAGGAGGAGTACTTCAATCCAGAAGGTGGTTCCCTTTCCCTGGATATTTAGGTACAATGTCAAAATTGTCACTTTCATACAACAGTTTAAGGATGGCTACATCTCTTTCAACAGTTCCTTTGGTTCTTTATACCAGGTTCTGAAGGTTCATGTGCAAACAATATGTCACATAATATTTAGCTCTTCCTAGGTTTCTTTGCACGGAGTTGACAAAAAGTATCTTATTCAGATGAGAAATTCCATATAAAGTATCCTTTAACCTCTTTTGCATAATGGTGAATTACCTGATGTGCTCCTCCATCAGGAATCCTCTTGTGAACTCTTCAGGTCATCTGTTATAACCCTCTGCCAGGTATTTTGTCCTCAACAGGAAAATGTCTTCATTCAACTTTACAACTTCAAATGTCTGATACATCTGCCCATCAAGATCTTTTCCATGTGCTTCCCCGAGTCTCTGGTATATGGTATATTTTATTTATATAACGCTCATACACACGTTTAAGAGCGCGACATGGCAAGGGAGGGGAACAAGGGAGGACAAAAAACAACGATCTTACTAGGCCCAGTGATATTGAGAACGCGCAAGTGCAGAGTAGAAAGAAAGGGGAAAGTGCAAGGGAGAAGGGAGAGGTGGAAAGTGCTGAGCAAGGTATAAAAACAACAAACAACTGGTAGTGGAGCCAACAGGGTGGCAAGTGTGAGGTTAAAAACGCAGACAGTGGAGTCCGATGTGCAGGTAAGGGGACTGTAGGGTTACAGATACAGACCCAAGTGCAAAGGTTGCCAGGAGGCAGTGCGGGTGTGTGACTGGGTGGGCAGGGAACTGGGCCCGAGATCAGAGGGTAGCCAGGTGCACAGAGCCAAAGCAGACAGATCAGCAGGGGAAGAGGAAGAGCGAAGGCAGAAGCAAAGAGAAAGGTCTTGAGGTGCTTCCGGAACCGGAGATGATTCTCCTCAGGTTTCAGAGTGGCAGGGAGACTGTTCCATAGGGAGGCCCAGCTGAGGAAAGATCTACCCCCAACTTGTTGCTTAGAGGAGCGACTGACCCTGAAGGAGGTGGAGGAGCAAAGGGCTTGAGTGGGAAGGTATTTACGAGGGAGATTTGAAGGTATTTTGTACCCAAGCCCCGGAAAGGTTTGTGGACAATGCAGAGGGTCTTGAATTTAACTCTAGCAGCCATTGAAGAGATTTCAGGGCTGGAGAGATAAGATCCTGGGGCTTGAGGCCAAGGCCAAGTCTCGCAGTCTTGTTCTGGGTGAGTTACAGAGGGCAGAGAGTAGAAGCAGGCAGATTTAGAAAGAGGTTGCTGCAATAGTCTAGCCTAAAGAGAACCAGAGCTCTAGAGACATTAAGCTTCTGGGGAAGGAGGGGAAAGGAAGAAAAACGCTGAGGAGGTGCAGTTGGTAGTTTGACTTCTTAGAGACGTCGGAGATGTGTGGGGAAAAGGAGTGTGGGGTCGAAGATGACCCTGAGGTTCTTAGCCTCACAAGTGGGAGCAGGAGGAGGGCCGAGGCAGCCAGGCCAGAGAGTGACAGGAAAGGAGAGTGCAGGTGTGCCAATGAGGAGAATCTCCGTCTTACTTGCATTAAGGCAGAGATCATTGGCGGCACACCAATCCTGGATGGCAGACAGATAATCAGAGATGAGGGAGGGAGAAGAGGTGGCGGAGGGAAGCTTGAAAACGAGCTGTCATCCGCATAACACTGAAAGTTGGAGCAGAGAGCAGCAACACGGAGGGCAAGGGGTGCAAGGTATTGGTTGAAAAGCCTGGGAGAGAGGTTAGATCCCTGGGGAACACCACAGGTGGACAGTGAGTTGAAGGAAAGAACGGACCCAAGTTGGATCTGGGAGGGTTGATCGGAGAAGAAAGAGGTCAGCCAGGCCAGGGCCGGATCTATGATGCCCAGGGTACCACAGAGACGGCTGAGCAGGATGGCATGGTTGACCGTGTCAAAGGCAGAAGAGAGATCGAGTAGGATAAGTACAGAAAGGATGTTAGAATCAAGGTTGGAGAGCAGGTCTTCACAGATATTCAGGGGAGCAGTTTCCGTGCTTCTGTATACTTCTCTACCATGTGCTTTGCAAAATAAGTAAGTTTCTTTCTGCGATTTGTGTGGACCACCTGCTAAGCTCACATGCCAGGAATCTTGTCACAATGTCTTATACTTCCATATACTTGGATTGCCCGTTATACTCCCCTATCAGGAATCCATTTCTGGTGTCTCTTAGATCCCCTGGTATACTTCTCTGCCAGGTATCTTCACCCCCCCTAACCTCCCGCCCCAAAAGGTTCACTGCCTGATGTACTATTTTCAACGGGATTTCTTCTCAGTTCCACTGTCCTTTAGCATAGAAAGTTATATTACTTCACTGTGTTTTTATTTTATTTAATTTCCTTGAGGTACTAACTGTTCCAACTTTCCCCACATTGACATCTCATACATGGGGACTTGTTCAAGTTCTTTTTGTGCTTTATTTGGTCAGTATTTAAATATTCTTATTTTTTATTATTTGGTTACATGCCTGTCGGTATGATCCGGGGTCCCCAATGCCTCTGGGAAGACACACCAGTATTTTGCAGAGTTCCCAACCCGTGGCACGTCGCTGTGATGAAGCTTCTGCTCTGGAATGGCCTCCTTCACAATGCATATCTTCCTTCAGTGCTCCCTGCAGTTCTGCGCTCACCCGCCGGCTTCTCTCTGCGACCTGGACCGAAGAATGCTGCTTCTCGGGAGGAATCTTTCTCCGGCAGCTCTGCTGCTGCCAGTGCTCTAACAGTCCTCCAATGGCGCCCACTGCGTCTCTTCTCGCGCCACGCCAGTACGTAACTCTCATAATTGTGAGCTGCTGAAAGTGCCTGCTCTCACGATCTTCAGCATGGTCCTTTCCTGTCGTGCTTTGTTAGCTGGCTCTGCTTGCATCTCAAGTGTGGATACCATTTTTAAATGTCCCTCGCACGATTCCTCAAAACAACTAGTCCGCATATTCAGCTTTATGTTTCTTTCAATCTGCATCAACTCCTCCTGCCTCATCTTAGTACTTGAGGGTTTATGGGAGTTGGAGTCCATAAAAGGTCTAGGATTTCTAAAGTGAAAGTTGGTTAGAACATTTACTTAGAAAAATATTAGAAACAGGAGATGTTAGGTGTGTATTGTGTGTGTGTGTGAGGTATTAATGATATTTTGTCTAGAGGGATGTGCCTGAAGGGGTTTCTGGGTTTTACAATGGGAGGGGGTGTGTATGGTGACAACAAGCCATCAAAAATGTAGGAATTAGCAGGTTGTCTTCTCTATAAAGGGAAGAACACCGTCTCTCCCGATGGGGTCACCACCTCCCCCTGACAGCCATCTCCTACCATGTGATCCTCCCTCATAGTACCACCCGCAGGGTCAGGCTCAGGTAGAGGCTGCCGTCCCCGTGCAACATAGGAGATCCTTGGATGGGGGTGGGGGGGAAATCAGTGATGACTCCACAGGATTCATCATAAAAGCATGCTGTTGCTTCTCGCGGTTAGGTCCACACACAATACCATGATAATAAAAATAAGGTAATCATGCAGTATCCTTGGATCTTTCTTCATTGGCAATCCAAATAAGGACCACAAATGAAAAGGTGTGGGAAATTCTCCCTGGTTTCACTTTTATAATGGCAAAATAGTCCTGAAATGAATTTATAGGTGGGGGGGGGGGGTTCTACCATTCTGGGTAGGGAATTGATTGGATTAGATTATTAGGAGTTCTTCATTTGGAAGAGATATTTATATTTATTGCCAAAATGTGACAAACCGCCCGTAAAGCGAAAACAAGATGGAACGAACATCGTTCAAATATTCGTACAGGAAACATCAAATCTCCAGTAGCAAGACATTTTAGAGAAGCTAATCATCAAATAGCGCAAATTAAATTTCAAATCTTGGATGTATTGGAAGTTACTCAAGGACAGAGAGTTGACATTAACAGACTTCTAAATCAGAAGGAAACCTACTGGATTGAAAAACTGAACTCTATTCATCCGGATGGCCTCAATGAGGAATGTAACTTTGCATGTTTTCTTTAAAGTAAATTTGATGAAATGAAATTACGTTGAAATTAGGTACCAACACATGAATGCGAGTATGCTGTTTAATTATTTAATGTCCAAAAATATGTATACAAAGTTGAAGTATATAGCAACCTGGAGCATATCAGTAAATAATTGGTTCGTATCATTGGGTGTTCATATGAAAGTGTTGATAGTCGCGTTACATGTACCTGAAACAACATTACAGAACTTCATGTGGAATTACAACAGCAATAATTCATATGAGAAAATAACTAATAATATACCAATTTATGTGTGGCAATTATACCATAATATGGAACATGTGAATTGTAGTTGGTTTTACTTTGTTCAGGAATATAGAGTTAATACTCTAAGAAACCAATTATGTGTGAAACTAAAAAAGATCTAATACCCCAGAAGTTTAACACATTATAAGTTTGTATATGTACATTGGTACACACAAAGGAACAGTTGACATCCAATTATAGTTTTTTTTCTTTTTTTCCCCAACATTTCAAAATGGCCGCCGGCACGCGATGACGTCATCACGTTGATTTTCGCGCCATTTTCTGCACTATAAAAGCAGCCCGAGCAACCAGCAACGCGTTTTCACGCGAGCAAGGTGCCCGGCTGCTTCCACATCTGTTTACTACAGGTAAGACTCTTTTTGAGAGCATGTGAAACTCTGGTTGATAGAACCATTTGTGGCTAGATATTTGCTGAGATTTAAAGTATACATTGTTTATCATTTAGATTATCAAGAACAGAAGCAAGCTGTACAAAGGGCATATAACAAAATATAAACAAGCATGTTTGAGTGAAGCAGAGTTGGATAATTCTCCAATAAGGAATTGAATACAAACAGGCCTAAGATTAGAAGCATCGTTTAATACAGGTACATTTTGGAGCAAACTTTAAGTACAATGTAAAATGTTGTATTGGATTAAATGAAAATGTATGCTGTTATTAACATATTAGATAACATGATCTTTATTTTTTATTTTTTATCTTTTGATCACTAATAGTCCCTGATGAAGGTCTAGCACAGACCGAAATGCATTGGACAATATAATGCTTGCTAAAGGCCTCAGACAAATGCAGATTTCTAAATAAAAGATTTTTTGGTTACAACTAATTGAAATGATTATTTTTGAAGAATTCTTGGAAAATTTTGAACATTTACTTAAAGATAATTAGTGTGATATCCACAAAGGTCGACAGCGTATTATTATTTCATACCTCCCTTTGCAACAGGGAGGAATCTGGCGACAGGACCAAATACTTTACTAAGTTTAAATTACTGAATTAACTTACAACGTAGTGTCCACTCTATTCTTTCTTTGGCCGTTTGTGGCCATCCGCCATGAAATGGGGTTGCAACTCGCTTTTATGTAGGCAATTGGCATTATTTCGAAGGTTTTCATTTTCACCATCAGACTCAATGTATGCATATTTTGGGAAATTGATAACTTCTGCAAGGGAATCCCCAATTAGTGAATTTGCAGCCTATTGTATTGAACAAATTCCACTGCTGGATGTCACACTAGAAATGTTGATCTGTGATGCAGGCAAAGTCAACAAGGCTTAGTACATAAAAGGGCTGGGAATATAATCCATATTTACTGAGATTCCCTGTGCCGGAAGAGTGTAATGATTTTGAGACGTTTCGTTTCAATGTGCTGGACACTAGTAAAATTGTCTGCATTCGTAGTAATTTTCCTAAAGAAATAGTTTTTTGTAGGTTTTGTAAAAATCTGACAAAGGAAAATTTCAAACATCTGCTGTAAGAATGCCCTTAATGAATGGCTCAATGTACACAAATCTTGGCAAATTTGTAAATAGTCTGGCATGGAACGATGTGGAAAGCTTCTCGTTATCAATGCTGGGAGGGAAATCTATATGAATGAGTTTAGCAATTATTAGAGTGTTAAAGATATGTAAACACGGAGTAGGCTGCTGGTCACGTGACCAGGCCATGAGGCTCAGTTGCTCACCCCTCCTCCAGTTTTCACGCCTTCCAAAGCTCTACTTAAGGCCAGTTCCAGGCAGACAGCACCGAGTAGGCAGCTGGTTACGTGACCAGCTCTGCCCGCCACCATATAATCAGTCCTCGGCGTCCTCATCAGCAGGCATCCTAAGCAAAGGACGTGCAAAGACAAGAACCTCAACAGTTCGAGCCTGAAAAAGCCAAGGACCTGACCCGCTATTCTGCATTTCACCTACAAACAAATCACTACTAGTGCTATTCAACAAAAGACCTTACCGCTCATCCCTACTCTCACTAGGGTTCGAATGACCAAGTGCCCTGGGCATTCCCTGCAAGTTACCCCAGCGAACCTCATCAATATTGCCCTTTGCCCCAGAGGAGACACCAGGGGGCGTCGGAAGCTGATCCAACTCTCGGTCGCTCCGTCGGGGCCGCCCGCATCCTCCAATATCCTGCCGTATTCCTGGAGCAGAAATCCCAAATATGTTATTTTGGGCGAAGGGGACTGTACCCGCGTCGTCCTCCACGACAATCCGACAAAAATCGGAGCCGCCTAAGGCCTCGAACGCCATCCTCAAGATTTGCCGCGGCTAATGGCGAGGAACGCTGGAAAAATGGCCGCCGTGATCCCGGGACCGGCCGACTACACTCCGAGGACACAGACCAGCTGAGAGCGACCAACCGGGACCCGGAGCGCAGCAACCCAGCGACAACAGGGCCATATGCACACTGCCACCCCCCCTCCCCAACTGTAACGATAATACCGGAGGAATTTGCCAACCCCAGGGTGGGACGCCAGACTAGCGGGCTGCGCTGCCCACCCCCCACCGGCGGCTTGGAGGTACGCACTTGGCCCACGGGGGCCTTGTCTGGCGACCAACACTGCGGGAAGAACAGAGCCCCGCAAACTAGTCGGAACCAGTGACAGCAGAGCAACAACCAGCCCAGCCGAGCCACTGCATACCGCCACTACAAGGGGATCCCCCTCCCCGGTGCCCACTGTGTGCGCTGAAGTGCGAGCGGTTGGGTGCCCGGGTCGAGGGGTGCCCCGCAAGCACAACTGACAGCTGGAAAGGTACGTCCAGGGGCCATCTACACCTGCGGGTGACCGTGGGGGGAGTGAACAGGGCGCAGGGCTCCGGCGTCTGAACACTGCTGTAACCCACGAGGGCAGAGGCCACCCCATACCTGTAGGACACAAGGTCTGCACTCCAGACAGGGCATAAATCAGAGGCACTGGATACGCCGACCCGGGGATTGAAGTAGTGCATATCTGACATACCAGGAGCACGGGCTGAAAAGCACTTATCTGACGGACTAACCCTGGCCCAGACAGGCCCCAGCTACACAGGAGAGGACCTGCTGCCACACCAGCAATATAGACTTGCAGATAAGGGGCACACCCCTAACATGGAACCCTCTATACACAAAAGCTAGGCAGACGCCATACCCCACAGGGGACTCCAGACACAGCGACCCGCAGTCCAACGAACAACTCCAAAGGGGGGAATACCAGCAAAATAGACCCGCAAACAGGGTGCACACCCCGAACAGGGAACCCTCCGGACACGAGTGCCAGGCAGAGGGCCCCACCCGGAGATCCTGGACATAACGACCTACGGCCTTGAAAACAACCCAGAAGGGGGTACACCAGCAAAACAGACCCGAGGATAGGGTACACACCCCGAACAAGGAACTCGCCGGACACGGAAGATAGGCAGAGACCATACCACATAGGGGATCCAGGACACAACGACTTACGGTCCAGAGAACAACTTGAGAGGAGGAACTACGGCGGGACCAAAAATAGGGAAGGACCTACCCCGCAGAGGGATGATGCAGAACAAAATCGCCAGATACACAACGAGCACCCCAGCAAGCAAAGCTCCCCTGACCGACAAACGAGATGGAGGACGACGCCATGAGTGGGGGCACGGGCCCGACAGGGTCACTTACAGACATCATGGCAGCTATCAGCGACTCCCGGACCTCGGTGGAGGCCAAAATAGACGGCCCGACCTCTGAAGTGTCATTCCTGAGACAAGACCTGAGGAACCTAACATCTAGAGTGGGGGACACAGAACAACGAATATCCGACACCGAGGACACAGTTAAAAACCTAGGGGACCGCCCGGTACAGATGGAACGAAAAATCCCCTCCTGTAAAACAGAGCCGAGGACAGCACAGGAAGATCCCGCCGCAACAACCTGCGCATTCTTGGCCTCCCTGAGAAAGAAGAGGGACCCCCCCATGGAACGCTTCCTGGAGGACTGGTTAGCAGACCTGGTGGCCCCTAAAAACTGTCAAAATTCTTCTCTATTGAAAGAGCGCACAGAGTCCCAACAGGCAGACCGCTTCCTGGGGCTCCCCCGCGCACGGTGATTGCTAAACTCATGAATTATAGAGACCGTGACACACTCCTCCAGATGGCGAGAGCAACCAGCCCGATCACTTACAATGGCAACCGGATTGGTTTCTTCCCTGACTACACAAGGGAAGTCAGAAGTCAGGACAATCGTATGACTCCGTCAAAAAGAAACTGACGTCCCGGGGCATTAAATATGCACTATTTTTCCAGGCAACTTTCAAATTGTACTACAACGGGGCGGTCCAGGTGTTCCATAACCCCCGGGAGACCTGGGAATGGCTTGAAACGCAGGTTCTCTCTGCCCCGCGCCACAACAGCCCGAGAAGAGGCACACCCCGCAAGAACAACAAAAGCGACTGCCAACCCCCAGAGCAAACCACACCACCACGCGGGACGAACGGGAAGGCCGGGATACAGGCCGAAACGGGGGCCCACATGAAAACCCGACTGCACAGAGCAAGGCTCATAAAAACTAGGAAAGAGACTTTGGAGCTGGTCGGCCCTTGGTGGCGATGAGGTGAAGAGAACACCCCCTCCTTTTTTCTTGGGACGGGGGGGTTCTACTTAACCCAGAGTAGTTACAGGTTACACGAGTCGAGGCAGCAGTTCCTCCTGACCACCCCCACAATTTATTTTTATGGTACATTTGGGCGACTGGTGTTTCTGGTTTTTGGGGAGAGGGGTTCAGGAGTTCTAGTGATCAAGGGAAAAGGCACAAGGACACATAAAAATACCCCAGACCAGTGGAACAAACCAGAGCTATCCTTACAATAGATGCAAGAGGAGTTGGAATACCACCCTTAGTGGGCTACACATTCCCACCCACACTCAAACTGACCTGGCCTTAAGTTCACAGTTATCAGTTTTAAGGTTTGCATATGTAGTACACCAAAGCGGAAATACAGCGAGAGGGATGACAAAAGGGGCACCAGAGCCCTGAACAATGTAGGGCACCGCACCAGACAGATACTGAAGAGGCACCACATCCTCCAGAATCACCCCACTGTAGGAAACATGCAGACTTAACACAAATGAGAGATCTCACTGCTGACCTGGAATGTGAACGGCTTGGTGTCGGGTATAAAACAAAACTGATACTCCAATACCTTAACCGGCACTCCCCAGGCGTCGCATTTATCACTGAGACCCATCTAACCGGCACTAGCAGCGGCTTCTTCAGGAAATCCAACTACCCACACACATCTCGCAGGGTTCTCTAGAGGTTCCAGGGGAGTCATGATCCTCTTGCATAAGCGAGTCCCATTCAAGACCAAAAGAGTGAGATTGGACCCTCGGGCAGGTTTGTGGTGGTACTCGGGGAGATGTGGAGAGCGGGGGGGGGGGGACCTGGGGCCTTATCGCAGCGTACGCACCCCCCACACTGACGGCAGAGCTCCTCACCAAGCTCCAAGCCATAATGCTAGAGGAACGGGTGGACTTGTGGGCAATAGGTGGGGACTTTAATGAGGTCATGGAGATCGCTCAGGATAGAACACACAGGGGCAACAGGGCCGCACACACCCCGACCAAGCTCCACACCTTCGCTGACGCAATGGGGCTATCTGACACGTAGTGGAAAATCCACACATCAGACAAGGGCTATTCGTTCTACTCCAACACACATAGATCCCTCTCCAGACTTGACTATATCTTCACCCCGAAGAACATGACCCACCGACTACTATCCGCAGAATTCCTGGCATGAGGGATCTCGGATCACTCCCCCCTACTCATCAAACTTAAAGGGATACAACACAAGCGGGAACCCACCTGGCATTTGAATGCTTACTATCTGGGGATACAGGAGATAATGGAAGGGCTCACTAACAAAACGTCGGAATACTTCGACCTAAATGAAGAGGCAGTTGCCTGCCCAACGTTACGGTGGGAAGCATACAAAACAGTCCCGCGCGGGGAGGACATCTCCTTGGTAGCTGCTCACCGCAGGCGACACAATGAGGCAATCATTGAAGCGGAGACCCAAGTAACCCAGCGGGAAGAACAACTGCTTGAAGAGGGAACCCGTGAGGCGCAAGACGCCTTAGTGACAGCCCAAGCAATTCTGAAAGACAGGGCCCTAGCCCGAACTGCCCAGTGGCAAGTTTGCAGCAAGAAATATGAGCGGGGGGGACAAGGCCGCTAAAACCCTGGCCTGGTTAGAACGACGAGAACAGAGGAAAGGGCATGTACAGGCCATTCAAACCCAGGATGGGGGAATGCTAACGGACAACACTGACATTGCGGAGGCCTTCACAAACTACTATGAAAAGCTATACTCCCCACCAACAGAGGAACCCACACCAAGCACCCCACACTTTATAGATCTGATCACGATCCCCCCAACTCTCCAGACCACAAATAGAAAAGCTAGATACAGACATCACTGAAGAAGAAATAGGGGAATCCCTGTCGCAGCTACAGACGGGAAAGCCCCTGGTCCCAATGGTTTCCCAATGGAGATCTGGAAAAGAATGAACACATACACAGCATGTTCCTCCTCGGTAGAGAACAGGGCAGCCTCCCCTTCCGGATCTCCGGAGAACAAACATTGTAGTGATCCCCAAAGCAGGGAAACTCCCAGAAAGCTGTGCCTCGTACAGGCCTATATCATTAATCAACGGGGAAGCCAAAATATTAGCCAAAGTCCTGGCCAACAGGCTGCTTGGGGTGATCGGGTCCCTAGTCCACCCGGATCAGTGCGGATTCATGCCGGATAAATCTACACATATGAACCTCGATTTTGAAAAGGCCTTGATTCAGTGGGGTGGGACGCCCTATGGGATATAATGGACCGTATGGGATTTGGGCATCACTTTATGTCATGGGTCAAGCTTCTTTACACCCTCCCTGTAGCATCTGTGCAGGTCAACGGAAAATCATCCAGGACATTCCCACTGGGACGGGGGACTAGACAGGGCTGCCCCGTCTTGCTCCTACTATTCCTTCTAGCCATTGAACCTCTGGCAATTAGGCTACGAACCGATACACAATGGACGGGGTTCGCCTGGCCAACGGGGGGCGAGGAACGTGTCTTACTATACGCAGATGACCTCCTGATCTACCCAAGCAAACCAATAGTCTCCTGCCCGATAGTGACCAGGACCCTGGAGGAATACCAACACTTTGGGGGACTCTGCTTAAACAGGGGGGGTGGGGGAGGGGGAACGATGCGATCCCAGAACCCTGGCCATTCTCTGTCTCGATACTGGGTTTTACCTGCCTGGGTATACGGATAACTGCAACACCAGACGACTTCCTCAAATTAAACCTGCACCGATAATAAAATAATTTGTGCACAACGTTTCCCACTGGCACTCTCTCCCACTTTCACAACCGGGCAGGGCAGCACCATTCAAAATGTTGGCACTTCTGAGATTTCTGTACGTCCTCCAAAATGCCCCACTCCTAAGCCCAGTTGCAACATTCACAGACATCAATAAGTCCCTACGCATGTTGCTCTGGGGAAGAAAACAACCCTGCATTGTGCTTAAAACACTCCGCCGGTCGATGTGGGAAGGGGGGGGTGGGGACTAGGACTACCAGATATCCGTATATATTACCGGGCTGCACAGGCAGGAGTGGCAAATGAATAGCTGCATGGGGATCCAACACTCCCGCACATCCGGGTCGAAACAAGAGACACAGGCCTCCCGCCACCCCCTATACATACTGTACAATGACAACAAGAGTCTAAAGGGGGTCCCGAGAGGGTCCCCTCACATCCGTCGAATCTGGAAGGAAATACATAGACACTTAGGCTGGGAGGTCAGACCAGCCCTGATCCAACCCTTCTGGCACAATGCATAGCTCCCCGAAATTCAGAGAATGGGCCACTATGACACCTGGAAGAGGAAAGGGATAACCACCCTGGCAGACATCGTTAACGATGGCCGGTTGAGGGATTTTAAAGCGCTGAAAACGACACACGGATGGATTATCGCCTGTGGACCGCTTTATGTATCTCCAACTTACACAAGCTTTTTACCATCGGGAAGCAGGTGAGTGCTGCGCAGGGCAAGCCGACCCCAGATGCCCCCCACAAAGGAATCTCTGTGCCCCCAGGCCCCTGCACCCTCTTTGCGTCCCCTCTCCCCGCTCCTTCCTGGATCCCTGCTCCCGCCTCCCATCCCGCCCCCCGTTCCCCATTGGCTAACTGGGCCCGTGGGCTCGGGTCTAGCGACCCGCGGCAGCCTCCCTGCTTCCTTTACCATCGGGAAGCAGGTGAGTGCTGCGCAGGGCAAGCCGACCCCAGATGCCCCCCACAAAGGAATCTCTGTGCCCCCAGGCCCCTGCACCCTCTTTGCGTCCCCTCTCCCCGCTCCTTCCTGGATCCCTGCTCCCGCCTCCCATCCCGCCCCCCGTTCCCCATTGGCTAACTGGGCCCGTGGGCTCGGGTCTAGCGACCCGCGGCAGCCTCCCTGCTTCCTTTACCATCGGGAAGCAGGTGAGTGCTGCGCAGGGCAAGCCGACCCCAGATGCCCCCCACAAAGGAATCTCTGTGCCCCCAGGCCCCTGCACCCTCTTTGCGTCCCCTCTCCCCGCTCCTTCCTGGATCCCTGCTCCCGCCTCCCATCCCGCCCCCCGTTCCCCATTGGCTAACTGGGCCCGTGGGCTCGGGTCTAGCGACCCGCGGCAGCCTCCCTGCTTCCTTTACCATCGGGAAGCAGGTGAGTGCTGCGCAGGGCAAGCCGACCCCAGATGCCCCCCACAAAGGAATCTCTGTGCCCCCAGGCCCCTGCACCCTCTTTGCGTCCCCTCTCCCCGCTCCTTCCTGGATCCCTGCTCCCGCCTCCCATCCCGCCCCCCGTTCCCCATTGGCTAACTGGGCCCGTGGGCTCGGGTCTAGCGACCCGCGGCAGCCTCCCTGCTTCCTTTACCATCGGGAAGCAGGTGAGTGCTGCGCAGGCCAAGCCGACCCCAGATGCCCCCCACAAAGGAATCTCTGTGCCCCCAGGCCCCTGCACCCTCTTTGCGTCCCCTCTCCCCGCTCCTTCCTGGATCCCTGCTCCCGCCTCCCATCCCGCCCCCCGTTCCCCATTGGCTAACTGGGCCCGTGGGCTCGGGTCTAGCGACCCGCGGCAGCCTCCCTGCTTCCTTTACCATCGGGAAGCAGGTGAGTGCTGCGCAGGGCAAGCCGACCCCAGATGCCCCCCACAAAGGAATCTCTGTGCCCCCAGGCCCCTGCACCCTCTTTGCGTCCCCTCTCCCCGCTCCTTCCTGGATCCCTGCTCCCGCCTCCCATCCCGCCCCCCGTTCCCCATTGGCTAACTGGGCCCGTGGGCTCGGGTCTAGCGACCCGCGGCAGCCTCCCTGCTTCCTTTACCATCGGGAAGCAGGTGAGTGCTGCGCAGGGCAAGCCGACCCCAGATGCCCCCCACAAAGGAATCTCTGTGCCCCCAGGCCCCTGCACCCTCTTTGCGTCCCCTCTCCCCGCTCCTTCCTGGATCCCTGCTCCCGCCTCCCATCCCGCCCCCCGTTCCCCATTGGCTAACTGGGCCCGTGGGCTCGGGTCTAGCGACCCGCGGCAGCCTCCCTGCTTCCTTTACCATCGGGAAGCAGGTGAGTGCTGCGCAGGGCAAGCCGACCCCAGATGCCCCCCACAAAGGAATCTCTGTGCCCCCAGGCCCCTGCACCCTCTTTGCGTCCCCTCTCCCCGCTCCTTCCTGGATCCCTGCTCCCGCCTCCCATCCCGCCCCCCGTTCCCCATTGGCTAACTGGGCCCGTGGGCTCGGGTCTAGCGACCCGCGGCAGCCTCCCTGCTTCCTTTACCATCGGGAAGCAGGTGAGTGCTGCGCAGGGCAAGCCGACCCCAGATGCCCCCCACAAAGGAATCTCTGTGCCCCTGCCCCCCCATGCCACCATTTTGGGGCCAGGAGGCCCTTGCTGCCTCCCTTCTGCACGGCAGCTTCCCTCCCTCAGTCCCGCCCCCTTTGTCCTCCCCTTGCCCTGATTCGTCCACCTCCCCTTTATCCCCGACTTTCCCAGGGCAGCCCTCTGCCCGGCAGCCCCTCTGGCGAAGGGCGGCTCCTACAGAGGCGGCTCCAGGATGTGTCAGCAGGTGTCCGCAGGGGACGCCAAGGAAGCCAACAAACACCAACAAAAACCGTGAGTGTGGCATGGGTGGGGAGTAGAGCAATCACTCTACTCCTGAAAACCCCTGCCACTCTACCTTACCTACCAATAACATAGAGTGCCATAATACTAGCATGTCCACTCTTAGATGGAATTGTGAATGTTAGCATGTTCTTAGATGGAATTGTGAATGTTAGCACGTCCACTCCTTGATGGAATTGTGAATGTTAGCATGTTCTTAGATGGAATTGTGAATGTTAGCATGTCCACTCCTTGATGGAATTATGAATGTTAGCATGTCCACTCCTTGATGGAATTGTGAATGTTAGCATGTTCTTAGATGGAATTGTGAATGTTAGCATGTCCACTCCTTGATGGAATTGTGAATGTTAGCACGTCCACTCCTTGATGGAATTGTGAATGTTAGCATGTTCTTAGATGGAATTGTGAATGTTAGCATGTCCACTCCTTGATGGAATTGTGAATGTTAGCATGTCCACTCCTTGATGGAATTGTGAATGTTAGCATGTTCTTAGATGGAATTGTGAATGTTAGCATGTCCACTCCTTGATGGAATTGTGAATGTTAGCATGTCCACTCCTGATGGAATTGTGAATGTTAGCATGTTCTTAGATGGAATTGTGAATGTTAGCATGTCCACTCCTGATGGAATTGTGAATGTTAGCATGTTCTTAGATGGAATTGTGAATGTTAGCATGTCCACTCCTTGATGGAATTGTGAATGTTAGCATGTTCTTAGATGGAATTGTGAATGTTAGCATGTCCACTCCTTGATGGAATTGTGAATGTTAGCATGTCCACTCCTTGATGGAATTGTGAATGTTAGCATGTCCACTCCTTGATGGAATTGTGAATGATAGCATGTTCTTAGATGGAATTGTGAATGTTAGCATGTCCACTCTTAGATGGAATTGTGAATGTTAGCATTTAGAAGTACGCCAGATAGCCCTCTGAGAAAGATACACTAGAATTTGCATTTAGAAGCTGTCCCCAATTAGCCTCTCTGTGAAAGTTGAATTTAAAATTGTTCCCACTTGCATTTAGAAGTGTACTCAGTTGCATTCAGAGGCTGCGCCCGATAGCCTCTCTGTGAAAGTTGAATTTAGATCTGTCACCACCCGCATTAGAACTGCTCCCACCTCCATCTAGAAGTGTACCCAATTGCAGTTGAAGTTGCGCCGGATAGCCTCTCTGAGAAAGTTGAATTAGAATTGTTCCCTCTTGCATGTAGAAGTGTACCCAATTGCATTTAGAAGCTGCACCCAATAGCCTCTCTGAGAAAGTCGAATTTAGAACTGTCCTCACCTGCATTAGAATTGTACCCAATTGCATTTAGAAGCTGCGCCCAATAGCCTTTCTGCGAAAGTTGAATTTAAATCCGTTACCACCCGCATTAGAACTGCTCCCACCTGCTCCTGGAAGTGTATCCAATTAGAGTTGGAAGTTGCGCCGGTTAGCCTCTGTGAGAAAGTTGATTTAGAACTGTTCTCTCTTACATGTAGAAATGTACCCAACGGCATTTAGAAGTGTACCCAATTGCATTCAGAAGCTGCACCCAATAGCCTCTCTGTGAAAGCTGAAATTTAGAACTGTTCCCACTTGCATTTAGAAGTGTACCCAGTTGCACCTGAAAGTTTGCACCCAATAGCCTCTCTGTGAAAGTTGAATAAAGAATTGTTCCCACTCGCAACTAGAACTGTACCCCGCACCTCCTCAGAGAAAGTTGAATTAGAATTGTACCCTCTTGCAATTAGAAGTGTATCCAACAGCATTTTAGAAATATACCCAATTGCATTTAGAAGCTGCACCCAATAGCCTATCTGATAGCTGATTGTAAAACGGTTCCCACCTTAATTTAGAAGTGTACCCAATTGCATCTTAGAAGTGTACCCAGTTACACTTGAAAGTTGCACCCAATAGCCTCTCTGTGAAAGTTGAATTCAGAACTGTTCCCAGCAGCGTTTAGAAGTGTACGAGGGTGTGAACTAGACGATGATAATGACTGAACGAATGTGTGGAGCGGACGAATATGAGGAACGGACGAATTTGTACAACAGACGATGCTTAATATGCTTTGGAATGAAGGAAACACTTGAAAACATACATCATACCACACCCCACGCTTACTCTCCCTCTTACACCACCACTCATCTAGAACACAGAGATACTATGACACCATTCGGTATAACTGTTCTCATATCCACATCTCCCTCTTACTCCACATCACTCTAAGTAATCATTGCTGGATTCACACCCCCCCAGCCAGGCGTTCTCCTCAGGCCTAACGCAGCCACACTCGTTCTGGGTAAAACCGACCAGAGCAAACACATACTCCTGACCTCTCAACCACCACACGTACAACTAAGAAGCAGCTACCACTCGATTTCCGCACCAGCTGCACACATACCTAGTGCGCACACGCACTTTTGGACTCCCTCTACTCTCTATACTGACCTGAACTTCGGTTCCCAAGGGCGTTCAACCTACCAGCGCCTTCAGACCATACCAATGGTATATAAGGCGCTATATAAATGCAAAATAACAATAACAATAACAATAACATGCTATCAGTGCCCAATTTCAGAGCCTCACCGACATACCCGCATGCTACCCCCCTGGAGACAAATACCCTCCCACATCGTATCCCTTCCAAAGTGACTTCCACCCTCTATCAAGCAATCAACTCCTTTGGTTCTAAGGATCTCGCCCACCTCAGAGAAAAATGGGAGCAGGACCTGGGGACACTAGAAGCTGAAGAATGGGCAGAGTCACTGATGTCCCCGCTGGGAATTGGCATAGATGCTAAAATCCGACTGATACAGCACCGAATCCTACACAAGTCATACTACTCCAGAACACAAATGTCCAGATAGGGGGGAGATGACGATACGACCCATCTCCGTTGCATAAGGGCAGAGGGCACCTTCTACCACGTGATTTGGGAATGTGGGGTGCTGCAGCAATTTTGGACAACATGCTTATTGCGCCTTTCCAGAGTAATGACGCCTCAATCTCAAAGGACCCCAAACTCATTCTTTTGTATCTGTACCTCCTAGAGCATTGTTTAACTCTTTTAACATTTAGACTTGGCTGGTGGCAGTGGCTTCTACCATAACTTTTCTACCGCGATTATACTATATAAACGTGGTATTGTTTTAAGCCCTTATATTAGCCTCGAACTTAAACACGCTTGGCCAAATACTTTTTCTTTTGGCTCTGGTTGGGTTTATTCGCCATTTCTTTTTGTTCAAGTCCTTCTTGCGTTTTACTTTGCGGGGCAAACCAGGTTTGCCTTCTTTGTTCACTGTCTTTTGACAGGCTTCTGCTAAGAAGCCCTCCTCCAGACGCCTGGGTGTCTAGGTGGGCTGAATCTGAGGGAGGGGTGTAGTCACCCCCTGCACAGGATATCCTAGGAAACCCAAGTCGCTCTTTGCCATGATTGGCTGAGGTGGTTGTCCGGGATGGACAACCCCCCTGCTGCGTGATTGACAGCCAGGCTGTGTGAATGGGGGATTTTCGCATAAAAGGCAGGTCTCTTGAGCTAGAAGTCAGAATCGCCACTGGAACTACAAGGAACCGAAAAGAAGCGGAGAAGACGATGGCTGCTGCAACTACCCCGTCCCGGTGAAGCCCTGCTGCAGTCCTGAACTATCTACCCTTCGACGACCAGAGAAGATCCAGTCCGGAATCTTCTTCCCTTGAGCCTGGTGGGGATAACTAGCTCATCTTCCACAGCCAGAGGATCCTCTTCTTGGTCGAAATCGAGGCACACTGCTGTAGTGGTCCGGATAGCCATCTGAAGAGCCTCTCCTGTTTTTAAGGAGCGCACCTTTTATTCACCGTTGCTGCTGCCGGCTTCATCCCTGTGTGGTGCAGACCCCTCCGGACGTCCTCCTTCGCACCGAAGCTCCAGGAACTGTGGGTCTTCAGGAAACCAACAGGAACCACCGCTGTGGCACCCGCTTCTTCTTTGAATAAGGTACTGTGTTCTGCTTGAGGGATCAGGGTGAACCTCTTTTCTTCATCTCCAAGGCTTGCCCTCGTCTTCCCTCCTTCTTATAACTTTTGCTTCCTCTGTTGACAATATCTAAGTACTCCTGGCAACGTTGAATCTCGAACTGTCCGACTGTGTAATCCTCGACAACAGGAACCCGGTTCCACTTGACACTGGCTCCGGCCTATTGACTCTTGAATTTCAATCAAATAGTGTTCTCTGATTCCGTCTGCCTTAGCAAAAGTACTGCCTATGATTTTTACCCCCAACTCTCTCTGGGTAACTCAGGTGCTAAGTGTGTTTTTGCCCCGGTAACATTTCTTGCCGCGGATACGTGTTCCTTTAGTAAGACCGAACTGTCATTACGATCAAAAAGTGATCACAAGTGTATTCCCAGTAACGTCTTTTTTGTTTCAAAACACTGGTTCATTAAAACATAGGGTACTAACCCTGAGTAAGAGTGTACCAAGTGTATTTATATTTTTTACCTGAAACCTTGAGTCAGTGTTTGCTTGAGTCACAGTAATTGTGGTACCTTTGTGTAATCTCTACTACTGCTCATATACTCTTGAGATAAGCCTGGCTGCTCCGCTACTGCTACCACTTTAACATAGTAGTACAGGCTTGTATCAAAGGTAAAACTTGTATTGCCACCTGTAGTCTTAATTGTGTGTCGTGATCCCCAAGGACACTGCACAGGATTCTGCCTAACAATAGGTAAAGTACCAAGAAACGGGGGGAGCCTGGACACTTCGAGCGGCCTTCAGGGAGCATCGAACCAATCCTTTTCACCTGTCGGGAGATGCACTGCCAAATGTAATGTCATGGGATATGTTATATTCTCGCTGTTAAGCCTCCTACTGCCAATGTGTACTCATGCTGGTTTCGATGTTTGAAAAACCTAATAAAAATAAGTATAACAAAAAAAAAAATGTATATATATATATATATATATATATATATATATCCATCCCTTGCCCCAATACAACACCCACAGACTACATGCACACGCCCGCTCATGTTGATCAATGCTCGTCCACACTGCAGAGATTGCAAACCTCATCTTGTACAACAACCTTGATGCAGAATTCATCACTGAAACATAGTTTACCCCATCCTCCCATGTTTTCGACTTCTTACACCACGGATATTGCATTCCACATGCCAACCGGCCAGGAAGGGCAGGAGGCGGAGTGGCAATCATACATAAGAGCGATTGGCCATGCTCCATCATTCCCTCTCCCAGAACAAGCTCATTTGAAATTTGAATCACTTGCCTGCCGGCTTCCCCTATCGCACAAGGCATCACCCTTCACTTCATCTACAGACCACCTCACAGGAGGGACTCTTCATTGCAGACATCTCCAACTTACTCTCCTCTGCCAAATTAGCACATTGTAATAATGTCTTGTTCAGTGATTTTAACGTCCCCGCGTCTGCACTCAAACCACGCTTTTCGCACTCACCGTTTCCTTGGACCTTAAACAAATAATGCACTCCCCCATGCATAACAAATGCAAAACCCTAGACTTAGTCTTCACATTATCCCCCTGCATCACCTGTGCAGACCCTATCCGACTTCACTGGTCTGGCCACACCGCCATCCCATTAATGAGTCAACCACTCGACTACAGCTCAAAGGACAGGCTAAGCGCCCCCCTCACTCAATGTGGCTCATTCAAAACGTTTGCAGTGAATGAGATAGAAGCAACCTTTGCAAGCTTCCCTACCACAGGGAATACCCTCAGGCCTCCTTGAATTATTCAGCAACTCTGCCATGAAACTGGAGGACACTCATGCTCCCCTAAAATCCAGCCGGGCTAAAAACCAAGCCATCCGCCACATGGTACACCCCCGAGCTAGCCTCCAACACACGCTCAGAGCCCTAGAGAAACGGTGGCGCAAAATCCATAACTCAGGAGACCTCACCAACCTAAAATCTCTCAGCGCAAACCGTAGGATTCGGATTACCGAGGCTAAAGCAGCTTACTACTCCACCGTGCCTACGATATATAGATGACATCTTGGTACTATGGCGTGGAGATGTGAGGGAGGCCAATGAGTTTGTTACTTGGCTTAATAGCCAGAATAGATCGGAATTTACAGCAGTAATGAGTAACAAGGAGGTCAAATACCTAGACATAACCATCTAGGAGGACAGTGGATACTTATTAGTGAGACCATACACCAAAAAGGTACCAATAAGAACACGTTACTGCATTATGGTAGCCATCATGCGTGCCATGTGAGAAACAATTTGCCATTTGCCCAGTATTTATGTTTGAAAAGAAAGAGCAGCACAAGGGATTCATATGATTAAGGAGCAAATATGCCGATAGACAAACTGGTTCATCGGGGCTACCTGAAAAAATTGGTCAGAAATACTGCCAAGAGAGTGTTCAATTACAACAGGGAGGCTCTCTTGGAACAGAATGTAAGGTCTGTGAGAACCAAGGATGAGACCCCCTTTGGTGTTAGTAAGTACCTTTAGCAATTTATCCTATAAAATCAATGGGATAATTAAAAAGAATTGGAAGAAAGTGATGATTAGAACCACTAAGCCACCTTTGATGGCTTTTAAGAAAAGTACTAACATTCAGAATGTGGTCATGAGAAACGATATTGGGACAGACAATAGAAACACAGAATCCCAACAGGGGACACTTTGGGGTTTGCGTAGGTGGTAGGTCACCATTCCTGTGGTAATTGTGTAATGTGCATACAGACGAAAAAGACACTGCCAATCTGGGTCTCTCAAGAGATCAGTTACTTAAAGAACATACCAATTGCAATACGGAAAATGCGGTATACATGATCACATGTCCATGTGCACTAATTTACAATCCGTAAATGTAAAACTAGAATGAACACATAAGTTGTATGAAGAACAAGATATAATTGGCCCCATTGGAAAACACTTCTTAGGGAAGGGCCACAGACCCACCGATTTTGAGTGGGTTATTCTCAGGAGAGCTAAGGGTAATTCTAAAGACCATATTAATAAGAAACTCCTGAATTTAGAACAGAAACTCATATGTTTGACAAAGTCACATTATGGGCCTAAATGAAAATATCGAATGGCATAATGTGACCTACAGTTCAACTTTTGGTTTGCGTCAATCATTCTGGTCAATGGTTCTAAAAGTAAATATGTGATTTCATTATCATCACGGTGTACGTGTCCAAGGCAACAAAGTAAAGATGGTAGCATTGTCCTTGGAGATGATGCAGCATTTTAATAATTTAAATGCGTCAGGTAGTTACACCACAGGGCGCAAGAGAGAGTATAATTTAAGAGTAGTAAGCGTATCCTTCCAATAGGAAGAACTAGGGCACCTCCTACTTTGCGGTATTCAGTAAGGGGCATATTCCATTTAGATATTGCATTCTTCTAATTGGATATGCCTACTAGGCATAACATCCATCCTTCCCACTAGCGCGGATGCTTGATAATTTTTTATATTATCTATTCCCACTAGGTGGCAACTTTTGCACACATGGGCTGGGAACAGGAGACCTTCATTACCCAGCACCATGGAAAATGACATTGCGTTCCCCCGGCGCTATGACATCATCGCGTGATATTGCACGGTGACATCACACACTGCAAGTGTCAAGATACTAGCGTTCCTTGGAGATAAGAACAGGAATGGTGGCTGTTGGATTCTGACTCCAACTCAGGAAGGTGAAGATTGTGTAGGGGGACATTAGAAAGGATAGTATGCTTTATTGAATTGGGCATATTTACTAGTTTTGTGGGGGTTCCCAGCTACTGAGAGCTTCCCTGCTGGAAACAGGCTATTGGTAATGTGAGTATAATAATCATTGTCTCTATGTTAGCCTATTGTCATATGGCTACTAAATATTAGATCTTAAGACATAGGAATTGCTTTATGTGCTGTAGTGAGAGTAGTGAGATCCGATCAGTAAAGAAAGAAAGTCCTGACCCAAAATCACATTATGAGAAAAGGACATGACTGTTTGCATGAGGTAAGACTCTACCACATGGGAGAAAGAGTAGGAAAACGAACATAACTTCAGTTAAGTTGTTTTCTTTTCATTTCAGGGAAACAAGAGGATAGCTGACTGTTACCTCGGTATTAATGAGGACAGCAAAGCACAACATTGAGCGAGGAGATTGAAGAGTCCTGGCAAGGTACACTAAACACAGTTGTACTATGGAACCCGTGTGGAAAGGGTTCATGTGAAAGGTCTAATTATAAGACTAAGTGAAGTAAATTGTACAATTGTAGACATGTGCGTCCTTTTTATCCCCATTAGGGAATTTCTCCAAGAAACCAGGGAGAAAGAATTAACCAAAGAAAATAATTTGCCATATGTTGCACCAATGATGTCCTAAGTGCCCCTGATTAATGTCTGTCATATTGGAGTGTTTTTATGCTTATTTATATATGCAAACATTCTTTGTGTTGTAAGGTTTTATGAATGTATTTTTATAATTTTGTATGAACATTTGAGTTGCATTATCTCTTTATATTGATTTTTATTAAATTGTTTTATGTAGAGTTAGCGAACTGAGAGGCTGTTATTTTTTCGAGACTCTAGATACCCTGTGTTCCTTGGGCGTACTGAAATTGGACACACACACGGATATATACCGTCCTTTGGTTGTAGAATCCTTAGTGTTGCTCACTTAGTAGGAAGGCATTGAGTTCACAGTGGGAGTACTGGTGCAAGATAAATACTACTCCACCACCATTGCAGCAGCCTCTATTAAGGGCAAAGCCCTCTTTGAAGTAGTAAGGCATTGTACCAAACCCTCACCCGACCCCGAGGTACCAGCAACTCAGGAAAATTGAAACAGAATCAACACATGTTTTATTGAAAAAATAGGCAAAATCTGAGAGACCATCGAATCAACCTCTCACAGCATTAAGATCCCAGCACGCACACTGGCCCCCTGGACCTTATTCGCTCCTCTATTTTCCCCGGGATCTCCTAAAAATTATTGCTCCCTCAAACCGACTTCTTACTCCAACGATATAATTCCGGCCTCCATCATTAAACAATTGAAGGGCCCGGAGATTAATGCGCTCCTCAGCATCATCAATGCCTCCCTCGCAGAAGGATCATTCACGGACACCATCAATACTGGGGTCATACAATTTCTCTTTAAAAACATTTTTGGGAAAAATAAATATTAAACTAGATCCAGACAACTTGGCTAGCTACAGGCCCATTACGAACCTACCTTTTATTGGCAAAATCCTAGAAAAAGTAGTTACTACACAACTACTCAACAGAGTCGAAAAACTCTACCTCCTAAATGACTCAGGGTTGCCCCGCAAGTGTAGCATCGAGACAGTCACCAACCAGGTGGTGGATAATGCTCTCCAAATCGAGCAACTCATGCCTTGAACTCTCGGCTGCATTCGACACCATCAATCACATAATTCTCTCCCTCCTTGCTGACGGGTAGGGAGTCTCTGGCACTAAGAAATGCCTCCAACCATATTGCCTTTAGAAGAGCCCTAAAGACCTTTCTGTTCTAGTACCTTCTTGCCTAGCCCTTTCCTTTTTGGTTCAGCGCCCCCTCTCAGCGCCATGATGCCCTTGGGCGACCGTGCGCTTTATAAATTTAAGTAACATAACATAACTGTCCTGAATTGGTTTATAGCCTACCGCCAGGCAGACACCAGGCTGTTCAGATTAACTTGTTGCGTTCTAACCAACTTCAGGTCTCCTGTGGCGTCCCCCATGGCTCCATCCTCTCCCCAATCTTTTTTTTTTGGGGGATTTTTATTGATTTTAAACATCAGTAATAGACATACAGGTGGGTGGGTACATGTTGTATTCACATGGTAGCACAACGAAGCAATTCCCTTATCACCTGAGTCAACTTTTAACATCGACTACTCGTCACACCCTCATGGGGGAACGTTTTGGTCCCATACCCCCCTCCTGCCTACCCCTTGTACATTTCACGTGCAACTTCGGATTCTTCGGTGTTTGTCGTGGCGATTTGTGACGAGCGACATGCTGTGTGGCGCTGAACAACATTCGGTTTGGAGTTCATTGGATGCACAGTGTAGGTTTGTGACAGGCATGCTAGATAGGTGTCCTGTCCGGGCCAGGGGAGGATGTTGCTTGGCTTTGCTGGTGCGCTGGGTCGTTCATCACTGAGTTTGAAATGCATTGGTTGGCAAAGTCACACCAGGCTTCTTCGTGTCGTGCGGCCTTGTCATGGAGTGCCGTCGTGATTTTCTCCATTGTGTGGATGTTTGTTGCAATCTGTATCCAGTCCTTCTTAGTCGGGAGGTGTAAAGACTTCCATTTGATGACTATGCTCGCGCTAGCGGCCAATAACAGGGGGGGGGTACCAGTCCTCTGACTCTAATCAGCTCATCGTCTTCTTCCAGGCCCAAGAGGATCAGAAGGGGGGACAGCTCCCTCTCTATGCCATCTAGCTGTTTGATCCATCCTAGGACTTCCTGCCAGTAGATGCGGGCCTTGGGGCAGCCCCACCACATGCGCCAGTAATTAGCATCCATGCCACATTGACGCCAGCACCTGGGGCGGGAGGACTGGAACATTCTGGAGAGCAGGTGTGGGTCATACTGCCATCTGTGGAGCAGCTTGATTGCATGTAGCTTATATTGGGCTGTGATTGAAATTTTAGATGGAGTTTCACAAATTCTGTCCCAGGCTTTTTGGTCAAATTCTCTACCAAAGTCTTTCTCCCAGCTCTCTTTCAGGTGTGAAGACATGGGTTGATCCTTTGTGATCAGAGCACTGTACATGCGTGCTATTAGGCCCTTATTTATAGTGGCCGTGTCCAAAATTGTTTTGAAAGGTGTGAGCCCCTCTGTGTTTTGGGTTTCCACTCTTTTCCTGGATAATACACCCTTCAATCGGAGGTACAGAAAAACCGGGATCGGATGTAGTTGGAAGGCTTCCTCGAGGTCTGTAATTGGAATGAATTTCCCGTTTCTCCACAGCTGGCCTACTCTCTCAAGTCCCGCGTCGAACCAGGCTTGGTATCTGGGGTGTTCGGGGATGTGGTCTCTGATCCCAGGAGATCAGCGATGGCTCAGGGGGAGGGCCACGTGGTGACTCCAGACATTCCCTTCCCTTCCTTCCATATGTTCCACACCGTCCCCAGTATCGGGTGGTTGTGCAATCTTCGTCAGTTTCGGCCTGGGGACCCATAACCACTCAGCGAGAGTAACGGGGTCAGGTTGTCGTTGTCAAATTGGATCCATTGCAGGTCTCTTCTGTCACGCAGGTGAGGGATCAGGATCCTAAACTGGGTCGCCTGGTAGTATTGTTCTATGTCCGGTAGCCCTACTCCCCCGTGCTCTTTTGGTAGTATTAGGGTTTCATAGGATATTCTAGGTTTTTTCCCATTCCAAAAGGAAATCTAAACTGGCTTTCTTGACTTGTTTGAAGAATTGTTCCGGAATTGCGATGGAAAGGACCTGGAAGGGGTACAGGAAACGTGGGAGGTTCACCATCTTGATGGCATTCAGACGTCCCATCCAGGAAATCGTGAGAGGTTTTCATTTTGCAAGGTCCGCTTTGAGGGCCTCATAAAGATGTTCGAGATCTCTTGTTAGGTTGATCCCCAGGTATCTCAGTGTTGGGCCTCCGATGATTAATCCTAGGGTCTCAAGGTCCACTTGGTGGTCCGGGGAGGGTTCATGAACGGGAAGAGGACCGATTTGGTTTTGTTTATTTTGAAGCCTGAAAGTGCGCCATAGTCTTCTATCAGGTGGATCGCTCGAGGAATCGATGAAATCGGATTCAGAACGTGAAGGAGAATGTCATCTGCGTACAGGGCCAGTTTGTACTCTCTGCCACTTACTCGCAGTCCCTCTACATCGGGGTCTGCTCAGAGTGTGTGGGCAAGGGGTTCCAGTGATAGCGCAAAGAATTGCCGAGAGAGGGCACCCTCGTCTCGTTCCTCTGCTAAGGGGGAACCAGCGGGAGTATTGGTAATTTACTGCTACCGAGGCACGTGGTGCTGTGTAGACGGCTTTGATCCCTCGTCGGAGAGCAGGTCCTAGGCCTATTTTCATCAGCGGGCCTCTAGGAAGTGCCACTCAACTCTGTCGAATGCCTTCTCGGCGTCGATCGAAAATAATGCAGGCATGTTTGGCATTTTCCTGGCCTTGTGTAGAAGGTGGAGGGTCTTCCGGGTAGAGACCGCACCTTGCCTCCCCAGGATGAACCCCACCTGATCATTATGGATTATCGCTGGCATGTGAGATTCAAGGCGCGCGGTAAGGACTCTCGTGTAAATCTTTGCGTCAATGTTCAAGAGGGAAATTGGACGGTAGGAGGCGCACAAGGTGGGGTCCTTGCCTTCCTTGGATATGACAGTTATTAGTGCTTCTGAGAAGGTGTCCGGCACGACACCTGATTGAAGTATGTTATTAAAAAGTTTGACGAGGAATGGGAGGAGGGCATCCTTAAATGTTTTGTAGAAGCCTGCTGTGTAGCCATCATTACCAGGGGCTTGCCCTGCGGGAAGTCTTTTGATCGCCTCTTCAATCTCCTCTCCCGTGATCGAGGCGTCTACGGTTTGTGCTACGTCCGGGGGGAGGGACAGGAGGACACCTTGTCCATATATTCGTTGATCGCCTCCGGATGTGGGGCAGCATCTGAAGAATACAGCTTTTCGTAGAAGTCGGCGAAGACTTCCGGGATGTTGGGAGGATGATGATCATGGGGTGTCGCACCGTTGTGTATTGTTGGGACCCATCGCTCTTTGCGTTGCCTTCGGAGTCTTGCAGCTAGTAAGGCACCTACCTTATCTCCGCGTTCGTATTGTTTCTGCTTGAGACGTTGGAGTTTATTCACAATGTTATCAGTTTCTAATTGCCACAGTTCTTCCCTCTTGTTGCTGGCTAGTTCTATGTTGTGTAGTCTCTCAGGGGCTGGGGATCGGGCGATAAGATCAAGTTGGGAAATTTCTTTTCGGAGTCTGTTTTCTATAGTTGGCGTTCTCTTTTTTTGGTGGCCCCCTCCTTGATGAGTAGTCCCCTCCAGGTGGCTTTACCTGCTTCCATTACAGTATTTAGAGAGGTGTCGCCTGTGTTATTTTGATCAAAGTAATGGGTGATGTCCTGCTGTAGCTGATCCCGAAAAATCGGGTCTTTTAGGAGTGTCTCGTTGCATCGCCATTTAGAGCTCCTTTGGGGGGAGGGCCATCCGGTCAACAGTAACTGTGACCATGTCGTGGTCAGACCATGTTTTAGGGGTTATGCTGGCTTTGGCCATAGCCTCGGTGAGTTGAGGGGTGAGGTGTATGTAGTCAATTCTGGTGAACTATCATCGACATAACATTTTGAGCCCCCGCCCCCCCTTATCTAAAATAATGTAACAAACAACTTTATGTTAAACAACAACAACTTATACTGTGAACTAGTAAATATTATGATACATGCGGTTTCCGGAGTCTTCGCTCATCGGCAGTTTGTGTTTGCGCTCCAGGCAATTCACGGGTTATGAGATGGGACCAGCCATAAGGGAGTGCCTAGATCAGGAATATAGGTGGGCCCTTTGCAGGAACTCTTGGAGCGGACGTCGCTGGAATGCAGAGCTTGGGCGAACAATATCACTTGTTGTTGTCTGGTGCGTCATTGGGTCCCCTGTACTTTCTGGAGCCCTTTACTCGCTTTCTTCTCGGGCCCTGGAGTTCCCATCTCGATCTTTCCTGTGCAGGGGCGTCCTGTGTTCCCTCCCCCGGGGCCGACCCAAGGAGGTCTGCGATGCATTCTCGGATTTCTTCCTCAGAGCGGAGTAGTATCTTCCTGCTACCATGTTCAAACGCAAGGGAAAAGGGATATCCCCATCTGTATCTTGTGCCTTGATCTTTGAGCCATCTTGTGAGGGGGCTACAGAGATGGCCTAGGGCCAGTGTGAGCGAGGATAGGGCCTAGAAAATTGTGATTTGGTCCCCCCCCCCCCCAAGGGTGAGGGTGCCTCCGGTCCTGGCTTTAGCGAGTATCCTTGTTCTGTCCTGTTATCTGTGGTAATCTGTGTAATCAGGCGAGGACCGATCTCGGGCCATCTGGGGGGCCACCAGCTCTATGGATCCTCTCGGTCTTGAGTTAATCGATGTCCTTGTCCGCCGTCAGGATTTTGACGATATCATGTATAGTTTGCTTGAGGTCTTCTTCTGTTTCCCCTTCTCTCTCCGGAATCCCAAAAAAACGTAGGTTGTTCCTTCTCTCTCCATTTTCCAAATCGTCCATTTTAAGGCGAATCTCGTCCTCCCTCTTCTCTATGTTTCGTATTCTGAGTTCCATTTGGGCTTCCAGGATATCGATTGAGGCTTGTTGTTCTCAACTCCCTCCAGCCGCTCCTCGATATTGTCCACTCTCTGGGTCACCTTGTCCATTTTACCACCAAGGTTGGCCCCCATGTTCCGGATTTCACTTAGAAGAGCGGCGATGTCTCCCTTGGTAGCTGCCGCTCCCGTCTCTGAGGCATCTAGTGACATTGTTCTTGGTTCGGGAGCCTGAGGCAGCGGAGTATAGGCGTATTTGGCTAATTTACTTTTAATGTTCATAGGGCACTTGCATGTGAGGAGGCACACGCCCCGGGATCAGGGGCCTTACCCTCTGCCCTGGTGTGTTGGGAGGCACGTGAGCTGTGTTGCTGGGCGCCGGGGTGGTATCCCTTGGATCGGGAGCCCTTAGGTGGGAGGAGGCACACGCCCTGGGTCCAGGGGCTCTACCCTCCATTCAGATCAATTTGCCCAGGTATTGGTGCCAGCTCGCGTAGAGACTCGGGGAGATTGCGTGGGGCGGAGCCCCTGACGAGGGGGTCTTGGCTTCAAGAGGGTGGGGGGAAAGGTGGGAGCACTGCAGGGTATTCCGTTACCATTGTTGGTCCACCTATCCACGTCCTGGTCGGGTAAAAGGTTAGTGCTTTTCCAGAGGAGGGCACAAGCCCCAGAATTGGGGGCCCAACCATCTGCTTAGCCTTGGTGTAAGCTTGAGTTTGTTGTCGTGCGAACTGTGGCCTCAGGTGATGGAGTCCGCTGGGATTATGTGGGTAGTTCCGGTTGAGAGCGATGAGGTCTGAAATCAAAGGGGCACTTTTGCTAGGCACTTTTGCTTGGTGGGTGGGAGGAATTTCTTGGCTGTAGGGTTATTGCTGGGCTCCAGGGGGAGGGGGGGTCAGACGAACATGCGTCTTCCTGCGCCGTTCACCTGCGGGAGTTGTATCTCTGCGGGGGTGGGGGGGGCATCAGATGAGTCTGCCCCCGTGAGACTGCCTGGGAGAGGCAGCGTTTGTGCGCGGCATACCCCCGGGACAATTTTGCTATATGATGCCCTTGTAGCTGGGGGGGGGCGTGTCACACCATGTGCAGGGGGTGACTTTAGTGGCCGTGGGGTCACTGTTGCACGATGTGGCCAGTGTGTGAAGTGCACTGGGCCAGCGGCTACGTCAGGAGGTTGGGGCTGCTCTCTGTGAGTACTTAGTACGGTGCTCGGTGGGGTCCCCCGCAGGGTATCGGGGAGAGGATCCTGAGGGCGTCAGGCGTGCGGATGGCCTGCCCGGGGGCCCCCGTTGTGTGGGGCAAGGTGGCCGATGAGAGGCCTCCGGGGCCTGCGCACCATCTTCGGTTGCGGTGCTGCTGTGTTCTCAATGATGGCCGAGGAGTGAAGGCCTCTTCAGCACACCCCGCTCAGCGGTTCAGGTTCAGGCCCCAGGTAGACCACGCTCCGGGGAGGAAAATGGGCCCTGGTCCGGGCGAGGTGCTTTGGGGCACTTCAGGGGGGTGGGAGCTTACCCGCTCCGCAGGTAACTGTGTCGTGGGGCCAGTGCCTGGGGGCACACAGGCGGCCACACCGAGAGTGCGCGCGGGAGCTCCTGCAAAGGGCGTCTGTCCGGCCCCCGAGGAATGCTTGAGCGGTGGGGTGGCCACGGCAATCCCAGGAGTCACAGCAGGGTCCGGATCCGCCACGGGGGGAGGGGTAGAGTTCCGCAAGCCGCGTGTGATCGCAGCTTTCCTTTCAGCTGGGGTCTGCGTGGTGGGGGGGGCCATTCAGACAGGCTTTTCTCCGGGATGGGGGGTCCGATTTCTGTCAGCTTTTCGCTCAGGGGTGGGGGGGTAATTCCGACAGCTCAATCAGCTGTTGTTGGGCACGGGTGGGGGGGGGCAAAAGTGGGGGCTCAGGTCACCATGGGTCAAGAGCTCACACGGAGGTGATCATCGTCCGTGCGCCCCCTGGTGTCCAGTCACCAATCCTTTTTAAACTTTACATGGAGCCTCTGGGCACTCTCCTCAGGGATCCCAAAATAGCCATCCACTAATACACGGTTGTACATGACAGTAACTAAACCCATCCAAGACTGAATTCCTCATCAGCCCACCCGCTAAAAAACAACTTGTCCAATAATAGCTCAATAATATGTGCCTAGAAGGATTTGGTGAACAATTCTCAGACTCTGCAAAATCCTTAGGCTTTGCCATTGATAGCAGCCTGTCCTGTGTGAGGGGTCAGTAATACGAGGCAGATAACTGCTTCCAGTTTTCTCAGTATTTGACATTTTATTTTAAAAGGAAAAAGCAAAGAAAACCTCACTAAGCCTACTCTACCACGGAATTCCCTACCTAGTCTAGAATCTAAGGGGAAATCTGCCAGCATACACAAAACTGGCCCTGGCAATAAACAAAAAAACAGTCAAAGCAAAACAACAACATAAATACAAGATTACCAAATAACCAGTATATTGGTTGACTTCTGCTTGTCCTGGGTATATCTCGTTCCGCGAAACTAAATTGTTCCAAAATTTTCTCTTGGGCTTTTCCTCTTCATCGTCTGCACCTTTTCAAGAGTGGTACCACTCTATTCTTAGGCCCACTCCTACCCTGGATTCCCGTAAAATTCGCGTTTTACTATAGATTCCAACCTAACCATAAAAGCCATATTTCTTGACTTGCACAGTACTGTTTTTATCAGTTGGTTCGGCTTTGCATAGTAAAACCTTTTTTTCCTGCTTCATATTTCCTATTCACTCGCGTGCACTTTTCAATTGTGTTGGGAAGGCGGCCTGAGGAAGATCAGAAGTGCAGACATTCTGCACTTGGAAATACCCACTTGCAAACATGCTCGTTATTCAGGCCAGGCGTTTTCTTCTGCTACTCATCAGACCCGCAATTCTCATGCTCCTTCTATTCCGCTTTTCCTTCTCTTTCAGGGGTTTAGAAAGGCTCGCAAAATTATTTAAAACTTACTTTTAGGCTTGTTAATTTGGATTGTTCTTTTCATGTAATTTAAATTGCTCATTTTTAGGTTTCTGATGTTTATGTACTACCATTTCTTGATTTTATTAGCCCCATTGCCTTTGGGTCTGGGTTTTGCACTTTATAACTAAATACAAATTCAACACATATTCACATAATTTACAACACGTTTGGTAGGGTAACGCATGAAAAAATTCAATAGCTGCCAGATCACAAAGACTGGAACATTTCCCAACACATTTTCACGATCCATTTCCCCACAACATTAACCAGTAGCCATATGCATGAATACACTCATGTTGCTTTGCCAGTAACGCCACTGTAAGGAAACATATTAATCTAGGGTCATTGGAAGATGTGCCAGGGCTCGTGGGGCCCATTTCAAAATGATGTTTGGGGGCCCAATTGCCTGCAGCTGGGAAAAACATTTGGATGCAATTGTGAAGTGTGCAGATTATAATGGAGAGATAAACATTTGCAGGGAGGGGAATAGCTGCAGATTATATGGGGCCAGACAGCAGAGAGCTGCAACACTAAAGTGCCACTGAAAATCTATTCATCATGCTTTATCAGCAGGATACTAATGTAGTTGAAAGGTACCGAGGAAGGGCACCAAAGCCAACAAAGGAGGTCCATAATGTGTACGCTGCAAAACACACATTTAGTGACCCTAACTGAAGAAGTCTTTTGCTTTGTAGATAAAAAAAAAAAAAGGCCAACATGGAGTTCAGCTGCTCGAGCCCTCTCCGAGACTCCAGGCCATTTCAATTGCAATGGCTGAAAGGCCTTTGTGACAATGAGGTGTCCATGTCAGCCTACCTCACTTTCTGAACTCTCACCTAGCCACAACACTACTATACCGCACTCGCCACCTCACACGAAAACTAACCCTCCACAGACTTCTATCAAGGGAGCCCTCATCAACGCTCGCTCATTGGTTGCCCACACTACTGATATTGCCGACATTATTTCCACTAACCACCTAGACTTTATCGCCATCACGGAGACGTGGCTCCATCCAGCAGCCGGTCCCACAATAGCCCTAGCCACTCCAGACAACTACAACATCATCCGAGCTGACAGGAAAAATGGAATAGGTGGAGGTATAGCAATTATTGCAAAATCCACCCTAAACATCAGAGAAGTAACCAGCACAACCCTACCTTCTGCCGAACTTCTATCCGTCAAAATCCCATTATCTGACACACAAACCATACTGCTCCATATTATATACAGACCCCCAGGACCCCCCTCCACCTTTGAAGAGGATATCTCTCTCCTACTCACCACCAATTTGAAACCGAAATCCCAAATCATCATTCTGGGAGATTTCAACCTGGGACTCAATGACCCTAATGATAACCAAGCCACTTCCCTTAATGACACGATTACTGATCTAGGCTTCACCCAACACATTAATCAACCTACACATACAAAAAGGAAGATCCTTGGATTGGCTTGCAGATGCCAATTGCAACCTCTCACTGACTGACGTCACTCCCTGTGCTTGGACTGACCATCATCTTATTACCTTCTCTTTACCTAGATCCTTACCATCTACCACACGACCCACAAAGTTACCTCAAATAATTTCCAGAAACAACCGTAACATCACTATAGAGAACCTCAAACCTTTTCTCGCGCCTATCAGTAAAGCTAATGTACCCACACAAAAAAACAACCCAGCAGCCATAGTAGACCTATATAACAATACTTTAGAACTAGCCCTCAACCAGATAGCTCCTCTCAAACAACGAAAAGCCAAACCTATTGGCCACTCCAACAAATGGTTCTCAGCAGAATTAAAAGCTCTCCGTAATATTAAAAGAACTGCAGAAACTAGCTGGAGAAAAGCCCCTTCTCTCTCCACTAAAGACAATTTTGCTTCAGCTGCCTCCACCTACAAATCCGCCATCTTAAATGCTAAGAAAGAGACCTACAACTTGAGAATACAAAATGCCAAATCTGGCACTAAAGAACTCTTCGCTATACTAAGAGAACTTGAATCACCACTGCCCCCTACAGAGGACTGCATCAAAGACAAGGCCTGGTGTAACAATATCCAGCTCGCCCTTGCTAACAAAATTGCCCTCCTACAAACCAAGATAGAAGCAAAAAAAGCTAGCATTGCCTTCAAGCAGAACCCCAGCAGCAAAACTAACTACACTACCCCTATCTGCCCATCTTTCCACTTCTCACCAGTCACAGAAGAGGAAGTAATCAAGATAATCGCCAGCACCAAACCATCCAACTGCAAAGGTGACATTTGCCCAGCATCCGTCATCAAAGATGGTGCTAATGAGTAAGCCCCTCTCATCACCTCTCTGATCAACTCCTCCTTCAAAAACTCAGTGGTCCCCAACAACCTTAAAGAAGCGTGGGTCCTACCCCTGCTAAAAAAACCTAACCTAGATCCCAACATCCCCACTAATTACAGGCCCATCACCACAGTCCCATTTCTTCTCAAAATCTTGGACAGGGTAGCCTATCTCTAAATACAACATCATTTGGAAGAAAATAACCTCCTAGGCTTGCGACAATCCGGTTTCAGACCAAGGCACGGGACTGAAACTGCCCTCTTGGATCTAAAAATCCAAATGGATGACGCCAAAGACAAGGGCAAACTGGCCATCTTGCTCTTGTTGGATCTCTCTGCTGCCTTTGATCTGGTTGACCACCAGATCCTCACTCAACACCTCTCATCGGCTGCTGCATTCTCTCAGAATGCCACTAAGTGGATCCAGTCATTCCTGTCTGACAGGACGACTAGAGTCTTCGCCCCCACGGCGGCTGCGGACCCTATCCCAATCACATGTGGAGTGCTGCAAGTCTCCTGCATTTCTCCCACACTTTACAACATCTTCACAAAGCTCCTCTTTGACCATCTTGACGATCTGGGTGTCAGCTACACTAATTATGCAGATGACACCCAGGTCCTCATCACGCTCACTGGCAGCTATGAAGAAGATGCTGCAAAGCTTAATGATATCCATTTAGAAATCCAAGCCTGGATGGCCACACACAGTCTTTGCCTTAACGACGATAAGACAGAATTGCTTATCGTAGGCTCGCCTCAACAAACTGGACCAAAGGTACCAATCCTTTACCATTGATGGCAACATCATAAAAGTCTCCAAAGAGGTTAAAACATTAGGTGTATACCTCGATTCTACCCTATCATTAAAGAAACAAATAAACTCTACCATCTCAGCTACCTCATACACCAATAAATTGATCAATGCCTGTAAGCCTTTCCTCTCCACCTCTAGCTGCCTCACCCCATCTAGAGCGCTGATATTTTCTAAATTAGACTATTGCAACACACTCTACTTAGGCACTACCACTAAAAATTTGAACAAACTCCAGATCCTGCAAAATAATGCACTAAGATGTGCCCTCAACCTCCCGCGCAAGGCGCACATTTCCACGGTTAGAAAAGAAGACCACTGGCTCCCGATCCGTGACAGAATTAAGCTAAGAACACTGGTCATCACCCACAAGTGCCTATCACATACTGCCCCACGATACATTTCTGACAAATTCGCTAGACACTGCCCCACTAGACCCACCAGAACACCTTACCTACACCAACTAAAGATCCCTAATTATAACCTAAAAACAGCAGGGGGCTCCAGTTTTCCAGTGCTTGCAGCACAATGTTGGAACACCCTCCCCACTAAAATTAGATCTGAAGCCGCATTCTGGCCATTCAGAGCCATGGTAAAATCATGGCTAGTAGCCAGACTCTCACCGACATGACTAGCTAGCCGCCGCTCTCTACCTGTAGTAATGTTCACTCCACCTACAGCCTACTCAGGACCAACCTGTAACCCGGTCCACTTTAGCCACTGTAACTTTTTTTTCTTTTTTGCATATTCTCTGTACATACTTTTCTTGGTATATTCTACTCTTGTATGTAACTTCGAGAGCCTGGACTAATGTACGTTCTGTCTGTTGTACTACGATGCTTGTGTAACGATATGTAACTCTGCTGTACACATGATTATGCGCCCAGTTACCTGAGGGTTCGGATGCGCTTTATAAATAAACAAACTAAACTAAAAAACTAAACTAAACTAATCCCATGTAATTACACACTCATGTTGGTTTTGGCCATAATATCAGTAATGCCAATCTAAGAAAACAAACATATGCCAATATTGCCGTGTAATTAGATACAACCACAAGTAAAACGATATGCATCTTTTTAAGCTTTATAAGAATATGTTTAGATGCTCAGTTATATCACAGTAACAGCAAAGCCTACCGACACATACCCGACTCCAAAAGCATGGATAACAACGTCAGGATTCGTGAGAAGGTAGAACGAATCTCATCTCCCCCTTATTAAGCCCATGCAATATTTTTGATAAAGCGCAATATATTAACAAAAACTAAGAGCATTCCTTAAGTGGTTGATAAAACATCAGTAAACATAGCATCTCAAAAGAGGCTCAAATCTACCGACAAAACGGTGACGTTTATCAACTAGTTTACTGTCCCGCTCCTGAATTACTGTTCACGTGGATCCAAATCAAAAGCAAAATAAACACACGCTACCATTTTCCGGTGTTAAAATGACATTCATTGTTCCCACGTGTGGCCCATATGGCTCGGCGTTGGATAAAATTAAACTGTTGGTTTTGCAAGGGCGTGCTTAAAGAGAGACACTTGTGGTTGTTTACCTGGCTGGGTTTAGTAGACTCTTTGTTTACTGAAAGTTCAGACAGGTCAGCTGCAGAAGATGCCACTTTGCCGGTCGGTATTCCCAGCGCCACAGATTTGAATACCGGAAATGCATCTACTCCCCTGACAGCAACAGGAATCGGAAGAGCGACGCTGACGTCACGTGACAGGAACGTCTGCGGATGGGGGCGGGTGTTAGTATAACATTGAATCCCGCCCATTTCTCTGACTGCTAAATTCACAATCACTGCCGACTCGTCAGGGAGCATGCGCAGTCAAGTGGCTTGAGAGGGGCAGCCTTATGGCAGAGGTTGATACTAGTTCCCATCCGAGAAACGGACCATTGGTTGTTGGGGCCATTTCTCAGAAGGGAAACTTCCCATCAGAGAAACGGACCATTGGTTGTCGGTGCCATTTCTCAGATGGGAAACTAGTTCCCCTTATTATGCAGGGCCCGGCCACTATGGGGCGAAAAAGGGCCATTTCTCTAATGGGAACTAGCCCACTCACACTGAAGCAGCTATTTCCCAGCTGAGAAATGGCCCTAACAACCAATGGTCCGTTTCTTGGATGGGAACTAGTATCAACCCATACCGAGAAGGCTAATTCCCATTAGAGTTGTTAGGGCCATTTCTCAGATGGGAAACTTCCCATCAGAGAAACGGACCATTGGTTGTTGGGGCCATTTCTCAGATGGGAAACTAGTTCCCATTATTATGCAGGGCCCGGCCACTATGGGGCGAAAAAGGGCCATTTCTCTAATGGGAACTAGCCTTCTCAGTGTGAGTAGGCTAGTTCGCATTAGTATGCAGGACTTGGCCACTAGGGGAGCAAAAAGGGCCATTTCTCTAATGGGAACTAGCCTTCTCAGTTTGAGTAGGCTAGTTCCCATTATTATGCAGGACTTGGCCACTAGGGGCAAAAGGGCCATTTCTCTAATGGGAACTGGCCTTCTCTGTGAGTGGGCTAGTTCCCATTATTATGCAGGACTTGGCCACTAGGGGAGCAAAAAGGGCCATTTGTCTAATGGGAACTAGCCTTCTCTGTGTGAGTGGGCTAGTTCCCATTATTATGCAGGACTTAGCCACTAGGGGGCAAAAAAGGGCCATTTCTCTAATGGGAACTAGCTCACTCACACTGGGTTGATACTAGTTCCCATACGAGAAACGGACCATTGGTTGTTGGGGCCATTTCTCAGAAGGGAAACTTCCCATCAGAGAAACGGACCATTGGTTGTTGGGGCCATTTCTGAGATGGGAAACTAGTTCCCTTTATTATGCAGGGCCCGGCCGCTATGGGGCGAAAAAGGGCCATTTCTCTAATGGGAACTAGCCCACTCACACTGAAGCAGCTATTTCCCAGCTGAGAAATGGCCCTAACAACCAATGGTCCGTTTCTTGGATGGGAACTAGTATCAACCCATACCGAGAAGGCTAGTTCCCATTAGAGTTGTTAGGGCCATTTCTCAGATGGGAAACTTCCCATCAGAGAAACGGACCATTGGTTGTTGGGGCCATTTCTCAGATGGGAAACTAGTTCCCATTATTATGCAGGGCCTGGCCACTATGGTGCGAAAAAGTGCCATTTCTCTAATGGGAACTAGCCCACTCACACTCCCATCCGAGAAAAGGACCATAGCAACGGCCCGCCCACTCTTCAACACGTGGTCTGTGATGTCATCCCTGCGATTTCCGTCGGAGCAATGAAGCGGTTCCGGGCACTTTCTTGCTCGGGATGCAGCGGGATTCGGGAAGCGGGAAAGCTGTGGCTGCTGGTGCAAGGGCACTGAATGCTTTCGGCTTGTAGTGGGCATTTTATTTTGAATACCGGAACGTTTCTATGAGATCCTGGAGCGTCGGACTTCGTCTGGGCAAGGCTCAGGCTGCAGGAGCAGCTGCAATCCGTGTGCTGTTGGCTGGCTGCAAATACAATTAGCATTTTCTTTCGAGATACCATGAACGTTCCTGCAAACCACCAGATTTCCACAGGGAAGCGGGAAATTGCATTTATTTTAAAAATCACGTTCAGCTATTCACCATGGAAGGTATGGAGGGCTAAGAAAAGGAACAGGGAGACAGTGGATTGTGGTGTTTAACTAATCAAAGGGGACTAATAGCGTAATTTAATCTTTCATGAGGGTGTGTTTAGGATGGGTGGTTTTAGAGGGGTCGACTGCGGATGAGCATCTGTTGCAAGGGGAAGGAGCATCTTGTTATGAAGGGAGGATGGGGCATTATGGTATTGGTCTAGACTAGAGGGAGGGATGGGGCATCTTGGTTGGGCCTGAATGGTTGGATAGGGCACGCTGGTGTAGGTCTGGTGGGATGGGGCACATTGTTGTGGTTCTGGAGGAAGGGGGCACATTGGTGTGTGTCTGGAGTGAGGGATAGGAACATAGTGGTGTGGATCTGGGGGGAGGGATAGGGACAGTGGTATGGGTTTGCAGGGAGGGTTGGGGTACACTGGTGTGTGTCTGAGGAGGGATGGGGGACATGGGTGTGGGTCTGGAGGGTGGTATGGGCCATCTAGGTGTGGGTTGGGAGGGTAGGATGGGGCATCTTGGTGTGTCTTTGGAGGGAGGTGGTGGGGCACATTCATGTGGGTTTGATGGGAGGGATGGAGCACATTGGTGTGGGTTTAGGGGGAGGCATGTGGCACATGGGTGTGTTTCCAGAGGGAGAGATGGGGCTCAGTGGGTCTTGAGGGTGGCATTGTTCATCTAGGTGTGGGTTGGGAGGGTGGCATGGGGCATCTTGGTGTGGCTCTAGAGGGAGGGGGTGGGGGCACATTGGTATGGGTTTGATGGGAGGGATTGAGCACATTGGTGTGGGTCTGGGGGTAGGGACTGGGCACCTGGGTGTGTTTCCGGAGGGAGAGATGGGGCACAGTGGGTCTGGAGGGTGGCATGGGTCATCTAGGTGTGGCTCTGGAGGGAGGGGGTGGGGCCACATTGGTGTGGGTTTGATGGGAGGGATGGGGCACATTGGTGTGGGCTAGGGGCAGGGATGGGGCACATGGGTATGTTTCCGAGGGAGAGATGGGGGACAGTGGATATGTTTCCGAGGGAGAGATGGGGCACAGTGGGTCTGGAGGGTGGCATGGGTCATCTAGGTGTGGGTTGGACGGGGCATCTTGGTGTGGCTTTGGATGGGGGCACATTGTGGGATTGGGGGGGTGGTTCATCTAGGCGTAGGTCTGGTGGGCAGGATGGGGGCATCTTGCTGTGTGAATGGAGGGATGGTGGCATCTTGGTGGGGTCTGCAATGCATAGGGGCACGTTGGTGTTGGTCTTGTGGCACATTGGTGTGGGTTTGATGTGGGGGCTGGGCAAAATTTTTTTGGGTTTGATGGGAGGGACGGGGACATTGGTCTGGGGAGGGATGGCCGCATATTGGTGTGGGTCTGGAAGGAGAGGATGGGGCACATTGGTCTGGGGCATACTAGGATGGGTGGTTTTAGAGGGGGTTGGCTGGGGCTATCTGCGTGTGATTCAATATCGGCACATGGGCATCTGTTGCAAGGGGAAGGGGCATCTTGCTATGTGTAGGGAGGATGGGGCATTATGGTATTGGTATAGAGGGAGGGATGGGGCATCTTGGGGTCTGGATGGATAGGGGCATGCTTGTGTGGGTCTGGCAGGAAGCGGCACATTGGTGGAAGGGGCACATTGGTGTAGGGCTGGAGAGATAGGAACGTGTGGGTCTGAGCAGAGGGATAGGGACAGTAGTGTGGGTTTGGGGGACATGGGTGTGGGTCTGGAGGGAGAGATGGGGCTCAGTGTGTCTGGAGGGTGTCATGGTCATCTAGGGTTGGGAGGGTAGGATGGGGCATATTGGTGTGGCTCTGGAGGGAGTTGGTGGGGGGCACATTCGTATGGGTTTGATGGGAGGGATGAGGCACATTGGTGTGGGTCTGGGGGGATGGATGGGGCACATGGGCGGGTTTCAGAAGGGAGAGATGGGCACAGTGGGTCTGGATGTGGCATGGGTAATCTAGGTGAGGGTTGGGAGGGTGGGATGGTGCATCTTGGTGTGGCTCTGGAGGGAGGGGGTGGGGGCACATTGGTGTGGCTCTGGAGGGAGGTGGTGGGGGCACATTGGTGTGGCTCTGGAGGGAGGTGGTGGGGCACATTGGTGTGGATCTTGGCGGAAGGATGGTGCACATGGGTGTGTTTCTGGAGGGATAGATGGGGCACAGTGGGTCTGGTGGGTAGCATGGGTCATCTAGGTGTAGGTTAGGATGTTGGGCGGGGCATCTTGGTGTGGCTCTGGAGGGAGGTGGTGGGGCACATGGGTTTGTTTCTGGAGGGAGAGATGGGGCACAGTGTGTCTGGAGGGTGGCATGGGTCATCCTGGTGTGGGTTGGGAAGTGGGACGGGGTATTTTGGTGTGGCTCTGGAGGGAGGTGGTGGGGGCACATTGGTGTGGCTCTCGAGGGAGGTGGTCGGGCACATTGGTGTGGATCTTGGTGGAGGGATGGTGCACATGGGTGTGTTTCTGGAGGGAGAGATGGGGCACAGTGGGTCTGGTGGGTAGCATGGGTCATCTAGGTGTAGGTTAGGATGTTGGGCGGGGCATCTTGGTGTGGCTCTGGAGGGAGGTGGTGGGGCACATGGGTTTGTTTCTGGAGGGAGAGATGGGGCACAGTGTGTCTGGAGGGTGGCATGGGTCATCCTGGTGTGGGTTGGGAAGTGGGACGGGGTATTTTGGTGTGGCTCTGGAGGGAGGTGGTGGGGGCACATTGGTGTGGCTCTCGAGGGAGGTGGTCGGGCACATTGGTGTGGATCTTGGCGGATGGATGGTGCACATGGGTGTGTTTCTGGAGGGAGAGATGGGGCTCAGTGTGTCTGGAGGGTGTCATGGTCATCTAGGGTTGGGAGGGTAGGATGGGGCATATTGGTGTGGCTCTGGAGGGAGTTGGTGGGGGGCACATTCGTATGGGTTTGATGGGAGGGATGAGGCACATTGGTGTGGGTCTGGGGGGATGGATGGGGCACATGGGCGGGTTTCAGAAGGGAGAGATGGGCACAGTGGGTCTGGATGTGGCATGGGTAATCTAGGTGAGGGTTGGGAGGGTGGGATGGTGCATCTTGGTGTGGCTCTGGAGGGAGGGGGTGGGGGCACATTGGTGTGGCTCTGGAGGGAGGTGGTGGGGGCACATTGGTGTGGCTCTGGAGGGAGGTGGTGGGGCACATTGGTGTGGATCTTGGCGGAAGGATGGTGCACATGGGTGTGTTTCTGGAGGGATAGATGGGGCACAGTGGGTCTGGTGGGTAGCATGGGTCATCTAGGTGTAGGTTAGGATGTTGGGCGGGGCATCTTGGTGTGGCTCTGGAGGGAGGTGGTGGGGCACATGGGTTTGTTTCTGGAGGGAGAGATGGGGCACAGTGTGTCTGGAGGGTGGCATGGGTCATCCTGGTGTGGGTTGGGAAGTGGGACGGGGTATTTTGGTGTGGCTCTGGAGGGAGGTGGTGGGGGCACATTGGTGTGGCTCTCGAGGGAGGTGGTCGGGCACATTGGTGTGGATCTTGGCGGAGGGATGGTGCACATGGGTGTGTTTCTGGAGGGAGAGATGGGGCACAGTGTGTCTGGAGGGTGGCATGGGTCATCTAGGTGTGGGTTGGGAAGTGGGACGGGGTATTTTGGTGTGGCTCTGGAGGGAGGTGGTGGGGGCACACTGGTGTGGCTCTCGAGGGAGGTGGTCGGGCACATTGGTGTGGATCTTGGCGGAGGGATGGTGCACATGGCTGTGTTTCTGGAGGGAGAGATGGGGCACAGTGTGTCTGGAGGGTGGCATGGGTCATCTAGGTGTGGGTTGGGAAGTGGGACGGGGTATTTTGGTGTGGCTCTGGAGGGAGGTGGTGGGGGCACATTGGTGTGGCTCTCGAGGGAGGTGGTCGGGCACATTGGTGTGGATCTTGGCGGAAGGATGGTGCACATGGGTGTGTTTCTGGAGGGAGAGATGGGGCACAGTGGGTCTGGTGGGTAGCATGGGTCATTTAGGTGTGGGTTAGGAAGTTGGACGGGGCACATTGGTGTGGCTCTGGAGGGAGGTGATGGGGCACATTGGTGTGGATCTTGGCGGAGGGATGGTGCACATGGGTGTGTTTCTGGAGGGAGAGATGGGGGAACAGTGTGTCTGGTGGGTAGCATGGGTCATCTAGGTGTGGGTTAGGAAGTTGGACGGGGCATCTTGGTGTGGCTCTGGAGGGAGGTAGTGGGGGCACATGGGTGTGTTTCTGGAGGGAGAGATGGGGCACAGCGGTTCTGGAGGGTGGCATGGGTCATCTAGGTGTGGGTTGCGAAGTTTGATGGGGCATCTTGGTGTGGCTCTGGGGGGAGGTGGTGGGGGCACATTGGCGTGGATCTGGGCGGAGAGGGATCATGCACATGCGTGTTTCTGGAGGGAGAGATGGGGCACAGTGGGTCTGGAGGGTGGCATGGGTCATCTAGGTGTGTGTTGGGAAGTAAGATGGGGCATCTTGGTGTGGCTCTGGAGGGAGGTGGTGGGGGCACATTGGTGTGGATCTGGGTGGAGGGATGGTACACATGGGTGTGTTTCTGGAGGGAGAGATGGGGCACAGTGGGTCTGGACGGTGGCATGGGTCATCTAGGTGTGGGTTGGGAAGTGGGACGGGCATCTTGGTGTGGCTCTGGAGGGAGGTGGTCGGGTCCCATTTGTGTGGCTCTGGAGGGAGGTGGTGGGGGCACATTGGTGTGTTTCTGGAGGGAGGTGGTGGGGCACATTGGTATGGCTCTGGAGGGAGGTCGATGGGGCACATGGGCGTTTTTCTGGAGGGAGAGATGGGGCACAGTGGGTCTGGAGGGTGGCATGGGTCATCTAGGTGTGGGTTGGGAAGTTGGACTGGGCATCTTGGTGTGGCTCTGTATGGAGGTGTTGGGGGCACATTGGTGCGGGTTTGATGGGAGGGATGGGGACATTGGTCTGGGGAGGGATGACCGCATATTGGTGTGGGTCTGGAAGGAGGGGACGGGGCACATTGGTGTGGGTCTGGGCGGATGGGGGCATACTAGGATGGGTGGTTTTAGAGCGGTTTGGCTGGGGCTATCTGCATGTGATTCAGGATCGGCACATGGGCATCTGATGCAAGGGGCATCTTGCTATGTGGAGGGAGGATGGTGCATTATGGTATTGGTCTAGAGGGAGGGATGGGGCATCTTGGTGTGGTTCTGAGAGGAAGCGATGGTGCACATGGGTGTGGGTCTGTAGAGAGGGATGGGGACATTGCTTTGGGTATGAAGGGAGGCACAGGACACATTGATGTGCATCTGGAGGGAGGGATGGGGCACATTGGTGTGGGTCTGGAGGGAAGGATTGGGGCTCATTGGTCGGAGGACGGATAGGGGCATCTTTCTGTGTGGAGGGAGCATGGGCCATCATGGTATGGGTCTTGAGGAAGGGATTGTGCATCGTGGAGTCTGGATCGGAGGGGGCATTGTTGATATGGAATGGGCATATGATGGGGGCATGCGAGGGAATGGTGGAGCATGTGGGTCAGGGCTGGAGCGCTCTGGTGGGAAGGAAGGAGGCATCTGGGTGTGAATGGAGGGATGGGGTATGTTTGTCTGGAGAGAAGGATGTTGGTTTATTGGAGTGGTGGGAGCATGTGTGTGTCGAAGGGATGGGGTAAGCGGGTGTGGGTATAGAGAGAGGGCGAATGGCGCCATCTGAGTGTGGAGGTAGAGATGAAGCATATGGGTGTGGCTCTGAGGGGTGGAGCATCTTGGTGTAGGTATGGAGGGACGGATGTTGGTGTCTTTGTGTGGGTTCGGATGGAGGGATGGTGGCATGTAGGTCAGGAGGGAGGTGGCATTTGAATCTAGAACGTGTTTGGAAGGAGAAATGGGGCATTTGAGTGTGAATGGTTTCTGCTTGTGGGTGGGGGCATAAAGGATCATTAACAGCGGAGCAGCGGGAGGGAGAGCCGTGGGCCCGACCTCGGTTGCATCCCAGACGTGCACACCCACAGCCCGGGGCACCTCTCGCAGAGCGGTCTGGTGCGCGTGGTCAACCAGCCCCCTCTCCTCACTGAGCCCGCATCTGCGCTGGCCGGGGGGCGCACACTCCTCTCTCTGACCTGCCAGCGGCTGGGCATTGGTGGGCACACCCCGGTCACCAGGGAAGCCCTGACTGGGGGCAGCCGGGAGCCGAGGGAAACCTGACTGCTCTCGAGGGGTGCCTCCCCAGGCAGACAGGCACCCGGGCAAGCCAGGCATGAGCCATGGTGCAGCTGGCTCACTTGACGGTGGACGCCAAGGTTCCAACCGCCCACATCTGTGTGTGAGCAATGGCCAGGCCCGCTGGCACAGTGGGTGACCTTCCCTCTTGCCCAGGTACCTGGAGCTGGGTCCTATGCGGCCGGGCTGGGGTTTGAAGACTCTAGTGGTCCCACCCGACCCCCTGTCTGTGCTGTCTCTGGCCTGCCTCGTTGTCCATCTCCCAGCCCCCCCTCCCAAAAGGGAAGGGGTCGGGGAAGGATGAGTGGATCGGGCCGTGTGGGCAGGTGGCGGAGCGGCCTACCTCCATCCCCCTGGGAAGCGCTGTGCTGCTGCAGCTGGCGGTCAGGCTGAGCACCTGGATTATTATTTTTTATTTTTTTGAAACCACAATGGTTTCGGCCGAGCTAGACAGGGAGCTGGGCTGTCCTGCCACAGCCAGCGCTGCCTCCCCCAACCTCTCCTGCACCGGCAGGGTCAGGCCGACGTCTAGGAAAAAAAAAGTTGCCTGTGGCTCTTGGCGGTGGATCACTCGACTCGTGCATCGATGAAGAACGCAGCTAGCTGCGAGAATTAGTGTGAATTGCAGGACACATTGATCAACACTTCGAACGCACCATGTGGCCCTGGGTTTTTCCCGGGACTACGCCTGTCTGAGGGTCGCTTGTACATCAATCGCCCTGGGGTTCACTCCCAGGGGCGTGGCTGGGGCTGTCGCAGGGACCCCATTCCATTCATCCCCCTAAGGTCAGACCCCGATCAGCACCGTCGCTGGATCCTTGGATCTGGCGCGCAAGCTCATTGCCGACGCGTCCTGGTTTCCCCAGTTTCCCCACCTCATGCTGGTTTCGGGAGGGCCGGGTGGCCGACGCGCCCCGGATGTGGTGGCAGCGGCAGCAGGCTTTAAAAAAGCCTGGTGCACCTTCACCCTACCCCGGGGCACCTGGCCGTGCTGTGTGTGGCTGTCTTTGGTGTCCCACGGCTGCCGGCGCAGGATGATCATGGAGCACGGACCTTGTGACCATGTGGGCTTCGGTCACAGATTGGGACAGAATACACTTGCCTGCGCCAAGGGCTGGGGCAACCCCCCATACGGGCCCGAGGGCAGCTGCCCTGAGCTTTGTGCTCCCCGACCACGGCCTCAGATCAGACATGTTGACCTGCTGAATTTAAGCATATTACTAAGCAGAGGAAAGGAACTAACCAAGATTCCCTCAGTAACGGCCAGTGAAAAGGGAAGAGCCCAGCGCCGAATCCCCATTCAGCAGCAGGCGTGGGAAATGTGGCGTACAGAAGACCGACTCCCCGGCATCACTCAGGGGGCTCAAGTCCTTCTGATCGTCTCCCCACGCAGATGGTGTTAGGCCGATAGCGGCCTCTTGCCCACCGGGATCAGGTCTTCTTGGAGTCAGGTTACTTGGGAATGCAGCCGTGTGGTAAACTCTGTCTAAGGCTAAATACGGGCGCGAGACTGGTGACCAGCAAGTACCGTAAGGGAAAGTTGAAGAGAGTTCAAGAGGGTGTGAAACGGTTGAGCGGTAAACTGGTGGGGTCTGTGCAGTCCACCCACAGGATTCAACACGGCAGGCAGGTTGGTCACCTGGAACGGTGGAGGCCCTTGTGGGTCTGCAGCGCGGGCACATCCAGCCCCAGCAGGGTGCATTTGGGAAGGCCCCAGGGGGCAGGTGGCTCTCTGCTCCAGCAGAGAGTGTTACAGCCCCCTGACAGCAGTTTTGCTGTGTCCACGGAGCTGAGGGAGATAGACCACCACCGGGCCCTTATCCGGCAACTGTCCTGGCCCCTCTTGGGGGTTGCTAGAGTGGCCACGGGAGACGGGGCTCCCGATGTGACTGTGGTGGACTGCCCTCAATACACCCCAACCACGTCGTGCTGCCGGGCGGGGAGGCCCACAAAGGGCGCCAGGGGTCGGTTAACCACCCGACCTGTCTGGAAACACTGACTAAGAATATAATGCCTGCCCGAGTCAGAGGGATGAATGAAACCCTGTGATGTAATGATGTTGAGGGCCGGTGCCCGGCGATTGCAGTGACATCCTGTTGTGGTGGGCTCTCCACCGACCCGTCTCCCCCGCTCTGTCAGAGATGATGCATGAGCGTGTGTGATAGGACCCGAAAGATGGTGAACTCGGCCTGGTGGAGGTCCGTAGCGGTCCTGATGTGTAAATCGGTCATCCGACCTCGGTATAGGGGCAAAAGACTAATCGAATGATATAGTAGCTGATTCTCTCCGAAGTTTCACTCAAGATAGCTGGCGCACGGAAACCCCAGTTTTATCTAGCAAAGCGAATGATTAGAGGTCTTGGGGCCAAAATTATCTCAACCTGCTCTCAAGCTTTAAATGGGTATGAAGCCCGGCTTGCTGGCGTGGAGCCGGGTATTGTATGAATGTGCTCAGTGGGCAACTTTTGGTAAGCAGAACAGGCGCTGCGGGATGAACCGCACCCGGGGTTAAGGCGCATGATGCAGATGCTCATCAGTCCCCAGAAACGGTGTTGGTTGATATAGACAGCAGGACGGTGGCCATGGTAGTCGGAATCCGCTAAGGAGTGTGTAACAACTCACCTGTCGAATCAACTAGCCCTGAAAATGGATGGCCCTGGAGCATCAGGCCCATACCAGGCCAGCGTTGAGAGCCGCGGGGGGCTAAGTCAGGCGAGTAGGAGGGCTGCTGCAGTACGCACAGAAGCCCGGGGCGAGGGCCCGAGTGGAGCCGCCGCAGGTGCAGATCTTGGTTGTAGTAGCAAATGTTAAAACGGGAACTTTGAAGAATAAAGTGGAGAAGGGTTCCATGTGAACAGAAGTTGAACATGGGTCAGTCAGTCCTAAGGGATGGGCGAGCGCCGTTCGGAAGGGATGGGCTATGGCCTCCATTGCCCTCAGCCGATCGACAGGAAGTCGGGTTCAGATCCCCAAATCCAGAGTGGCAGGGACGGGCGCCCTTGCGGCGTCCAGTGCGGCAATGCAAATGATCCCAGAGAAGCAGGCGGGAGCCGCACAGTTTTTTTTTTTTTCTTTTTTTTGGGAAAAAACAATGTTTATTTTATATAACACACAATTCTTGGGACTTCCATCATCAGATTCAGCGTCAGAGTGTTACAATCAGCATTGTCCAGACCCATGAAACCCCCTCCCCCCTAACTTGAGCCAATATGTCCATGTCATCATCCTGTGATTTTTCAGGCGGGTTTATCGTCGTCTCTTTATCCGTTTTATCATCGCTCTGATCAGACTGGGGGGGCCACTCATGGTAGCCACCAGCTGCCTCCATTCAATTAGGGGTCCTACCTCCTCCCCTACAAACCGTGTCCCACCAAACAGCCGTTTCTGCCTCTGCCCATTTTAAGAGGTCAGCCCATCACAACTCTATCCTCGGCCTCTGGGCTGCCTTCCAGCACATTGCTATCCTTCGTTTGGCCAGGACATATGCTAGATGTTTCATTCTGCTTATGTGCTTTAAGTTACGTGGCCTAGGGAATCCCCCCCAGCATGCATGCCCAGGCCGACTCCACCTCCAGTGTAATACCGGTTCCTGCTAAGCGTGCCTTCACTTCTTGCCAAAACCGCCCCACCTCAGGGCAGGCCCAAAACATGTGGAGTAGCCAAGCCTCCTCCACCCCACACCTAGGGCATTTCTGAGTCGTATGGCCACCAAACCTAGCGATCTTACTGGGGGTGAGCTATGCTCTATGTGTGACATATAGTTGGATCTGCTGGAGCATTGCGTTCCGGGACACTTTTTTATATCTTTGGGCTCTTTTCCAGAGCCCATCCGACATGGGCTCTCCCACCTCATCCTCCCAAAGTTGTCTGTTGGGTCAAGTCCTTCCCCACCTTGGATCCCAACAGCTCGTATATGCGGGAAATCTCATGCCCACCCTCTGAAATATCATATATAGCCTCCATGGTGGCATCCGGTTGTCCGGTGAGCACCTCTGTTGGCCACTTCACTCGTACTTTCTTGACAATTCTGGTGTAAGTTATGTAGTGCCCTTTATGCACCCCAGTATCTTCGATCAGGTTCGGGAACTCTAATGCCTCCCCTTCCAGCCATATGTTTCCCAGGGTGGCCAGGCCCACTGGTTCCCAGTACTTGCGGACCCCTTGTATCAGCTGGGGATCCTCTCCACATAGTGCTGCAAGAGGCACCTGCATAGAGTACGGAACCAGGTGTCCCGCAATCTGCCACGTTCTGTGCCATATCTCCCATCCCAGTACCAGCAGCCCCGCCATCCCCCGGACCCTCGACTTGGACAGCCACACCACTTCTTTGTGAAAGAAGGGGAGCAGTTCCCTGCACAGCAGCCTTTCTGCCGTCTCCTCGCCAGACAGCCATCTTGCTACATACTGCAGCTGCTCTGCCAGATAGTATAGCTCAAAATTTGGCAGGTTGATCCCTCCCCTATCACACGAGTTCTGTAGTTTCCAGAGGGCCACCCTGTTCCTGGAGTTGCCCCAAAAGAAGCTCCTACACAGGCTATGGAGGCTAGCGAAAAAGCGCCTCGGGATCCCATGCGGGATGTTAACAAAGAAATGCAACAGTCTGGGCAAAACTACCATTTTTAGCAGAGCAGCCCTCCCCACCATAGCCAGGGGTAACCTGGACCAGAATCCCATGCTGTTCTTAATTCCTTCTACTGCTTTAACCGTGTTGCGTGCATGTTCTTCTGCCATATGGTATATGTCAATTCCGAGATATCGGAACGACTTTGTGTGCCAGGGTAATCGGCAACACTGGCAGACTCCTAGGCAAGACAAGCTTGTATCTCCCCATAGGGAACACGCTAGACTTTTTGGGGTTAACCGCTATGCCAGAGAGAACGGCAAATTGCTCCATCATGTCTAGAATATATTGCATGTTCTCTTCTGGGTAGCGTAAATATAACAGTATGTCGTCCGCATATAAAGAAACAAGGTGCATGCCATCCGCAGTGCGAATACCTATCTCCTCGTATTGCTGTCTCAGGCAGGTGGCCAATGGCTCCAGTGCCCATATGTATAACATGGGCGACCACGGGCAGCCCTGTCTAGTGCCTCTGCTTAGTTACCATTTGTCCGAAATGATAGCACCCGTTTTGACCCTGGCGATCGGGGAGCTGTATAACATTGTCACCCACCTGAGGTACCCCGGTCCCATTCCATAGCCCTTAAAGGTCGTGATCAACTAGGGCCTTTTCACTGGCTCGAAGGCCTTGACCGCGTCTAGTGAAACTATTGCCAGTTCACCTGGGTCATTTTTTGTCTGGTCAAGGATGTGATGCAGTCTTCTGAGATTATCAGTTATGTTCCTGACATAGCCCGTTTGGTCGGCGTGTATCAGTTTACCAATGACAGCCTTAAGCCTATTTGCCAGTACAGCAGTGAGGATTTTACTAACCTGATTGAGCATCTATAAGGGCCTGTACGACCCACAATCAGTGATAGGCTTGCCCGGCTTCAGAAGTGGGATAATCACCGCCTCTCGCAGGGTCTCTGGTAGCCTGCCTTGCTCATACGACTGGTTAAGCATGGCCAGCAGCGGGTGAAGCAACTCTTGTTCATAGGTTTTATAAAATTCACTTGGAAGCCCATCGGACCCGGGGGCCTTACAGGTGGGCAAGTAGCGAACCACTAGTTCGAGTTCTTCCATCGTAATAGGGGCATCTACATCTGCGCGTTCTGCCTCATCTAAGGTGGGTAGGCCCATGTCCTCCAATCTTACCCGAATTTCGTGGTCTCTAGGGCCACCTGGGTCCTCATAAAGATGTTTATAGAATCTCAGGAACTCCTCATTCACCCCCTCCTGGGTATTCTGAGTCCACCCTCCCTTGCCTTTAATTTCCCTGATCACCGTTCGCGGCGTCTCACTCTTGTATAGCCAGGCCAGCAACCTGCCCGGCTTATCTCCCCCTGCGTGCTGTCTCTCCACGTATTTCTTATAGCTTAGTTTACATAACCTGTCCCAGCAGTCCACACTGGCCTGTTGTAATTGCCTTATCCTGTCTCTGTCCTCATCAGCGGTGCCTTCTGTACGCATCCTGCCCTCCAACTCCTCCTCAATTCCCTTCCACTCTGCTCTATGCCCCCCTGGACCCCCCTAGACTTTGAAATGGCAACCCCCTGCAAAACTACCTTAAACGCCTCCCAAACAGTTCCCATAGAGCTTACACTACCAGTATTTATCTCGAAGTACTCGGTGATCGCCTCTCTTAAATCCTCCCTGAATCCCAGGTCCTGCAGAGCCTCGGCTCTGAGTTTCCAAGTGGGAATCCGTGCCCTGGGAGGTTGATGCCGCCACTCCAGGACCAGGGGAGAGTGGTCCAAAAGCACCCTAGCTTTGTATTCCGCACCTTCCATCTCTCCTGCCAACTCTGTGGAGGCGAACACATAGTCTAATCTTGTGTGGTGCCGTATAGTGCGAGTATTGTCTATCCACTGGATGCAACTGCCTCCAGACATCCACTAGGTCGAAGTCCCTCGGGAGGGCCTGCAGCACCTTTGCTGCTGGGGTTGGTTTGTTTATCTTACTATCCGATCTTTCAACATTAGGGTTAAGTACACAGTTAAAATCACCTCCCCAAATAATCCCACCACCCAGCAGAGGGCCGACTCTACCGTACAGGGTCCTAAAGTAAGCCGCTGTGTCCTGGTTAGGGGCATATAAATTTACAATACACACTTCTCGGTTTTTCAATATACCCTTCACAACAATCTGCCATCTGGGTCACCCGTGACCTGAAGCAGCTGAAATGGCACCTGCGGCGCCACCCAGATGATAACTCCTCTAGCGTAGGCCGAGTATGTGGATCCCACCAGACACCCCCTCCACTTCTTCTTAACCACCTCCAATTTCTCCCTAGTAAGGTGGGTCTCTTGCAATAATGCTATGTCGGTCCTCATCCTTTTCAGATACATCATCACCTTGTTACGTTTCAGATAGCCGTTGAGGCCCCTGACATTCCAGGTAACCACTGTAAGGCACCCTGGCGCCATCACCATGATATCCCCCCTCTTAAGGGTCACATTTTGGCTCAATACCCTTTCCCTCCCCTCAAACTTCCCTCCAACCCCCTTCCCAACTCCCCATCCCCCAACTTCAAACCACTGCACACCCCTCTCACCCTCCCATCTCCCCCCCTTCGTCTACCCCAACCCCAACAAGTGCCCAGCTCCATCCCTGGATCTCGGGCACCCCTGCGTTTGGTTCTGCCCTAAAAGGCCCCAGCCCAGAACCCAGCAGGGTGTCACCGAACTACCAGTGACCTAACTAAACTATTTGCTATGGGGGTGTGAGGTCATGCTCCGTATAGCTCCTATATCTATATCAAGTTTTCCAGTGCCACTGTCTCATATTTATAATTGTAGCTCTGAACACACTCCTCTGCCGGTATATGCAATGCTATATTCAAGTCCCATTGTTATGAGCTGCAGTACTTAGGGCGCTTTTCCGACGCATGTTACTTATCTCCACCTTCTGCTCCCTGGATGTCCGGTTCCTGGGGACAGCTCTGCGCATCTAACCATCCCATGGCGTCCTCTGGGGTGTCAAAAAACAAGGTTCTGCTCTTGTAGAAAACCTTCAGTTTAGCTGGAAAAAGCAGCATGTACCTATGGCCTGCATCCCGCAATCTTCTTTTCACGGACCCAAAGTTCATGCGGCTGCGCTGTACTTGCAAGGTATAATCCGGGTATGCCGTTATGTTCGCAGCACCTCTTTGTATCGTGCCGCCCTTCCGAAAGTGTTCAAGGATTTTTTTCCCGGTCCCGGTAGTTTAGGATCTTCGCTATCACCGGCCTGGGGGGGTTGGGGGGATAGGGTTCCCCGGCGGTGGCTTCCTCATCAGGGCCCTGTGTGCCCTCTCTACAGCGAACCCCTAGGACAGAGCTCCCCCGGTTATCTCCTGTAATAGCATAGACTCGATGTATTCGTAGGGTTAGTTCCCTCAGCTCCTTCCGACAATGGGAATATTGTTCCTTCGGGCGCGTCCCTCCGCCTCTTCCGACCTGCTCTCCAGATTGCCCACACGTTGTAGCAAGGCGTGAAGTTCAGATTTATGGGCAGCACAGGCTGCTGTGTTCGGGGCCACCTCTTTTTCCAGGTCCTCCGTGCGCTCAGCCAACAATCGTACGTCTTGCCGGAGAAGATTTACGTCCTCCTGCACCGCTCCAACTTTGAGTTTAAGTACAGCTTTCAATTCACTGATTGCCAGGCCCAGTTTGGTCTCCAAGGCCACTTTCAGGTCCGCAAGCACCTCCTGGTTGCCCATAATGTCTGGGCCCCCAGCGGGGGTCCTGTCTTTCTTCCTGGCCCCTTCTGCACCTGGTGGTGTTTTGGCAAAATCGTCCAGTGTGGGCTGCTTGCCTTTCTGTCTGATGGGTTTGTTGGACATCTTGTTGCGTCAGGGTAAAGTGAGTCGGCCCCAAAACGTGCTGTCCTCTTTTAGAACGTGCTAAGTTGCCCCAAATGTCTAGGCCCGGCCTGATCGTTTCAGGGGTGTCCTCCAGCGACCTCCCCTATTTCTAGAATGGACTGTGTCCTCCCACGTACCCATGTGGGTTCATTCAGCCTTCACAGGACTAAGGACCCTGCCCCAGTCGATCTAGCTCCCTGGGCTGTCTGCCTGGCGCTGGTGTGGCTCTGCGGGCTCCGGTGGCCACTCTTGCTGGTCCCCACTTTCATGGGGCAACCCCGTACACCTTCATCTGCAGTTACCTCTTGCGGCCACCTCGGGCATGTTGTCTGCGTCTCTTTGTTCCCACTTCAGGCGGCTGCAAGTCTCTGTGTTTCTGTCTAAGCCTGTCTGTGCCGCTCGGGTGGCTGGATCAGCATTCGTAAATCAATCATAGGCATGTCTTGTTCTTCGTTGTGCTATTGTGTTTACTAGCCTCCACAGGATGGTTTAGTGGAGTTTGTTGCAGGTTGGGTTGCCGATGTGTGCCTGCGCCTCTTCGTCTCACGGTGCGGCGCTGAGTTTATTGTGTCATGGGCATTTCAGCTTATCAGCTGTCTGTGAGCAGCAACAGTGCTCTTTTCTCTCCTCCCATCACCTCGTTAAAGGAGACGGATGCTCCCAGCGTCGCCTCCCTCTGATCGATCCGCTTGGTGCACAGCGTACCGGGCAGCTCCCTGCGTCTATATACACGCGCGCATTGGCGCCATTTTGAATGCGCTATCTAAGCTCCGCATCGCAGCCCATTCAAAGAATTGCTTGGCAACATGATAGTTAGTTCAATATAAGTCAGTAGTGCTCTAGTCGCCACCAGGTTCATTCTAGTTACTGGTTCCACATTCCACCATGCAATAGTTCCATGTATGCAGGGTCAGCGCTCTGCATGACCCTGCCCTGTTCTGCAATTGCAAGATCAACTCCCTTGTCCCCGGTGGATGCGTGAACCTATACACGTTGCAAAGGGTAATATGATTAAGCTGGCATCTGTTTTGCTAGGAGCTGCTATCACATCTAATCAGGGTCCCCCTGTGTGCCTCCGTCAGGTCTCAGGCAACCCTTAGGCTGTGCTCGGCTTTATTATCAGTGAAACTTGATTGCATCCGTTTCAGGGTCTTCCTGTGTGGCACTCCGTATACTAAGCTGGCCCTGTACATCCGTGTTATTGCGTTACCTTCGGTCCGGATGGCCGCAACACAGAGCCTGCAGCCGTGGACACCATGCGCGACCCGAAAAGCTGCCCTGTCATAGGCCTGTCTAATGACCAAGTCTCCACTGCGGCTGCAAGCGAAACCGCCCATAATGCTTGGACGGCTCACACGCCGTCACTTCGCTACAGCTGCTTGTGGACACGCCGGTGCCTCGTATGTGTTGCGCATACACTGCCGAGTATTGCAGTGTATATTGTACTGTCACTTATTCATGGGTGAGCAGCCTTGTAGTCTATCACGCATACACGCGGACTGCTTGGGGTTCCAGTCCCGTTTCGTCGCGCACCGGGCATGCGCTTTTCAATCACGGCACTGTTCGTTTGGCGTTTTACTCCGACGTCTGGCTTCTCCCCTGTGTCCCGCGCTGTGGCCACAGGGGGTCTTAACAGCTCCGCTCTACTCGCGGCCCCTTCTGGCAGACCCGATCTGAGCGCAGCTCTCTCTCCTACAACGGGCTGCTCGCGAGTCAGCTGTCCTCCACATCTCTTTGTTGTTGGCGGATCGCCATTTTAGATTCCTCACAAGCGCACCGCCACAAAATTCTTCCGGCTGATTTCGCTCGCATCACAGCGCTGATCCTCACCATCTCCAGCTCCAGTTGGGCAGTGTTAGTTCATGAACTCGGGCAAACGATGTATTCAGACCAGGATGGTTTCAATGTGTCATAGCAAAAACAAAGAGGTGATGCCTGGAAGGTTTAGAATTAATCTTAACCACTGGCAATGCTCTGGGCAACCCTCCAGACCACCGTTCTTCGCCTGCCAAGCCATTACAGAAGGGAAAGACCATATGCAAATCAGGCTTGGCCCCACCACAAAAGGGGCGGTCCAGCCCGAAATGCTAGGCCACATCCCTTCTGCACGAGACCACAAGCATCCCCAAACATGTTTCGCCCTTGTTGGGGCTCATCAGTGAGGAGTAGCTTGGGTCTCTAGGCCCAGCAGGCACGGGACCCACGTCTGGGCATACCCGTCCCACTTCCCCTTTTGGGGTGGGGCCAAGCCTGATTTGCATATGGTCTTTGCCCTTCTGTAATGGCTTGGCAGGCGAAGAACGATGGTCTGGAGGGTTGCCCCGAGCAATGCCAGTGGTTAAGATTCAGTCTAAACCTTCCAGCCATCACCTCTTTGTTTTTGATTTGGTTTCAATGTGTCACATTTTCTCTGATCATTTCAGGATCATCAGGAGCCTCCTTGGAAACACGTCCTCCTACATGGCTCTGTAGCCACGCCCCCAGCCGCACAGAGAGTTCTTTTCTTTTCTTTGTGAGGGGCAGGGCACCCTGGAATGGGTTTGCCCCGAGAAAGGGGCCCGAGCTTTGCAAAGCGTCGCTGTTCCGGCGGCGTCCGGTGAGCTCCCGCTGGTCCTTAAAAATTTGGGTGAGATTTTGTAAATCTCGCGCCAGGCCGTACCCATATCCGCAGCATGTCTCCAAGGCGGACAACCGCTGGCATGTCAGAACAATGTAGGTACGGGAAGTCAGCCTCTGGATGCGAGCCGGTCCCTTCCTGGGGATCACCCCAGCTGCAGTGTTCGCCAATCTTGTTGTTCCTCTGGGGGTTCAGGGCCGGCATTCTGCCTCTGCCGACACCTAGCAGCTGACTTGGAACTGGTGCGGACCAGGGGAATCTGACTGTTTAATTAAAAAAAAGCATTGCGAAGGCCTGTGGAGGGTGTTGACGCAATGTGATTTCTGCCAAGTGCTCCTAATGTCAAAGTGAAGAAATTCAATGAAGCGTGGGTAAACGGATGGGGTAACTATGACCTTTTAAGGTAGCCACATGCCTCGTCATCTAATTAGTGATGTGCATGAATGGATGAATGAGATTCCCACTGTCCCTATCTACTATCTAGCGAAACCACAGCCAAGGGAACAAGCTTGGAAGAATCGCCGGGGAAAGAAGACCCGGTTGAGTTTGACTCTAGTCTGGCACTGTGAAGAGACATGAGGTAGGATAAGTGGGAGGCCCTCGGGCCGCTGGTGAAATACCACTACTCTTATTGTTTTTCCACTTACCCGGTGAGGCGGGGGGCGAGCCCCATGGGGCTCTCGCTTCTGGCTCCAAGCACCCGGCAGCTGCCGGGCACGACCCGCTCCGGGGACAGTGGCAGGTGGGGAGTTTGACTGGGGTGGTACACCCTGTCAAAGGATAACGCAGGTGTCCTAAGGTGAACTCAAGGAGGACAGAAACCTCCCGCGGAGCAGACGGGCAAAAGCTAGCTTGATCTCGATTTTTCAGTATGAATATAGACCGTGAAAGCAGGGCTTCGCGATCCTGCTGACTTTTTGGGTTTCAAGCAGGAGGTATCGGAAAAGTTACCACAGGGATAACTGGCTTGTGGCGGCCAAGCCTTCATAGCGACGTCGCTTTTTGATCCTTCGATGTCGACTCTTCCTATCATTGTGAAACAGATTTCACCAAGCATCGGATTGTTTACCCACTAATAGGGAACGTGAGGTGGATTTAGACCGTTGTGAGACAGGTTAGTTTTACCCTACTGATGATGTGTTGTTGCAATAGTAATCCTGTTCAGTACGAGAGGAACCGCAGGTTCAGACATTTGGTGTGCATGCTTGGCTGAGGAGCCAATGGGGTGAAGCTACCATCTGTGGGATTATGACTGAACGCCTCTACGTCCAAAATCCCCCCCTCCACCCCAGACCGTGATACTGCAGCGCTGTCGAGCATCAGTTAGCTTAGGACAGCTGGCCTTGGGGCTGGTGTGTAGAGCCGCTTGCCTCAGGACTTGAGTGTGGACAGAATGGGGGCCACCTCTCTCACCCATAGTGCACCGCATGTTTGTGGGAATCTGGTGCTAAATCATTCATCGACAACCTGATTCTGGTTCAGGATTTCGTAAGTAGCAGAGCAGCTACGTCGCTGCGATCTATTGGAAGTCATCCTCTGAGCCAAGCTTTTGTTGCAAGGCGGCAGCACCGCCAAGGTTCTCCATCCTTCCTCCTGGGGCATGCGGGGTACACAGGAAAATACCACCCACCACAGGGGCGCACCTGCGGGGGTGTGCGGGCTGGGGGGGGAGCACTCTTCTCACCTTTCCTGGTCAGCCTGGCAGACCAGATGGCCTTGGGCCCGGGCCTTCGAGGTGGTGCCTTAAGCCCCCGAACAGGGCAGGGAAGAGAGGGTGCAGCCACCCTAGGGCGCGGGGTTGTAGCTAAAGCCTGTGCCCCTGGAAAGTGGGGTTGGGGCAGGCCCGGCTGGCCACTGGACCACCTGGCCTGGTAGTAGGCCCAGATGGCCCAAGTTGTGGCTGGTGGACCAGATGCCCGAGTTGCGGCTGACTCCTGCATTTGTCTCCGGTCGGGTTCCGTAAGCTTAATAGTCGGCGTGGAAGTGTCTCCTCGGCCCGAGAGCGCTGAGTTGGTGCCTTAAACCCAGGGCGGGGAAGAGAGGCAGCAGCTTAAGCACCCACCCCAGAGCATGCGGGGTGGTACCTTAAGCCTGTGCCCCTGGGCGGTGGGGGCAGGTACGGCCGCTGGGCCATCTGGCCCGGGGAGTAGGCCCAGATGGCCCGAGTTGTGGTTGCCACGGCTGACTCCTGCATTTGTCTACGGTTGGCATGGAAGTGCCACCTTGCGGCCTTCAGGGCAGCCGTGGCGCAATTACCGGCTTTAGTTCAATGGCGTTCGTGGGTTGCTCCCGGTCCTCTGGCAAGTATCAACCAGTTGTGGTCAGGTCCAAGACGAGGTGCGTGTGTCAAGGGGCGCCCTGAGCGGGTCCCTTTCCTCCGCATGGGGGTAAATGCTCTCGCAGTGGCCGGCCCGGAGTTCCACAGTGTTTGTGGGTTAGTCCTGGAGGGAAAGGCTCTAATGTTGTGGGAGCAGCTCAGGCCAGAGCTCCAGGGTGAAAGCCCCCGGACCCAGTGGTAGTCGCATCGCTCCCCATAGGGAAAAGCTCTAAAGGGGCCCTGCTAAAGCTCCAGGGTGGCTGGCGGCGGGGGTGTCCTGGCCTTGGGTGCCTGTCTCACGTCTGGGTTGACTGTCCCCAAGCCTGGTGGTGATCGTGGGGAGCCCTGTCCCTCTCTGGAGGGTAAAGCTCTAATGTGGCGGGCGAAGCTCTAAGGCGGCCCGGGCCAGAGCTCCACGGTGACTGGGGCTGCTGCCCCCACTGGCCTTGGGTGCCAGCCTTGTGCGTGTGGGTGGAGTCCCCAAGCCTTGCGGTAATTGCGGGGAGCCCTGGAAGGGGAAGCTCTAAATGGGCCCTGCTAAAGCTCCAGGATGGCTGGGGGGGGTGCCGGTCCCCCCCCCAAGCACCCAGCCTTGGGTACCTGTCTCACATGTGGGGCGACTGTCCCTCCCCAGAGGGATAAGCTCCAGGGTGGATCAAAAACCTCTTATGTGGAGGGGGGGAGAAAAACTCTAAGGTGGCCTTGCCAGAGCTCGAGGATGACGATTGGTGTTGGCCCATGCCTTTGGGCACCTGCCGGTGCCTTGTCTTTTGTCAGGTGGGGGGGCCAAAGGCCCTTCCCATCCAGGCCCATTGGAATGCTTTGACCTACCAGATGGCCGCTCTCTGAGCCCGGCCATCTGGTTATTGGCCAGAGGAATGTCTGCAAGGACCAGGCGGCTTGGCTGCTCTGGAAGTTCTGATGGGCGTCAGTTTAAAATGTTTCTCCAGTTGGGTCTCTAAGGAGCCCGAGGCTTTTGCCGAGAGGTCCCGCTCTGTCACTCTGGGTACACAGATGACGAAACTTAGTCTCCTTCCTCCGGATTACTATAGACTGGGTGAGAGGGACCTGTCTGCGCTCCTCTTGGTTCTCGTTGCCCAACCCGGGCTCTATGGTGAAAACCCGGGCCAGCCGGGGGGCGTGCCCCACGCAATGCCCCAGCAGAGACTGGCCTGCTGGGGGTGCTCTTCCGAGCACTCCATGGGATCGATTTGGTGCACTTGGTCTGTCTAGGGTTGGACTGCTTGGCCATCCTCGGCTGTTTCAAGCAATTTGCTTCCACCCGCCTTGGGACCGTGTCATGGGTTTGCTTCCCTCGGGGAGGGCCCCCTCGTTTGGGCAGCTCTAGAGCGAAGGCTAAGCAGCCCGGCAGCTCCCCAGTGGTCAGATCAGACGGGTTCCCTCGCAAGCCACGACGCGGCCCCTCCTCCACCAAGCACGTTTCTCCAGCAGTTCGGAACACACGTTGGCTGCTGACCCCCTCTGTCGCCATACCAGTGGCAGCATGCTGGCAAACCCCACTACCGGTTCAAGTTGTGCCTGGCCTCTCCCTCCCACCCACCCTGTGGCATGGCTGAGCAGGCCCGGGCGCCTGCGTGACCAACCTGTCCACCCGACACGCACACGTTTAGGGATGCTCTTTGGCGCTCGGGTCCTGCAGACAGCCCAAGAGGGTGCGCAGGTTGGCTCTGAGGCAGTCGCGCGGCTCCTCCCGTTGCCACCCTCCATCAGGTGCGGCTACCTCATTGATCCTGCCAGTAGCATATGCGTGTCTGAAAGATTAAGCCATGCACGTGTAAGTACAAATGACTGGTACAGTGAAACTGCAAATGGCTCATTAAATCAGTTATGGTTCCATTGATCGTGCCATCTGTTACTTGGATAACTGGTAATTCTAGAGCTAATACATGCCGACGAGTGCGGACCTCCCGGGATGCATGCATTTATCAGACCAAGACCAATCCGGGCTCGCCCGGCCGCTTTGGTGACTCTAAATAACCTCAGGCCGATCGCACATCCATGTGACCGTGACGATGCATTCAGATCAACTTTCGATGGTACTTTGGTGACCACGGGCAATGGGGAATCGGGGTTTGATTCTGGAGAGGGAGCCTGAGAAACGGCTAGAACATCAAGGAATGCGGCAGGCGCCGAAATTACCCAATCCCGACTCCGGGAGTTAGTGACGAAAAATAACAGTACAGGACTCTTTCGAGGCACTGTAATTGGAATGAGTACAATGTTTAAATCCTTTAACGAGTACCCATTGGAGGGCAAGTCTGGTGCCAGCAGCCACGGTAACTCCAGCTCCAATAGCATATATTAAAGTTGCTGCAGTTAAAAAGCTTGTAGTTGGATTTTGGGATTGAGCTGGCGGTCCGCCGTGAGGTGAGCTACCACTGCCTGTCCCAGCCCCTGCCTGAGCGTCCTGGGGGTCTGAAGCGTTTACTTTGAAAAAAGTACAGTGTTCAAAGCAGGCTGGTCACCTGAATACTTGAGCTAGGAATAATGTAATAGGACACTGGTTCTATTTTGTTGTTTTTCGGAACTGGGGCCATGATTAAGAGGGACAGCCGGGGGCATTCGTATTGTGCCGCTAGAGGTAACATTCTTGGACCAGCGCAAGACGAACCAAAGTGAAGGCATTAGCCAATAATGTTTTCATTAATCTACTGTTGTTTTTGGTTGTTGGTCTTCAGGTCTGCCACTCTGCCAAATTTCCCTAGGAGTGCGGTTAACTTCCCGAGGGAAGTGTCCATGTCTGTTAGCACGACTAGGAGGTCGTCGGCAAAGGCCATTGCCTTATGGTCTTACCCACCGAATGTAATCTCCTTTATTCCCCTCTCCTGTCTAATTCTAGCTAGGAAGGGTTCGAGAAAGTTTGCGTACAGGAATGGTGACATGGGCAGCCCTGCTTAGTACCCCTAGTGATCCTTATCGCCTGGGAGACATGCCTATTGATAGCCAGCCTGATAAGTGGTGCCCCATAGTTGACTTTGACCAGGTGGACAAGTTCCGGGCCAAACCCCATAACCATCATCGTAGCAAACAAGAATGACCATTTGACTCGGCCAAATGCCTTCTCTGCATCTAGTGCTAACACTCCCTGCCCTCAGGACTGCCCCGTTTTGACTTCTCTATCAGGTGGGATATTCGCCTAATTTTGACAAACGTTTGTCGCCCCTTGACAAAGCCTGCTTGATCCGGGTGGATCAGGTCAGTGATTACTTTATCCATTCTAGATGTTAGAATTTTTTGTAAAGATTTTGGCATCAAGGTTTATTAGGGCGGTAGGCTACAGAGGGTTTGTTTCTTGTTTGGCTTAGGGAAGAGGATTACCTTGGCCTCCTCCATGGACTGGGAGATGCGGCACGGATCGGAGAAGGAATTGAACAGGGATGCCATTAACGGGACTAATGTGGTATGGAATGCTTTATAGAATGTGGCGGGGTACCCGTCCTGGCCTAGGGCTTTATTTGGTTGTAGCGATTTGATCGCTGCACGCACCTCGTCTTAGGTAATCGTCCAATCTAAAGCGTCACGCTGGCTCTGTTCTAATCTTTTTAGCCAGCAAGATTTTAAGAAGGCCTTTTGGAGGTCACTCTCCGGTGCCTCCGCAGAGTAGAGGCTTGTATAGAACTCTGTGAACGCCTGAAGGATCTCTTCTGTACGTGTGGTTTCCTGTCCCTCCACCATCTGAATGTGGCGTATTGTACCTGCCGCCTCCTTCTGCTTAACCTACCTGGCTAAGAGCCGGCCTGTCTTGTTTGCTGGAGGTAATACTTCTGCCTCAAGAATCGGAGCGATTTTACTGCTTGTTTAGCTAGAAGGATATTGATTTGCCCTTTGATATGCCTATACTCCCTCCTGATCATTACCCCCTATCTGTCTCCGTTAACCCCTGTTCTAGGTCCACCTGGAGGGCCTTCTCCTGTTTGGCTCGAGATGCCTGCTTTGCTATGAGCACCCCCCGCATGGTTGCCTTAAAGGCGTCCCATACTACATGTTCCTGCACCTCCGGGGTCTTATTTTCCCCAAAGAAGTTGCGGATGGACTTGTGTATCTCGTCGCAAATTACTGCATCAGCAAATGTCAGGGGAACCGCCACTTCCAGAGGCCCCCCCCTCCCATTGGATTTCTAGCTGCAGGGGAGTGTGGTCGGGCAGGGCTATGGTTTCCCTTTCTATGATCCGTACTTGGCAGAGCAGTGTCTCCGAAATCAATATGTAATCAATTCTTGAGAATGTTCGGTGCACATGTGAGTAGTATACCCCTTGGAGTCCCCTTTTAGTTGATGCCATGTATCTGCTAATGCTATTCTGTTATGCTAGCCTGTAGTTTACTAGATGGGCCTTCAGATGTGGGTGTCCTGTCTGCGCTTCTGTCCGTGGATGGGCGCCATGCCAAGTTAAAATCCCGTCAGTATTAGCTGGCTCGTTGTTAACTGGTTTAGCTTCTCCAAAACCCCCTGCAAGTATTCTTCCTGCCCTGAGTTGGGGGCGTACACTGTGGCGATTGTGAGAGGCCACCCCCCATTGTAGCTGGACGAAGAGGAATCTACCTTCCTTGTCGACTTTTGTGCCTATTATTTTGAAGTCAGGTAGGTGTCTAAATGCTATGAGGACCCCTCAAGCTTTGCTCTTGTCATTGGCCTGCAGAACCTGGGGTTATCCTCTGCTTCATTCTGTATCTGTCTTGCTTACGGATATCGGTCCCCTGGAGCGTCACAATCTCGGGTTTGGTATCCTGGAGGAGGTTCTCCAGTTTCTGTCTCTTTAGTCAGTGTGTTTAGTCCTCTAACATTGAGTTTTAGTATTTGGATCCCTACCCATACCCCGTTACGTTCTGAGAGTAACCATGTCGAAACGATCCCCCTCCGGCTGGACTCGGCTGAACTTCCCCAAGCCGTAACGTCGTCCTAGGTTGCTTGATCTCGTTCCCATCCCAGAGAATAACTGTGCGGGAAGAGCCATTCCTCTGCTCTCCCCTGTTTCCAAGATCCGTCACCCCCTAACCCCCCGTCTCCCGGAGCCGACCCTTAGGCTGACATTCCCTGTGTAACCCCACCGGGTCTTAACCCTTGTCTCGTGATTTCCCCCCCCCCACCCCCTTGCTGCTGTTAAGCGGACAGCCTATTCAGCCTGGGGCTTTGGTTGCTATCCCCCCCCCGGACCCTGCAATTCTTTGTGTCTCTGCTCTGACCCCTCTACTCTTCTCCACTCCCATGGCTTCTCTTGGTGGCTTTCATGTTCTGGCCTCCTATTAGGTCCTCCCCCTGCATCTCCTTCTTCTTCCATATTCAGGATCTTGGGTCCCTCATCCAACGTAGTGATGTGGTGTTGGCACCCTTCCCACTTGAAGACCATTCCAAAGGGGAATGTCCACCTGGATCTTATTTGGGCTTTGGTAAGGGCTTTGGTCACCGGGCCCATTTGCCTCCTCATTGATAGTATGGATTTGGCCAGGTCCTGGAAAAGTTCTGACGGCGCTGTTCACTTTTATCAGGGTTGCTTTCCTTGCCGCTTGGAGGATCCATTTGTTTCGGTCGTATCGCTGTAAAGCCATCGCCACTTCTCTTGGCCTGGCCCCGGGTTCTTCTCGCTGCGGACCTTCTATCTGAGAATTTCTCCCCCAGACATGCCCAGCAAATCTTTGAACACATGCTGCATTGTTTCCCTGAGGTCAGCATCGCTCACACTTACTGGCAGCCCCTTCACCCTGATGTTGGACCTTCCAAGCGGTTCTCCAAGTCCTTGGCTTGGAGCTCCAGGTTGTGTCGCTACCGCCTGCAGCTTCGCTAATACATCTATCTTCCGGGTGTTTTAAGTGAGTTCTTGAATTGCGTTTCATTTGCATCAATTCAACTGTCGCCTTTGATTTCCTGCAGGGATTGTGCAAGTTCTGTGTGTATTAGGCTTAATTGTGTCTGAAGGGTAGCAGTCATTTGGTCACTGAATGCCTTAAAGCACTGTTGCAGCCCCTTGCTCGTGACCTCTTGCCCCTGTGGTAGTGTCAGGGGCTCCTCCAACTGCTGCCTCTCTGTCACCCATGGATCCTCTTCCTCCGGGGCTTCCCCCTCATTTCTACATAGCTTTTGGAGGGTCCCTTCTGTTTTCTTGAGATCTTAGTCCTTGAGGGGCCTTTTTTGGCCTCCTTGGCCTTGTTGCGCAACATTGCCTGCTGATGGCGAGTGCCTGCCTGCACCTTACTGTAGGGGGCTTCTTCCCAGGCCTCTGAGGTTCCTCTTGACCCCGGGGTATTGGCCAGTTGTTCTGTAGGAAGGGGATGCTTTTCTCTCCCTCCTGTGCGCAGTGGGGGTCTAGCTCCCCTTTAGAGCCTGGGTTGGTTGCCCCCTGGGGGCTGTGGGGCTAATACGCTCAAAGGTGAAAGTGGTTATGGTCGCAGTGTCACACTGGCCTGGAGCCCAGGAGCTTCTTGAATTTCTTCCCGGGGGGCCCCCGTGCTCCCACCACTCCTGAGCCTCTAAGTATGCTCTTGAACCCATGGAGGTTCCTTCTCGGTTAATCTTGCATGGCAGGGTTAGTTTTCATAAGGGTGGGTGGTGGAGCGAAGCAGCGCTCTCCTGCAGAGTCAAATGCTGAGGGTTGGGGCACGTGCCGTCCCCACCCCTCGCCCCGGGTTCCTTCCCTGGCCGTTAGCGGGGGGGATGCTGCAGGAGACTTAGTGCTGTCACCCTTCTATTACTGCAGTTTGCCTCTGATGTTGCTGAATGGTATGGGCATGGGCCTTTGCTGGGGTCCGGGTATGCTGCGGGTCTCCTGCCATAGGGGGGGTCTCCTTCCAAGTGTAGGTTATGGTGCGCTGGGGCAGATGCTTTCATAATCCTCCATGTCCGTTGTTTGGGAGAGGAGCGTCTTGTGTGCGCCTGCTTCATGGCTGCCAACTCCCTTAATTATGCCTACTTACCCTGCGCCAGCTGGGGCGCATCACAGCTCATGGGGGCCCTGTGCCGCGTGGTTCGTGGAGGCCCTGCGCTGCGTGGAGCCGGGCTTGCTGTATGGGGCAGAGGCAGGCGCATGATTTCAGGGGAATACTACCCGCTCCCTCTCATTTGTAGCTGGGTGTCCTGGCTGCGCCGGCTCTACTGTATTGCCAGTGGATCCGCGGTGGTCCGCTCGCACTCCCCAGTCTCGCCTATGTTGCCTTGGCTGAATGGGCACCCTGCATCTTCTGCACCACCCGCGTGGGTTCTCTGATCTCCTCCGGCTTGACTGCCAGTCCCCACACAGGCATCGCTGCTGGCGGTCTCAGGTCCACTAACTCTGCCCCCAAACGCTGCAGTTGAAGTTTTCTTGGGGACCGCTCGCTTCACGGGTCGTCCCCTTTGCTTTTGCTGCCCTGGGGTCTTGTAACGCCGCTTATTGCTCCTATTTCGGATGGCCGGGGAGGAGCGCGCTCCTCACGGTGGGGTGGTCGCGGGGGCCCTTTTGGAATGTTCTTATGAAGCTTTTTGAACCTTTGTCTGCCCTTTCTTGAGTAATCTTTCTTCCACACTTCTCAATCCATTTTTCGTCCAGGATCTGGCACAGAGGGGGTGCTGGTCTCCAACGCTGATGATGCGACTTGGATGCACAACTCTGGCAGCGTCGGTGCTTATTACTAGACTTATCTGCCGCCTTTGATACCGTTGACCATGCCGCCTTGCTCGTCTGGGCCGGCCTTTCTGGTGCCGTACTTTCCTGGTTTTCTTTGCTTTCCTCTTACCGAACAGTCAATTTCCACCCCCCCCCCCTTTCCACTCTGTACCATCTGCCTTGAGATGTGGATTCCCTCAGGTTTCCTCCATCTTCTAGGTTTTGTTTAACATGTACATGTAACCTCTTACCAAGCTTATCTGCTCTCACGGCTTCCACTGTTATTCTTAACAGATCCTGGTCTGTTTAGATCTCTCTCTTGTCGAGACAGCGACCAGATTTAGGTCCTGTCTCGAAGCTGTGGGTGCATGGATGTGTAATAGCTGCTTCAAGGGGAAAAAATGAGGAGTTGGTGGTGGGCGCTCCTTCCTCTACTGCCTTTTGGACCCCCTCTTTTCGGCCATCTTTAGGGGGTAAATATGACATCTGAGATTCCGCAGACAGAAAAGCTAAGTCTAGTATGTCAAAGGGGCCATCTTCAACTGAAAACCCCATAGCAAGGTTCTTTGTTTACTCCTTTCTCAGTTACGTGCCTCTGTGGTGTCCTTACTTGTTATGTCCTCCATGGAACACTGCAACGCCCCATTTCTGGCACAAACTGGCTACTTCTTATGGCACCTTCAGGTCCTGCAGAACTCTGCAGCCAGAGTAGCCACTTTCACACCTAGTTGTGCTCACATTACTCCATGTGTGCACCATCTTCATTGGCTACCCATGGCCAAGCCCATTCAGGTCAAGGGCTAATGTCTAGTACATCATGCCTTTTATGGAACTGGGGCAGAATGTCTACAGGCTAAATTCTGTTTGTACATTCGTGCTCGGCCACTCCGCTTGGAATGCCTGATATTAAATACTGACAAACTGCCTTGTACATATAAATCCATTATACATCCATATAAAAGTGCTGTGTGCAAATGCGTCATAAAGTCAAAGCAGCACCATATTACTTCAAGGCAAATCGTAACTATTGCAAATGCCTGACTAAAGTGCCAAGAGTATAACGGATTCAAAAAGTGCCAGGTGCGCTTGAGAAACGTGTCAAGTGTTTCTGAGTTCCTTCCACTCTAATCGCATTTTTAATTTTAGGCAGTGTGAGTTGCTTTTCATGTTATTTTAACTCACTGGGCCGCATTACGAGTTTGGAGGTAGCCATGGTGCTATTAGCGCCATGGCTGCCTCCAAACTCTGGTCCGGGTTCCTTGAATGAGGAATTACCAGGCCATTCCAACCTTGGAGGATCCGGTAATTCCTCATTCAAAAAACCCATCCCCATTTCCATTTGAGCCCCCACAGGGCTCAATGGGAATGGTACCCGTGTGGGACCCGCAAAGGACGTCTGGTCTGACCAGACGTTCCGAGGGGGGTCCCGCAAGGGAACCTCGTAATAGGGTGGATTGGGTTTACCGGCGCTGTTAAACCCATTCCGCCCACCTTGTAATGAGGCCCACTGTCCTATAAATCCATATTTCGAGTGACATTTTTTACTTGCAAATATTCTGAGACCTTTAGTTGTCTATAGTTTACCTGTACTTATTCACACTACAGCACCATTATGAAAAGCAAATAATGTATAGATCGATAATTGCGTCACAAACCTCCGGCACTGTGTATCATCTTTGCCCTGCTGAAGGTGTGAAGTCGTAATATCTGTTGAGCCCTTACAGGAAATATTGTGACAAAAGATTGTGAACATTTGCAATAATAAAGTTTACTTTTTCTTTTATCCAATTCTTGCAGCGACTCATGTGCAGTTATGAGAACTGTCTTTCCATAAATGTTTCACTATTCGGCTTCTTTTTCCTTCCAATCCCCCAGGTAAAGCAGGTTCACTCCATATGGCTCCACCAATTTAATCTTTGGATTACACATGTATATGTATTATTTGTTGCTTTACAGTGTAAGCACTTGTCATAATAAAAACACTTCAGTTACCCAATTGTCTATTTCTTTAAGCTAATGTGTTATTTGTTTTTAACCCCTTAACTGCCAATGCCTCCCACCCCCCCGCGCGCCAAGCCCTTTTTTGGTGGTTTCGGTATGTCGCCATTCAATCCCTTGTAATGCTTTATTTACATGTGATATCTCCCTCAAATTTGGCCCCCTTTCTTCCCACATGTAGGTGATCCTAACGCCACCTAGGAATCCTAGTTTGCTGTATGGGGGTGAGAGAAAATAACCGAAAACGGAGCACATTCCGTGTTTTTTCAGACAATGCCAATAAAATTATGCACAAAGAAGCCTGTGGGTGTTTCCTTGTAAGAGCTAGGAACAAATGATTTGCTGTGCTAAATTTGCCATTTTCCAGGCTTTCAAGAACAGGTTGAGTGAAAACCAAAAAAATAAGGTTACCATCAATTTTGTGAGAGCTATGCAGGTTTACCCCCCAAACCCCCCCCCCCCCCCAATAGTCCATGCGGGGACGGAATGGAAGAGGAGGGTAGGAAAGCTGAAAGGGAAGACCAAGGCATACATTTCTGAAAAGTAGACAAAATTCCAAGTTTAGGAAAGGGTGATTTGTGCAGGTGAGGCAACATCTATGTAGGGAAAATGCCCATAGTTTGGGGAAAGATTTGAAAAATTACAGTTAAAAAAGGTATGTGCTGGACATGGTTGGACCTGTAAGGTAATGGCTTCTATGAATATTTAGAAAAGCAGTGCCCCGCTACATTCCCCTGACTTTTCCAGTTAGGAAATCGCATGTACCATAAGCCAAAAATGGAGCCATAGTACACAGGAATTTTATGCTGACGGCCTAAACAGACATACTTAGTATGTGTAAATAAGGAAAATAAATGTGAGGAATGGCAAGCATACCATTTTTGAAAGAGCACAGGCAGCCCTTTTGAAGGGTAGGTGACTTGAGCAGGTTACAAAAGCATACCGTGCTTAAATCGGCAACTACATGTAGTTCACATTTGGGAAATTAAAGGGTTGTGTAACAAAGTGCAATAGCAAATGTATGAAAATGTTAAACCAAGAGAAAACAACAAATGCCCTGACGAAAACTGTACCTCATGTGTCGGTGCAAGTACCTCGGTGCAAATGGAAAGGGCTAAACCACTGGTAACCCAAGTGTTTCAGGAGAGCAGACTCCCGTAGGAACCCACAGAGGTCTGACTTGTGCCAATTGCCCTAGAATTTATTACCCAAAAGCCCGGCAAAGTCTGAAATTTAGGGAAAATAAACACAATTTTCAGACATTTCCAACCTGGAAACTACTGAAACATACCGCCAACACATGGCCTACCTTCCCAAAGGTGTCTGGATGAAAACAGTACCTCGTGCGGGTGTACCTACCTGGGTGAAAAAGTGTTAACCATCACCAAGTCCAACGGCACTCCCAAGGAGCACCAGCAGGGTCTCCATCCGTTCCCTGAGGGGAAATTCTGTAATGCTGCCTACCCAGAGCTCCAGGATGGTCTGCGGTGATGTCACCGGCCTTGGATGACTCTACCATGTGGGTCCACCATCCCCAAGTGCAGCAGGACTCCCAGGGAGCCCCGGCAGGTTCCCCGACCTTTCTCAGAGGGAGAAGCTGTAACACAGGCCAGCCAGAACTCCAGGATAGTTTGTTCCTGGCCTTGGGCAGCTGTCTCCCATATGGAGTGACCATCTCCAAGTGCAGCGGCTGTCCCAGGGAGCACTGATAGGGTCACCTACCCTGAGGGAGTGGCACCCTTCTGGTGCTTCCTGGAACCGCTGCTGGGCTGCGGGATGGTCAACCCACATGGGAGACAGCCGCCCAAGGCTGGGCACTTTACCTGCAACCATCTTGGAGCTCTGGCTGGCCTATGTTACAGCTTTCCCCCACCAGGGAGCCCCGGCAGTGTGCCAAAACCTCCACGAAGGGAAAAGCTGTAATGTAGCCCAGCCAAAACTCAAGGACGGCTGGAGGTGATGCCCCCGGCCTTCGGCATCTGTCTCCCATGTGAGTCCACCATCCTCAAGTGCAGTGAGAGCGACCTACCCCAAAATCTGATATTTAAAAAAATGGGTACAAAACATTTGGAAAAAATGCAACTACTTCAGGTTCAATTTAAACACATAGATCCATAATTATGCCAACGGCTAAGATATTTCACACTTTGGTCCAATTAAATGGTTATAATAAATCTTGAATATGATAAATATGTAAGAGCCATGAACTGATAACTCGAGTAATAAACTAAATGAAAATAAGGCCTACTTTAACAATATACTTTCATGGAATATAAACGACTTAAAATATGAAACTGTCAATGAAAAGAATTACATATTAAGTACAACAATGAACTGAGTGACAGCATAAAAAGGAGAGAACTGTGACCATGTTTCTAGGTGGACATATGGGAATGGAGCTACGAGACTCTGGAGGGGCCTGTACTTTGAGAAAGATAATAGCCAGTATATAAGGTATTCCCAAGGCGTATACCCTATACACTTTATCCTTTGACAGGTACCAGTCTGTAATTCAAGACCTGGTAGAGTTTTGAAGAATGAACAACTCTGCATTAGAAGGTCAAAAGTTTTGTGGGTATCATCTTTGATCCCACTAAAAGTACATTTGAATACTCTCTGCAGGATGGACTGTGGAAAAGACCTGCTTGGGTATGCAATGAAGTTGGCATATGAGGAGGTTCAAGGTTGGCAGAGTTATTGCGCAGCTGCCTGCAGGAGGCACCATGGTGGGGTCAGGCAGCTACCATGACAGCGCTGCTTGACTTCAAGTTGGCAGCTGACAATTTATAACTGATAAGAATCACTAGATCTGAAGATGGCGAGTTACTCAGAAGAGCCAATCACTTTGTCACGTACACACAAGGAGTTGGGCACATGAATTAACACCTTTCCTTTTCCAGTATAAAAAGGGGCAGGACTATACAGGGAGGCTTTGGTAGAAGGCCTAGTATGGGAGTTTAGAAACAAGCGTTGCAGTAAAGAGCGGAGTAAAAGAGGAAGAAGGAAGGCGAAGGGAGTTGAAGGAGAGTAAGACTTGAGGTGGATGGGAGAGGAAGGTGAAGATGCGACAAAAGAAGGGAAAGTGGAGAGCAGCGTAAAAAGGGGAAAACTAGCAATGGGGGAAAAGCAGAGATGAAAGGTGAGACACAAGAGAAAGGAAGAAATTACTTGGAGAACAGTTTAAAAGGTACAGACAAAATCGGTGTAGGAAGAGGGCCACCGATGGAGGAACTTTTTTGGAAAGGTACTGAGGAAGAAAAGGAAGGTGGAGGAAGGAAGAAGTGCAGAAGGTGGAACCTGAAAATAGGGTAAATGCTGTGAACGAAAGCCTGTGTCCATTAAGTATTATGCTAGCTGGTGCCTGGTTGTACATCTTAACCTAATACCTAGCCCATCAAAAGTAGAGAAGGGTATTGGAAAGATGAGGAGTGCAGTACCCTGGGTAAACCAACTTGACCGTGGTTTAACTCTCAACACCAAGCTGAGTGGGCCTGTCTTCGGTTTCTGGCCCTGCCGATGCATCACATCATCAGTTTCTGGCCCCTGGAAGGGCCTATCTTTGTCTTCAAGCCCAGGAGTGCCAGCGCATCTTCAAGCCCGGGACAAACAAATGGTCTTTCTGGCCAGGAGAGCAAACAAATCTTCATGCCCAATAGGGCCAATTTGTCGTCAATCCGAGGCGGATCAACCTATGCTCATATAGAGCACTAGAGGGGGACTAACTGAAGCATTCCCACTTGGCAATACAACTCTAGTTGAGTAATATTAGAATACGGAAAGTGGCCATGGGATTAAAGTCCTCTAGAAGAAAGGGGGACTCCTTACAGTGTTAGGAATGTCAGCAGACGGAATCTTATGGGTGTGGAATGTGAACAGAGAACACTAAAAGAGAATGCAAGGCAAGTTGTATGGTGGTTGGTGTAAGGGGGAGGACAGAGAGAGTTGTTACAGCATAAAAATGAACTTAAAAGAAATTAAGTCACACATACTGGCTGTGTTCTGGTTCACTTCTTTAACAGGTGATGAGTTGCGGCAATGACAAAGAGCCTGCACTTGCCATTGAGTGTGGTTGGCCTGGCTGAACAGGTACAGGGTTAGTTGCACAGTCAAAATGGTAGCTCAGTGGGACTCTCCAGGCATGTATTGGGGATTATCTGGGCTGTGTGTGAGCCTATGAGGACACAGGAAGCACCCTACCAGCATAGCCGTGCATGCAGACGACAGAACACGTGATCCAAGGACGCATTGTCCGGTGTTGCAAGTTGTTACCTGACAATTTTAGACATGATAAGGAGTTGACATGTCTGTTGCTTAGCTATGTAACAAGCTGAAGGCCTTCACTGCGGACACTGCGCTCCGTGCTGTGCCTGTCCCACGTGCACTGTAGCGACCGAAAAACACTTGCACACATAAAGAAGGGAGCATGCCGTAGCACAATTGGCTGTTACTCTTGAGAGGTGTTTTTTCATTGCACTTTAAAAGGGAGATTACAGACATTTGTCCCTGTGAACAAGGTGACAAATACCAAGAGCACAAAAATAGGGAAGCAACAGAAATGAAAAGATTATGGGAAATATACCAGGCACTGGGTTATTCCTAGGTTATTAAATCGAAAGAAAGATTCCAGAAGCATATGTTAGCAGTATATGGTCCTAATTATTTGAGTAAAAAGAAAGAGGCACTGTTTCTTTGTCGAGGTCGGGCTGGACAACAATTTCTTAAAACTAGCTGAATGCATCAAGATGGGCAACCAGCTTGATGTATGCATAGCCAAGATGGACAAGCATTACGAGGTGAAGGGGAATGACATTTTGGCTTGTTATCAATTTTCCATCAGACAACAGAAATATTGTGAGACCATTGAGGAGTTTGTTGCAGCACTGTGAGGGTTGGCTATAAAGTGTTGTTTTGAACATTATCAGAAAGAGGACATTCGGGACAAGTTGATGATCAACAGGAGATCAATTGGTCCCCTCGTCTAATGGGAACTAGCCCACTCACACTGAAGTAGCTATTTCCCATTAGAGAAACGGCCCTCTGACCTGGAGAGGCAGAAAAGTCGGAGGGCCATTTCTCTAATGGGAAATAGCTGCTTCAGTGTGAGTGGGCTAGTTCCCATTAGCCGAGAGGACCTTTCTACCTTTCCAGGTCGGAGGGCCCTTTCTCTAATGGGAAATAGCTGCTTCAGTGTGAGTGGGCTAGTTCCCATTAGCCGAGAGGACCTTTCTACCTTTCCAGGTCGGAGGGCCCTTTCTCTAATGGGAGCTGCTTCAGTCTGAGGGGGCTAGTTCCCATTAGACGAGAGGACCTTTCTGCCTCTGCAGGTCGGAGGGCCGCTTCTCTAATGGGAAATAGCTGCTTCAGTGTGAATGGGCTAGTTCCCATTAGACGAGAGGACCTTTTTGCCTTTCCAGGTCGGAGGGCCGTTACTCTAATGGGAAATAGCTGCTTCAGTGTGAATGGGCTAGTTCCCATTAGACGAGAGGACCTTTTTGCCTTTCCAGGTCGGAGGGCCGTTTCTCTAATGGGAAATAGCTGCTTCAGTGTGAGTGGGCTAGTTCCCATTAGCCGAGAGGACCTTTCTGCCTTTCCAGGTCGGAGGGCCGTTTCTCTAATGGGAAATAGCTGCTTCAGTGTGAGTGGCCTAGTTCCCATTAGACGAGAGGACCTTTCTGCCTCTGCAGGTCGGAGGGCCGCTTCTCTAATGGGAAATAGCTGCTTCAGTGTGAGTGGGCTAGTTCCCATTAGCCGAGAGGACCTTTCTGCCTTTCCAGGTCGGAGGGCCGTTTCTCTAATGGGAAATAGCTGCTTCAGTGTGAGTGGGCTAGTTCCCATTAGCCGAGAGGACCTTTCTGCCTTTCCAGGTCGGAGGGCCCTTTCTCTAATGGGAAATAGCTGCTTCAGTGTGAGTGGGCTAGTTCCCATTAGACGAGAGGACCTTTTTGCCTTTCCAGGTCGGAGGGCCGTTTCTCTAATGGGAAATAGCTGCTTCAGTGTGAGTGGGCTAGTTCCCATTAGCCGAGAGGACCTTTCTACCTTTCCAGGTCGGAGGGCCCTTTCTCTAATGGGAAATAGCTGCTTCAGTCTGAGGGGGCTAGTTCCCATTAGACGAGAGGACCTTTCTGCCTCTGCAGGTCGGAGGGCCCTTTCTCTAATGGGAAATAGCTGCTTCAGTCTGAGTGGGCTAGTTCCCATTAGACGAGAGGACCTTTCTGCCTCTGCAGGTCGGAGGGCCGCTTCTCTAATGGGAAATAGCTGCTTCAGTGTGAATGGGCTAGTTCCCATTAGCCGAGAGGACCTTTCTGCCTTTCCAGGTCGGAGGGCCGTTTCTGTAATGGGAAATAGCTGCTTCAGTGTGAGTGGCTAGTTCCCATTAGCCGAGAGGACCTTTCTGCCTTTCCAGGTCGGAGGGCCCTTTCTCTAATGGGAAATAGCTGCTTCAGTGTGAGTGGGCTAGTTCCCATTAGACGAGAGGACCTTTTTGCCTTTCTAGGTCGGAGGGCCGTTTCTCTAATGGGAAATAGCTGCTTCAGTGTGAGTGGGCTAGTTCCCATTAGCCGAGAGGACCTTTCTACCTTTCCAGGTCGGAGGGCCCTTTCTCTAATGGGAAATAGCTGCTTCAGTCTGAGGAGGCTAGTTCCCATTAGACGAGAGGACCTTTCTGCCTCTGCAGGTCGGAGGGCCGCTTCTCTAATGGGAAGTAGCTGCTTCAGTGTGAATCGGCTAGTTCCCATTAGACGAGAGGACCTTTTTGCCTTTCCAGGTCGGAGGGCCGTTACTCTAATGGGAAATAGCTGCTTCAGTGTGAATGGGCTAGTTCCCATTAGACGAGAGGACCTTTTTGCCTTTCCAGGTCGGAGGGCCGTTTCTCTAATGGGAAATAGCTGCTTCAGTCTGAGTGGGCTAGTTCCCATTAGCCGAGAGGACCTTTCTGCCTTTCCAGGTCGGAGGGCCCTTTCTCTAATGGGAAATAGCTGCTTCAGTGTGAGTGGGCTAGTTCCCATTAGACGAGAGGACCTTTTTGCCTTTCCAGGTCGGAGGGCCGTTTCTCTAATGGGAAATAGCTGCTTCAGTGTGAGTGGCCTAGTTCCCATTAGACGAGAGGACCTTTCTGCCTCTGCAGGTCGGAGGGCCGCTTCTCTAATGGGAAATAGCTGCTTCAGTGTGAGTGGGCTAGTTCCCATTAGCCGAGAGGACCTTTCTGCCTTTCCAGGTCGGAGGGCCCTTTCTCTAATGGGAAATAGCTGCTTCAGTCTGAGTGGGCTAGTTCCCATTAGCCGAGAGGATCTTTCTGCCTCTGCAGGTCGGAGGGCCGCTTCTCTAATGGGAAATAGCTGCTTCAGTGTGAGTGGCCTAGTTCCCATTAGACGAGAGGACCTTTCTGCCTCTGCAGGTCGGAGGGCCGCTTCTCTAATGGGAAATAGCTGCTTCAGTGTGAGTGGGCTAGTTCCCATTAGCCGAGAGGACCTTTTTGCCTTTCCAGGTCGGAGGGCCCTTTCTCTAATGGGAACTAGCTGCTTCAGTGTGAGTGGGCTTGTTCCCATTAGACGAGAGGACCTTTCTGCCTTTCCAGGTCGGAGGGCCGTTTCTCTAATGGGAAATAGCTGCTTCAGTGTGAGTGGGCTAGTTCCCATTAGCCGAGAGGACCTTTCTACCTTTCCAGGTCGGAGGGCCCTTTCTCTAATGGGAAATAGCTGCTTCAGTCTGAGGGGGCTAGTTCCCATTAGACGAGAGGACCTTTCTGCCTCTGCAGGTCGGAGGGCCGCTTCTCTAATGGGAAATAGCTGCTTCAGTGCGAGTGGACTAGTTCCCATTAGCCGAGAGGACCTTTTTGCCTTTCCAGGTCGGAGGGCCCTTTCTCTAATGGGAAATAGCTGCTTCAATGTGAGTGGGCTTGTTCCCATTAGACGAGAGGACCTTTCTGCCTTTCCAGGTCGGAGGGCCGTTTCTCTAATGGGAAATAGCTGCTTCAGTGTGAGTGGGCTAGTTCCCATTAGCCGAGAGGACCTTTCTACCTTTCCAGGTCGGAGGGCCCTTTCTCTAATGGGAAATAGCTGCTTCAGTCTGAGGGGGCTAGTTCCCATTAGACGAGAGGACCTTTCTGCCTCTGCAGGTCGGAGGGCCGCTTCTCTAATGGGAAATAGCTGCTTCAGTGTGAATGGGCTAGTTCCCATTAGACAAGAGGACCTTTTTGCCTTTCCAGGTCGGAGGGCCGTTACTCGAATGGGAAATAGCTGCTTCAGTGTGAATGGGCTAGTTCCCATTAGACGAGAGGACCTTTTTGCCTTTCCAGGTCGGAGGGCCGTTTCTCTAATGGGAAATAGCTGCTTCAGTGTGAGTGGGCTAGTTCCCATTAGCCGAGAGGACCTTTCTGCCTTTCCAGGTCGGAGGGCCGTTTCTCTAATGGGAAATAGCTGCTTCAGTGTGAGTGGCCTAGTTCCCATTAGACGAGAGGACCTTTCTGCCTCTGCAGGTCGGAGGGCCGCTTCTCTAATGGGAAATAGCTGCTTCAGTGTGAATGGGCTAGTTCCCATTAGCCGAGAGGACCTTTCTGCCTTTCCAGGTCGGATGGCCGTTTCTCTAATGGGAAATAGCTGCTTCAGTGTGAGTGGGCTAGTTCCCATTAGCCGAGAGGACCTTTCTGCCTTTCCAGGTCGGAGGGCCCTTTCTCTAATGGGAAATAGCTGCTTCAGTGTGAGTGGGCTAGTTCCCATTAGACGAGAGGACCTTTTTGCCTTTCCAGGTCGGAGGGCCGTTTCTCTAATGGGAAATAGCTGCTTCAGTGTGAGTGGGCTAGTTCCCATTAGCCGAGAGGACCTTTCTACCTTTCCAGGTCGGAGGGCCCTTTCTCTAATGGGAAATAGCTGCTTCAGTCTGAGGGGGCTAGTTCCCATTAGACGAGAGGACCTTTCTGCCTCTGCAGGTCGGAGGGCCGCTTCTCTAATGGGAAATAGCTGCTTCAGTGTGAATGGGCTAGTTCCCATTAGACGAGAGGACCTTTTTGCCTTTCCAGGTCGGAGGGCCGTTACTCTAATGGGAAATAGCTGCTTCAGTGTGAATGGGCTAGTTCCCATTAGACGAGAGGACCTTTTTGCCTTTCCAGGTCGGAGGGCCGTTTCTCGAATGGGAAATAGCTGCTTCAGTCTGAGTGGGCTAGTTCCCATTAGCCGAGAGGACCTTTCTGCCTCTGCAGGTCGGAGGGCCGCTTCTCTAATGGGAAATAGCTGCTTCAATGTGAGTGGCCTAGTTCCCATTAGACGAGAGGACCTTTCTGCCTCTGCAGGTCGGAGGGCCGCTTCTCTAATGGGAAATAGCTGCTTCAGTGTGAGTGGGCTAGTTCCCATTAGCCGAGAGGACCTTTTTGCCTTTCCAGGTCAGAGGGCCGTTTCTCTAATGGGAAATAGCTGCTTCAGTGTGAGTGGGCTAGTTCCCATTAGCCGAGAGGACCTTTCTGCCTTTCCAGGTCGGAGGTCCCTTTCTCTAATGGGAAATAGCTGCTTCAGTCTGAGTGGGCTAGTTCCCATTAGACGAGAGGACCTTTCTGCCTCTGCAGGTCGGAGGGCCGCTTCTCTAATGGGAAATAGCTGCTTCAGTGTGAATGGGCTAGTTCCCATTAGCCGAGAGGACCTTTCTGCCTTTCCAGGTCGGAGGGCCGTTTCTCTAATGGGAAATAGCTGCTTCAGTGTGAGTGGGCTAGTTCCCATTAGACGAGAGGACCTTTTTGCCTTTCCAGGTCGGAGGGCCGTTTCTCTAATGGGAAATAGCTGCTTCAGTGTGAGTGGGCTAGTTCCCATTAGACGAGAGGACCTTTTTGCCTTTCCAGGTCGGAGGGCCGTTTCTCTAATGGGAAATAGCTGCTTCAGTGTGAATGGGCTAGTTCCCATTAGACGAGAGGACCTTTTTGCCTTTCCAGGTCGGAGGGCCCTTTCTCTAATGGGAAATAGCTGCTTCAGTCTGAGTGGGCTAGTTCCCATTAGACGAGAGGACCTTTCTGCCTCTGCAGGTCGGAGGGCCGCTTCTCTAATGGGAAATAGCTGCTTCAGTGTGAATGGGCTAGTTCCCATTAGACGAGAGGACCTTTTTGCCTTTCCAGGTCGGAGAGCCCTTTCTCTAATGGGAAATAGCTGCTTCAGTCTGAGTGGGCTAGTTCCCATTAGACGAGAGGACCTTTCTGCCTCTGCAGGTCGGAGGGCCGCTTCTCTAATGGGAAATAGCTGCTTCAGTGTGAGTGGGCTCGTTCCCATTAGCCGAGAGGACCTTTCTGCCTTTCCAGGTCGGAGGGCCCTTTCTCTAATGGGAAATAGCTGCTTCAGTCTGAGTGGGCTAGTTCCCATTAGCCGAGAGGACCTTTCTGCCTCTGCAGGTCGGAGGGCCGCTTCTCTAATGGGAAATAGCTGCTTCAGTGTGAATGGGCTAGTTCCCATTAGCCGAGAGGACCTTTCTGCCTTTCCAGGTCGGAGGGCCCTTTCTCTAATGGGAAATAGCTGCTTCAGTGTGAGTGGGCTAGTTCCCATTAGACGAGAGGACCTTTCTGCCTTTCCAGGTCGGAGGGCACTTTCTCTAATGGGAAATAGCTGCTTCAGTGTGAGTGGGCTAGTTCCCACTATTATGCAGGACTTGGCCACTAGGGGCAAAAAGGGCCATTTTTCTAATGGGAACTAGCCTTCTCAGTGTGAGTAGGCTAGTTCCCATTATTATGCAGGACTTGGCCACTAGGGGAGCAAAAAGGGCCATTTCTCTAATGGGAACTAGCCTTCTCAGTGTGAGTAGGCTAGTTCCCATTATTATGCAGGACTTGGCCACTAGGGCCAAAAAGGGCCACTTCTCTAATGGGAAATAGCAGGACTTGGCCACTAGGGGCAAAAAGGGCCATTTCTCTAATGGGAACTAGCCTTCTCTGTGTGAGTGGGCTAGTTCCCATTATTATGCAGGACTTGGCCACTAGGGGAGCAAAAAGGGCCATTTGTCTAATGGGAACTAGCTTTCTCTGTGTGAGTGGGCTAGTTCCCATTATTATGCAGAACTTGGCCACTAGGGCCATTTCTCTAATGGGAACTAGCCTTCCCAGTGTGAGTAGGCTAGTTCGCATTAGTATGCAGGACTTGGCCACTAGGGGAGCAAAAAGGGCCATTTCTCTAATGGGAACTAGCCTTCTCAGTTTGAGTAGGCTAGTTCCCATTATTATGCAGGACTTGGCCACTAGGGGCAAAAGGGCCATTTCTCTAATGGGAACTGGCCTTCTCTGTGTGAGTGGGCTAGTTCCCATTATTATGCAGGACTTGGCCACTAGGGGAGCAAAAAGGGCCATTTGTCTAATGGGAACTAGCCTTCTCTGTGTGAGTGGGCTAGTTCCCATTATTATGCAGGACTTGGCCACTAGGGGGCAAAA